>NC_090398.1:54451191-55051191 GCF_036365525.1 Heterodontus francisci | reverse complement strand
ATCACTCTCTGACACTCTCAGACACTCTCTATCACTCTCTATCACTCTCGACATGCTCTGAGGCACTCAGACACTCTCTGACACTCTCAGACACTCTCTATCACTCTCTGACACTCTCTGACTCTCTGAGACACTCTCGGACACTCTCTATCACTCTCTGACACTCTCAGACACTCTCTATCACTCTCTGACACTCTCAGACACTCTCTATCACTCTCTGACACTCTCTATCACACTCTGACACTTTCTGTCACTCTCTGTCACTCTCGATCACTCTCTGACACTCTCTGTCACTCTCTGACACTCTCTACCACTCTCTGACACTCTCTGACACTCTCAGACCCTCTCAGACACTCTCTGACACTTTCTATCACTCTCTGACTCTCTCAGACACTCTCTGTCACTTTATATCACTCTCTGACACTGTTTGACACTCTCTGACACTCTCTACCATTCTCTACCACTCTCTGTCACTCTCTGACATTCTCTGACACTCTCTATCACTCTCTGACATTCTCTGACACTCTCAGACCCTCTCAGACACTCTCTTACACTTTCTATCACTCTCTGACACTGTTTGACACTCTCTGACACTCTCAGACACTCTCAGACACTTTATATCACTCTCTGACACTCTCAGACAGTCTCTGACACTTTCTATCACTCGCTGACACTCTCTGACACTCTCAGAGACTCTCAGATAGTCTCAGACACTTTCTATCACTCTCTGACACTGTCTGACAATCTCTGACACTCTCAGACACTCTCTTTCACTCTCTATCCCTCCATGACACTCCCTATCATCCCTAACACTCCCAGATACTCTATGGCACTCTCTTTCACTCTCCATCACTCTCTGACACTGTCAGACACTCTCAGACTCTCTCAGACACTATCTATCACTCTATGAAACTCTCTGACACTCTCTATCACTCTCTGGCACACTCTGACTCTCTCCGACACTCTCTGACACTCTCTGACAATCTCAGACACTCTCTGACACTCTCTATGACTCTCTGACACTGTCTGACACTTTCAGACACTCTCTACCACTCTCTATCACTCTCTGACACTCTTTGAGACTCTCTGATACACTCTGACACTCCCTGACACTCTCCATCACTCTCTGACACTCTCTGACACTCTCTGACAATCTCAGACACTGTCTGACGCTCTCTATGACTCTCTGACACTGTCTGGCACTTTCAGACACTCTCAGACACACTCATACACTCTCTGGCGCTCTCTGGCACTCTCTATCACTCTCTGGCACTCTCTATCACTCTCTGACACTCTCAGACTCTCCCTGACGCTCTCAGACTCTCTCTGACACTCTCTAACACTCTCTGACACTCTCTGACACTCTCAGACACTCTCTGACACTCTCAGACGCTCTCTGACACTCTCTATCACTCTCTGACTCTCTATATCACTTTCTGACACAGCCTGACACACACTGACACTCTCAGGCACTCTCTGAAACTCTCTATCACTCTCTGAAACTTTCTGACACTCGCAGACACTCTCAGACACTCTCAGACACTGTCAGACACTTTCTGTCACTCTCTGACACTCTCTGTCACTCTCTATCACTCCCAGGCACTCTCTATCACTCTCTACCACTCTCTACCACTCTCTGTCACTCTCTGTCGCTCTCTATCACTCTCTGACTCTCTCTGACTCTCTCTGAAACTCTCAGACACTCTCTGACTCTCTCAGACCCTCTCAGACACCCTCTGACACTTTCTATCACTCTCTGACACTCTCAGACACTCTCTGTCACTTTCTATCACTCCCTGACACTGTTTGACACTGTCTGACACTCTCAGACACTTTCTATCACTCTCTGACACTCTCAGACACTCTCTGACACTTTCTATCACTCGCTGACACTCTCTGACACTCTCAGACACTCTCAGACAGTCTCAGACACTTTCTATCACTCTCTGACACTGTCTGACAATCTCTGACACTCTCAGACACTCACTTTCACTCTCTATCACTCTATGACACTCCCTATCCCTCCCTTACACTCTCAGATTCTCTATGACAATCTCATTCACTCTCCAACACTCTCAGACACTCTCAGACACTCTCTGACACTCTCAGACTCTCTCAGACATTCTCAGACACTCTCGATCAATATCTATCACTCTCTGACACACTCTGACACTGCCTATCACTCTTTGACACTCTCTGACACTCACTATCACTCTCTATCACTCTGGCACACTCTGACACTCTCTGGCACTCTCAGACACTCTCTATCACTCTCTATCACTCTCTGACACACTCTGACAGTCTCTGACACTCTCAGACGGTCTCAGACACTCTCTATCACTCTCAGACACTCTCTATCGCTCTCTATCACTCTCTGACACTCTCTGACACTCTCTATCACTCTCTGACACTCTCTATCACTCTCTGACACTCTCTGACACAATCTGACACACTCAGACACTCTATCACTCTCCATCACTCTCTGTCACTCTCTGACACACTCTGACACTCTCTGACACTCTCTGACAATCTCTGACATTCTCTCTCACTCTCTGAAACACTTCGTCTCTCACAGACACTCTCTGACATTCTCGATCACTCTCTGACATTCTCTATCACTCTCTGACACTCAAAGACACCCAAAGACACTCTCTAACACTCTCTGACACTCTCTGACTCTCTCTGACTCTCTCTGACTCTCTCAGACACTCTCTGACACTTTCTATCACTCTCTGAAACTCTCAGACACACTCTGACAATTTCTATCACTCTCTGAAACTCTCTGACACTCTCAGAGACTCTCAGACAGTCTCAGACACTTTCTCTCACTCTCTGACACTGTCTGACAATCTCTGACACTCTCAGACACTCTCTTTCACTCTCTATCCCCCTCTATGATACTCCCTATCACTCCCTAACAATCTCAGATTCTCTATGACACTCTCTTTCACTCTCCATCACTCTCTGACACTGTCAGACACTCTCTGACACTCTCAGACACTCTCGGACACTCTCAGACTCGCTCAGACACTCTCAGACACTCTCTATCACTCTCTGACAATCTCTGACTCTCTGAGACACTCTCAGACACTCTCAGACACTCTCTATCACTCCCTGACACTCTCAGACACTCTCTATCGCTCTCTATCACTCTCTGACACGCTCTGACGCACTCAGACACTCTCTGACACGCTCAGACACTCTATATCACTCTCTATCACTCTCTGACACTCTCAGACGCTCTCTATCACTCTCTGACACTCTCTGACTCTCTGAGACAATCTCAGACACTCTCTATCACTCTCTGACACTCTCAGACACTCTCTATCACTCTCTGACACTCTCAGACACTCCCTATCACTCTCTATCACTCTCTGACACACTCAGACACTCTCTGATATGCTCAGACACTCTCTATCACTCTCTATCACTCTCTGACACTCTCAGACACTCTCTATCACTGTCTGACACTATCTGACACTCTTTGAAACTCTCTGACACTCTCTATCACTCTCTGACACACTCTGACAATCTCTGACACTCTCAGACATTCTCTATCACTCTCTGACACTCTCAGACACTCTCTATCACTCTCTGACACTCTCTGACTCTCTCTGACACTCTCTATCACTCTCTATCACTCTCTGTCACTCTCAGACACTCTCTGACACTCTCTATCACTCTATGACGCTCTCTATCACTCTCTATCACTCTCTATCACTCTCTGACACACTCAGACAATCTCTGACCCTCTCAGACACTCTCTATCACTCTCAGCACACTCTA
Organism: Heterodontus francisci; assembly: GCF_036365525.1. Lineage (NCBI taxonomy): Eukaryota > Metazoa > Chordata > Chondrichthyes > Heterodontiformes > Heterodontidae > Heterodontus > Heterodontus francisci. Next base: position 55,047,405 of record NC_090398.1, on the reverse strand, counting down.
TCACTCTCTGACACTCTATGACTTTCTCTGACACTCTCTACCACTCTCTATCACTCCATGACGCTCTCTGACACTCTCTATCACTCTATGACGATCTCTGACACTCTTTATCACTCTCCATCACTCTCTGACACTCTCTGACACTCTCAGACACACTCTATCACTCTCTATCACTCTCTGACACGCTCTGACACACTCAGACACTCTCTGACACTCTCAGACACTCTCTATCACTCTCTGACACTCTCTGACTCTCTCTGACACTCTCTATCACTCTCAGACACTCTCAGACGATCTCTGACACGCTCAGACACTCTCTATCACTCTATGACACTCTCTATCACTCTCTATCACTCTGTGACACTCTCTGACACACTCATACACTCTCTGACACTCTCAGACACTCTCTATCACTCTCTGACTCTCTCTGACACTCTCTATTACTCTCTATCACTCTCTATCACTCTCCGACACTCACTGACACTATCAGACACTCTCTGTCACTCTCAGACACTCTCAGACACTCTCTATCACACTCTGACACTCTCTGACACTCTCAGACACTCTCTGACACTCTCGATCACTCCATGACACTCTCTATCAATCTCTGACACACTCTGACACACTCTGACGCTCTCTGACAGTCTCAGACACACTCTATCACTCTCTGACACTCACTGACACTCTGTGACTCGCTGAGACATTCCCAGACACTCTCTGACACTCTCTGACACTCTCAGACACTCTCTATCACTCTCTGACACTCTCTGACACTCTGTGACTCGCTGAGACACTCCCAGACACTCTCTGACACTCTCTGACACTCTCAGACACTCTCTATCACTCTCTATCACTCTCTGACACTCTGACACTCTGTGACTCTCTGAGACACTCTCAGACACTCTCCATCACTCTCTGACACTCTCAGACACTCTCTGACACTCTCAGACACACTGAGACAAACTCTATCACTCTCTGACACTCACTGACACTCTCAGACACTCTCTGTCACTCTCAGACACTCTCTATCACTCTCTATCACTCTCTGACACTCTCTGACTCTCTGAGACACTCTCAGACACTCTCTGACACTCTCAGACACACTCTATCACTCTCTGACACTCTCAGACACTCTCTATCACTCTCTATCACTCTCGACATGCTCTGAGGCACTCAGACACTCTCTGACACTCTCAGACACTCTCTATCACTCTCTGACACTCTCTGACTCTCTGAGACACTCTCGGACACTCTCTATCACTCTCTGACACTCTCAGACACTCTCTATCACTCTCTGACACTCTCAGATACTCCCTATCACTCTCTATTACTCTCTGACACACTCAGAAACTCTCTGACACGCTCAGACACTCTCTATCACTCTCTATCACTCTCTAACACTCTCAGACACTCTCTATCACTGTCTGACACTATCTGACACTTTCTGAAACTCTCTGACACTCTCTATCACTCTCTGACACTCTCTGACAATCTCTGACACTCTCAGACACTCTCAGACACTCTCTATCACTCTCTGACACTCTCAGACACTCTCTATCACTCTCTGACACTCTCTGACTCTCTCTATCACTCTCTATCACTCTCAGACACTCTCAGACACTCTCTATCACTCCATGACGCTCTCTATCACTCTCTATCACTCTATATCACTCTCTCACAATCTCTGACACACTCAGACAATCTCTGACACTCTCAGACACTCTCTATCACTCTCTATCACTCTCAGACACACTCTATCACTCTCTGACACTCTATGACTCTCTCTGACACTCTCTATCTCTCTATGACGCTCTCTGACACTCTCTATCACTCTATGACGCTCTCTGACACTCTCTATCACTCTCTATCACTCTCTGACACTCTCTGACACACTCAGACACTCTCTGACACTCTCAGACAATCTCTATAACTCTCTATCACTCTCTGACACTTTCTATCACTCTCTGACACTCTCTGACATTCTGAATCACTCTCTGACTGTCTCAGACACTCTCTGACACTCTCTGACTCTCTGAGACACTCTCAGACGCTCTCTGACACTCTCAGACACACTCTATCACTCTCTGACACTCTCAGACACTCTCTATCACTCTCTGACACTCTCTATCACTCTCTGACACTCTCTGACTCTCTGAGACACTCTCAGACACTCTCTGACACTCTCAGACACACTCTATCACTCTCTGACACTCTCATACACTCTCTATCACTCTCTGACACTCACTATCACTCTCTATCACTCTCTGACATGCTCTGAGGCACTCAGACACTCTCTGACACTCTCAGACACTCTCTATCACTCTCTGACACTCTCTGACTCTCTGAGACACTCTCAGACACTCTCTATCACTCTCTGACACTCTCAGACACTCTCTATCGCTCTCTGACACTCTCAGACACTCCCTATCACTCTCTATCACTCTCTGACACACTCAGAAACTCTCTGACACGCTCAGACACTCTCTATCACTCTCTATCACTCTTTAACACTCTCAGACACTCTCTATCACTGTCTGACACTATCTGACACTTTCTGAAACTCTCTGACACTCTCTATCACTCTCTGACACTCTCTGACAATCTCTGACACTCTCAGACACTCTCTATCACTCTCTGACACTCTCAGACACTCTCTATCACTCTCTGACACTCTCTGACTCTCTCTGACACTCTCTATCACTCTCTATCACTCTCAAACACTCTCAGACACTCTCTATCACTCCATGACGCTCTCTATCACTCTCTATCACTCTATATCACTCTCTCACAATCTCTGACACACTCAGACAATCTCTGACACTCTCAGACACTCTCTATCACTCTCTATCACTCTCAGACACACTCTATCACTCTCTGACACTCTATGACGCTCTCTGACACTCTCTATCACTCTCTATCACTCTATGACGCTCTCTGACACTCTCTATCACTCTATGACGCACTCTGACACTCTCTATCACTCTCTATCACTCTCTGACACTCTCTGACACACTCAGACACTCTCTGACACTCTCAGACAATCTCTATAACTCTCTATCACTCTCTGACACTCTCTATCACTCTCTGACACTCTCTGACATTCTGAATCACTCTCTGACACTCTCTGACAATCTCTGACTCTCTGAGACACTCTCAGACACTCTCAGACACTCTCAGACACACTCTATCACTCTCTGACACTCTCAGACACTCTCTATCACTCTCTGACACTCTCTATCACTCTCTATCACTCTCTGACACGCTCTGAGGCACTCAGACACTCTCTGACACTCTCAGACACTCTCTATCACTCTCTGACACTCTCTGACTCTCTGAGACACTCTCAGACACTCTCTATCACTCTCTGACACTCTCAGACACTCTCTATCACTCTCTGACACTCTCAGACACTCCCTATCACTCTCTATCACTCTCTGACACACTCAGAAACTCTCTGACACGCTCAGACACTCTCTATCACTCTCTATCACTCTCTAACACTCTCTAACACTCTCAGACACTCTCTATCACTGTCTGACACTATCTGACACTCTCTGAAACTCTCTGACACTCTCTATCACTCTCTGACACTCTCTGACAATCTCTGACACTCTCAGACACTCTCAGACACTCTCTATCACTCTCTGACACTCTCAGACACTCTCTATCACTCTCTGACACTCTCTGACTCTCTCTGACACTCTCTATCACTCTCAGACACTCTCAGACACTCTCTATCACTCCATGACGCTCTCTATCACTCTCTATCACTCTATATCACTCTCTCACAATCTCTGACACACTCAGACAATCTCTGACACTCTCAGACACTCTCTATCACTCTCTATCACTCTCAGACACACTCTATCACTCTCTGACACTCTATGACTCTCTCTGACACTCTCTATCACTCTCTATCACTCTATGACGCTCTCTGACACTCTCTATCACACTATGACGCTCTCTGACACTCTCTATCACTCTCTATCACTCTCTGACACTCTCTGACACACTCAGACACTCTCTGACACTCTCAGACAATCTCTATAACTCTCTATCACTCTCTGACACTCTCTATCACTCTCTATCACTCTCTGACACTCTCTGACACTCTCAATCACTCTCTGACTGTCTCAGACACTCTCAGACATTCTCAATGACTCTCAATCACTCTCTGACACTCTCTGACACTCTCTGACACTTTCAATCACTCTCTGACACTCTCTGACACTCTCAGACACTGTCTATCACTCTCTGACACTGTCTGACACCCTCTGACATTCTCTGACACTCTCTATCACTCTCTATCCCTCTCTGACACTCTCTGACACTCTGTGACACTCTCTGACATTCTCTGACACTCTTTATCTGTCTCTGACATTCTCTGACACTCTCTATCACTCTCTGACACACTGTACCACTCTCTGACACTCTCAGACACTCTCTATCTCTCTCTGACACTCTCTATCAATCTCTGACACTCTCAGACACTCTCAGACACTCTCAATCACTCTCTGACACTATCTATCAGTCTCTGGCACCCTCTGACACTGTCTGACACTCTCAGACGCTCTCAGATACTCTCTATCACTCTCTGACACTCTCTGACACTCTCAGACACTCCCAATCACTCTCTGACACTCTCAGCCACTCCCTATTACTCTCTGACTCTCTCTATCACTCTCTGACAAGCTCTGATACTCTCTGACACTCTCTGAAACTCTCTAACACTCTCAGACACTCTCAATCACTCTCTGACACTCTCAGACTCCGTCTATCACTCTCTGACATGCTCTGACACTCTCTGACATGCTCTCTGACACTCTCTGACACTGTCTATCACACTCGGTCACTCTCTGATACTCTCTATCTCTCTCTGACGTTCTCAGACACTCTCTATCACTCTCTGACAATCTTAGACACCCTCAATCACTCTCAGACAATCTATATCACACTCTCTGACACGCTCTGACACTCTCAATCACTCTCTGACTCTCTCAGACTCTCTCAGACCTTCTCAATGACTCTCAATCACTCTCTGACACTCTCTGACTCTCTCAGACACTCTCTATCACTCTCTGACACTCTCTGACACCCTTTGACAATCTCTGACACTCTCTATCATTCTCTGACACTCTCTGACACTCTGTGACACTCTCTGACATTCTCTGACACTCTCTATCAGTCTCTGACACACTGTATCACTCTCTGACACTCTCAGACACTCTCTATCTCTCTCTGACACTCTCTATCACTCTCTGACTCTCTCAGACTCTCTCAGACTCTCTCAGACATTCTCAATGACTCTCAATCGCTCTCTGACACTCTCTGACTCTCTCAGACACTCTCTATCACTCTCTGACACTCTCTGACACCCTCTGACAATCTCTGACACTCTCTATCATTCTCTGACACTCTCTGACACTCTGTGACACTCTCTGACATTCTCTGACACTCTCTATCAGTCTCTGACGCACTGTATCACTCTCTGACACTCTCAGACACTCTCTATCTCTCTCTGACACTCTCTATCACTCTCTGACTCTCTCAGACACTCTCAGACACTCTCAATCACGCTCTGACACTATCTATCAGTTTCAGACACTCTCAATCACTCTCAAACACTCTCAGACAATCCCTATCACTCTCTGACTCTCTCTATCACTCTCTGACAAGCTCTGACACTCTCTGACACTCTCTTTCACTCTCTGAAACTCTGTAACACTCTCAGATACTCTCAATCACTCTCTGACACTCTCAGACACTCCCAATCACTCGCTGACACTCTCTGACTCCGTCCATCACTCTCTGACATGCTCTGACATGCTCTGACACTCTCTGACACTCTCTGACACTCTCTATCACACTCGGTCACTCTCTGACACTCTCTGACATTGTCTATCACTCTCTGACATTCTCAGACACTCTCTATCACTCTCTGACACTCTTAGACACCCTCAATCACTCTCAGACACTCTATATCACACTCTCTGACAAGCTCTGACACTCTGAATCACTCTCTGACTCTCTCAGACGCTCTCAGACATTCTCAATGACTCTCAATCACACTCTGACACTCTCTGACACTCTCAGGCACTCTCTATCACTCTCTGACACTCTCTGACACCCTCTGACAATCTCTGACACTCTCTATCACTCTCGATCCCTCTCTGACACTCAGTGACACTCTGTGACACTCTCTGACACTCTCAGACACTCTCTATCTCTCTCTGACACTCTCTATCACTCGCTGACTCTCTCAGACACTCTCAGACACTCTCAAACACTCTCTGACACTATCTATCAGTCTCTGACACTCTCTGACACTCTCAGACGCTCTCAGACACTCTCTATCACTCTCTGACACTTTCTGACACTCTCTGACACTCTCTATCACTCTCTGACATTCTCAATCACTCTCTGATACTCTCCATCACTCTCTGACACTTTCAGACAGTCTTAATCAATCTCTGACACTGTTTGACACTCTCTGACACTCTCAGACACTCTCAGAGACTTTATATCACTCTCTGACAATCTCAGACAGTCTCTGACACTTCCTATCACTCGCTGACACTCTCTGACACTCTCAGAGACTCTCAGATAGTCTCAGACACTTTCTATCACTCTCTGACACTGTCTGACAATCTCTGACACTCTCAGACACTCTCTTTCACTCTCTATCCCTCCATGACACTCCCTATCACTCCCTAACACTCTCAGATACTCTATGGCACTCTCTTTCACTCTCCATCACTCTCTGACACTGTCAGACACTCGCAGACTCTCTCAGACACTATCTATCACTCTATGAAACTCTCTGACACTCTCTATCACTCTCTGGCACACTCTGAATCTCTCTGACACTCTCTGACACTCTCTATCACTCTCTGACACTCTCTGACACTCTCTGACAATCTCAGACACTCTCTGACACTCTCTATGACTCTCTGACACTGTCTGACACTTTCAGACACTCTCTACCACTCTCTATCACTCTCTGACACTCTTTGAGACTCTCTGACACTCTCTGACACTCCCTGACACTCTCCATCACTCTCTGACACTCTCTGGCACTCTCTGACAATCTCAGACACTGTCTGACGCTCTCTATGACTCTCTGACACTGTCTGGCACTTTCAGACACTCTCAGACACACTCATACACTCTCTGGCGCTCTCTGGCACTCTTATCACTCTCTGGCACTCTCTATCACTCTCTGACACTCTCAGACTCTCCCTGACGCTCTCAGACTCTCTCTGACACTCTCTAACACTCTCTGACACTCTCTGACACTCTCAGACACTCTCTGACACTCTCAGACGCTCTCTGACACTCTCTATCACTCTCTGACTCTCTATATTACTTTCTGACACAGCCTGACACACACTGACACTCTCAGGCACTCTCTGAAACTCTCTATCACTCTCTGAAACTTTCTGACACTCGCAGACACTCTGAGACACTCTCAGACACTGTCAGACACTTTCTGTCACACTCTGACACTCTCTGTCACTCTCTGTCACTCTCTATCACTCCCAGGCACTCTCTATCACTCTCTACCACTCTCTACCACTCTCTGTCACTCTCTGTCGCTCTCTATCACTCTCTGACTTTCTCTGACTCTCTCTGAAACTCTCAGACACTCTCTGACTCTCTCAGACCCTCTCAGACACCCTCTGACACTTTCTATCACTCTCTGACACTCTCAGACACTCTCTGTCACTTTATATCACTCCCTGACACTGTTTGACACTGTCTGACACTCTCAGACTATCTCAGACACTTTCTATCACTCTCTGACACTCTCAGACACTCTCTGACACTTTCTATCACTCGCTGACACTCTCTGACACTCTCAGAGACTCTCAGACAGTCTCAGACACTTTCTATCACTCTCTGACACTGTCTGACAATCTCTGACACTCTCAGACACTCACTTTCACTCTCTATCACTCTATGACACTCCCTATCCCTCCCTTACACTCTCAGATTCTCTATGACAATCTCTTTCACTCTCCAACACTCTCAGACACTCTCAGACACTCTCTGACACTCTCAGACTCTCTCAGACATTCTCAGACACTCTCGATCAATATCTATCACTCTCTGACACACTCTGACACTGCCTATCACTCTTTGACACTCTCTGACACTCACTATCACTCCCTATCACTCTCTGGCACACTCTGACACTCTCTGGCACTCTCAGACACTCTCTATCACTCTCTATCACTCTCTGACACACTCTGACAGTCTCTGACACTCTCAGACAGTCTCAGACACTCTCTATCACTCTCAGACACTCTCTATCGCTCTCTATCACTCTCTGTCACTCTCTGTCGCTCTCTATCACTCTCTGACTTTCTCTGACTCTCTCTGACTCTCTCTATCACTCTCTGACACTCTCTGACTCTCTCAGACACTCTCTGACACTCTCTATCACTCTCTGACACTCTATATCACTTTCTGACACTGCTTGACACACACTGACACTCGCAGGCACTCTTTGAAACTCTCTATCACTCTCTGAAACTCTCTGACACTCGCAGAAACTCTCTGACACTTTTTATCACTTTCTGACACTCTCAGACACTGTCAGACACTCTCTGGCACTCTCTATCACTCTCTGACACTCTCTATCACACTCTGACACTTTCTGTCACTCTCTGTCACTCTCTATCACTCTCTGACACTCTCTGTCACTCTCTGACACTCTCTACCACTCTCTGACACTCTCTGACACTCTCAGACCCTCTCAGACACTCTCTGACACTTTCTATCACTCTCTGACTCTCTCAGACACTCTGTCACTTTCTATCACTCTCTGACACTGTTTGACACTCTCTGACACTCTCTACCATTCTCTACCACTCTCTGACACTCTCTGACATTCTCTGACACTCTCTATCACTCTCTGACACTGTCTGACACTCTCAGACCCTCTCAGACACTCTCTGACACTTTCTATCACTCTCTGACTCTCTCAGACACTCTCTGTCACCTTCTATCACTCTCTGACACTGTTTGACACTCTCTGACACTCTCAGACACTCTCAGACACTTTATATCACTCTCTGACACTCTCAGACAGTCTCTGACACTTTCTATCATTCGCTGACACTCTCTGACACTCTCAGAGACTCTCAGATAGTCTCAGACACTTTCTATCACTCTCTGACACTGTCTGACAATCTCTGACACTCTCAGACACTCTCTTTTACTCTCTATCCCTCCATGACACTCCCTATCACTCCCTAACACTCTCAGATACTCTATGGCACTCTTTTTCACTCTCCATCACTCTCTGACACTGTCAGACACTCTCAGACTCTCTCAGACACTATCTATCACTCTATGAAATTCTCTGACACTCTCTATCACTCTCTGGCACACTCTGACTCTCTCTGACACTCTCTGACACTCTCTATCACTCTCTGACATTCTCTGACACTCTCTGACAATCTCAGACACTCTCTGACACTCTCTATGACTCTCTGACACTGTCTGACACTTTCAGACACTCTCAGACACACTCATACACTCTCTGGCGCTCTGTGGCACTCTCTATCACTCTCTGGCACTCTCTATCACTCTCTGACACTCTCAGACACTCCCTGACGCTCTCAGACTCTCTCTGACACTCTCTAACACTCTCTGACACTCTCTGACGCTCTCAGACACTCTCAGACACTCTCTGACACTCTCAGACGCTCTCTGACACTCTCTATCACTCTCTGACTCTCTATATCACTTTCTGACACAGCCTGACACACACTGACATTCTCAGGCACTCTCTGAAACTCTCTATCACTCTCTCTAAATTTCTGACACTCGCAGACACTCTCAGACACTCTCAGACACTGTCAGACACTCTCTGGCACTCTCTATCACTCTCTGACACTCTCTATCACACTCTGACACTTTCTGTCACTCTCTGAAACTCTCTGTCACTCTCTATCACTCCCAGGCACTCTCTATCACTCTCTGACACTCTCTATCACACTCTGACACTTTCTGTCACTCTCTGATATTCTCTGTCACTCTCTGACAATCTCTACCACTCTCTACCACTCTCTGTCACTCTCTGTCACTCTCTATCACTCTCTGACTCTCTCTGACTCTCTCTGACACTCTCAGACACTCTCTGACTCTCTCAGACCCTCTCAGACACCCTCTGACACTTTCTATCACTCCCTGACTCTGTTTGACACTGTCTGACACTCTCAGACAATCTCAGACACTTTCTATCACTCTCTGACACTCTCAGACACTCTCTGACACTTTCTATCACTCGCTGACACTCTCTGACACTCTCAGAGACTCTCAGACAGTCTCAGACACTTTCTATCACTCTCTGACACTGTCTGACAATCTCTGACCCTCTCAGACACTCACTTTCACTCTCTATCCCTCTATGACACTCCCTATCCCTCCCTTACACTCTCAGATTCTCTATGACAATCTCTTTCACTCTCCAACACTCTCAGACTCTCTCAGACACTCTCTGACACTCTCAGACTCTCTCAGACATTCTCAGACACTCTCGATCAATATCTATCACTCTCTGACACAATCTGACACTGTCTGACACTCTTTGACACTCTCTGACACTCACTATCACTCTCTATCACTCTCTGGCACACTCTGACACTCTCTGGCACTCTCAGACACTCTCTATCACTCTCTGACACACTCTGACAGTCTCTGACACTCTCAGACAGTCTCAGACACTCTCTATCACTCTCAGACACTCTCTATCGCTCTCTATCACTCTCTGACACTCTCTGACACTCTCTATCACTCTCTGACACTCTCAGACACTCTCTATCACTCACTGACACTCTCTGTCGCTCTCTATCACTCTCTGAATTTCTCTGACTCTCTCTGACACTCTCTATCACTCTCTGTCACTCTCTGTCGCTCTCTATCACTCTCTGACTTTCTCTGACTCTCTCTGACTCTCTCTATCACTCTCTGACACTCTCTGACTCTCTCAGACACTCTCTGACACTCTCTATCACTCTCTGACACTCTATATCACTTTCTGACACTGCTTGACACACACTGACACTCGCAGGCACTCTTTGAAACTCTCTATCACTCTCTGAAACTCTCTGACACTCGCAGAAACTCTCTGACACTTTTTATCACTTTCTGACACTCTCAGACACTGTCAGACACTCTCTGGCACTCTCTATCACTCTCTGACACTCTCTATCACACTCTGACACTTTCTGTCACTCTCTGTCACTCTCTATCACTCTCTGACACTCTCTGTCACTCTCTGACACTCTCTACCACTCTCTGACACTCTCTGACACTCTCAGACCCTCTCAGACACTCTCTGACACTTTCTATCACTCTCTGACTCTCTCAGACACTCTGTCACTTTCTATCACTCTCTGACACTGTTTGACACTCTCTGACACTCTCTACCATTCTCTACCACTCTCTGACACTCTCTGACATTCTCTGACACTCTCTATCACTCTCTGACACTGTCTGACACTCTCAGACCCTCTCAGACACTCTCTGACACTTTCTATCACTCTCTGACTCTCTCAGACACTCTCTGTCACCTTCTATCACTCTCTGACACTGTTTGACACTCTCTGACACTCTCAGACACTCTCAGACACTTTATATCACTCTCTGACACTCTCAGACAGTCTCTGACACTTTCTATCATTCGCTGACACTCTCTGACACTCTCAGAGACTCTCAGATAGTCTCAGACACTTTCTATCACTCTCTGACACTGTCTGACAATCTCTGACACTCTCAGACACTCTCTTTTACTCTCTATCCCTCCATGACACTCCCTATCACTCCCTAACACTCTCAGATACTCTATGGCACTCTTTTTCACTCTCCATCACTCTCTGACACTGTCAGACACTCTCAGACTCTCTCAGACACTATCTATCACTCTATGAAATTCTCTGACACTCTCTATCACTCTCTGGCACACTCTGACTCTCTCTGACACTCTCAGACACTCTCTATCACTCTCTGACATTCTCTGACACTCTCTGACAATCTCAGACACTCTCTGACACTCTCTATGACTCTCTGACACTGTCTGACACTTTCAGACACTCTCAGACACACTCATACACTCTCTGGCGCTCTGTGGCACTCTCTATCACTCTCTGGCACTCTCTATCACTCTCTGACACTCTCAGACACTCCCTGACGCTCTCAGACTCTCTCTGACACTCTCTAACACTCTCTGACACTCTCTGACGCTCTCAGACACTCTCAGACACTCTCTGACACTCTCAGACGCTCTCTGACACTCTCTATCACTCTCTGACTCTCTATATCACTTTCTGACACAGCCTGACACACACTGACACTCTCAGGCACTCTCTGAAACTCTCTATCACTCTCTCAAAATTTCTGACACTCGCAGACACTCTCAGACACTCTCAGACACTGTCAGACACTCTCTGGCACTCTCTATCACTCTCTGACACTCTCTATCACACTCTGACACTTTCTGTCACTCTCTGAAACTCTCTGTCACTCTCTATCACTCCCAGGCACTCTCTATCACTCTCTGACACTCTCTATCACACTCTGACACTTTCTGTCACTCTCTGATATTCTCTGTCACTCTCTGACAATCTCTACCACTCTCTACCACTCTCTGTCACTCTCTGTCACTCTCTATCACTCTCTGACTCTCTCTGACTCTCTCTGACACTCTCAGACACTCTCTGACTCTCTCAGACCCTCTCAGACACCCTCTGACACTTTCTATCACTCCCTGACTCTGTTTGACACTGTCTGACACTCTCAGACAATCTCAGACACTTTCTATCACTCTCTGACACTCTCAGACACTCTCTGACACTTTCTATCACTCGCTGACACTCTCTGACACTCTCAGAGACTCTCAGACAGTCTCAGACACTTTCTATCACTCTCTGACACTGTCTGACAATCTCTGACCCTCTCAGACACTCACTTTCACTCTCTATCCCTCTATGACACTCCCTATCCCTCCCTTACACTCTCAGATTCTCTATGACAATCTCTTTCACTCTCCAACACTCTCAGACTCTCTCAGACACTCTCTGACACTCTCAGACTCTCTCAGACATTCTCAGACACTCTCGATCAATATCTATCACTCTCTGACACAATCTGACACTGTCTGACACTCTTTGACACTCTCTGACACTCACTATCACTCTCTATCACTCTCTGGCACACTCTGACACTCTCTGGCACTCTCAGACACTCTCTATCACTCTCTGACACACTCTGACAGTCTCTGACACTCTCAGACAGTCTCAGACACTCTCTATCACTCTCAGACACTCTCTATCGCTCTCTATCACTCTCTGACACTCTCTGACACTCTCTATCACTCTCTGACACTCTCAGACACTCTCTATCACTCACTGACACTCTCTATCACTCTCTGACACTCTCTGACACAATCTGACACACTCAGACACTCTGTCACTCTCCATCACTCTCTGTCACTCTCTGACACACTCTGACACTCTCTGACACTCTCTGACAATCTCTGACATTCTCTCTCACTCTCTGAAACACTCCGTCTCTCACAGAGACTCTCAGACACTCTCGATCACTCTCTGACATTCTCTATCACTCTCTGACACTCAAAGACACTCAAAGACACTCTCTATCACTCTCTGACACTCTCTGACTCTCTCTGACTTTCTCTGACTCTCTCAGACACTCTCTGGCACTTTCTATCACTCTCTGAAACTCTCAGACACACTCTGACAATTTCTATCACTCTCTGAAACTCTCTGACACTCTCAGAGTCTCTCAGACAGTCTCAGACACTTTCTATCACTCTCTGACACTGTCTGACAATCTCTGACACTCTCAGACACTCTCTTTCACTCTCTATCCCTCTATGACACTCCCTATCGCTCCCTAACAATCTCAGATTCTCTATGACACTCTCTTTCACTCTCCATCACTCTCTGACACTGTCAGACACTCTCTGACACTCTCAGACACTCTCGGACACTCTCAGACTCGCTCAGACACTCTCAGACACTCTCTATCACTCTATATGACTCTCTGACACTCTCTGACACTATCTATCACTCTATGAATCTCTCTGACACTCTCTATCAATCTCGATCACTCTCTGGCACACTCTGACTCTCTCTGACACTCTCTGACACTCTCTATCACTCTCTGACACTCTTTGACTCTCTCTGACACACTGTGATAAACTCTGACACTCTCTGACACTCTCTGACACTCTCTACCACTCTCCATCACTCTCAGACACTCTCTGACACTCTCTATGACTCTCTGACACTCTCTGACACTTTCAGACACTCTCAGACACACTCATACACTCTCTGGCACTCTCTGGCAATCTCTATCACTCTCTGGCACTCTCTGACACTCTCTGACACTTTCCGACACTCTCAGGCAATCTCTACCACTCTCTATCACTCACTGACACTCTCTGATACATTCTGACACTCCCTGACACTCTCTGACTCTCACCATAACTCTCTGACACTCTCTGACACTCTCAGACACACTCATACACTCTCTGACACTCTCTGTCACTCACTGACACTCTCTGATACATTCTGACACTCCCTGACACTCTCTGACTCTCTCCATAACTCTCTGACTCTCTCTGACACTCTCTATCACTCTCTATCACTCTCAGACACTCTCAGACACTCTCTATCACTCCATGACGCTCTCTATCACTCTCTATCACTCTACATCACTCTCTCACAATCTCTGACACACTCAGACAATCTCTGACACTCTCAGACACTCTCTATCACTCTCTATCACTCTCAGACACACTCTATCACTCTCTGACACTCTATGACTCTCTCTGACACTCTCTATCACTCTCTATCACTCTATGACGCTCTCTGACACTCTCTATCACTCTATGACGCTCTCTGACACTCTCTATCACTCTCTGACACTCTCTGACACACTCAGACACTCTCTGACACTCTCAGACAATCTCTATAACTCTCTATCACTCTCTGACACTCTCTATCACTCTCTGACACTCTCTGACATTCTGAATCACTCTCTGACTGTCTCAGACACTCTCTGACACTCTCTGACTCTCTGAGACACTCTCAGACACTCTCTGACACTCTCAGACACACTCTATCACTCTCTGACACTCTCAGACACTCTCTATCACTCTCTGACACTCTCTATCACTCTCTATCACTCTCTGACAGGCTCTGAGGCACTCAGACACTCTCTGACACTCTCAGACACTCTCTATCACTCTCTGACACTCTCTGACTCTCTGAGACACTCTCAGACACTCTCTATCACTCTCTGACACTCTCAGACACTCTCTATCACTCTCTGACACTCTCAGACACTCCCTATCACTCTCTATCACTCTCTGACACGCTCAGAAACTCTCTGACACGCTCAGACACTCTCTATCACTCTCTATCACTCTCTAACACTCTCAGACACTCTCTATCACTGTCTGACACTATCTGACACTCTCTGAAACTCTCTGACACTCTCTATCACTCTCTGACACTCTCTGACAATCTCTGACACTCTCAGACACTCTCAGACACTCTCTATCACTCTCTGACACTCTCAGACACTCTCTATCACTCTCTGACACTCTCTGACTCTCTCTGACACTCTCTATCACTCTCAGACACTCTCAGACACTCTCTATCACTCCATGACGCTCTCTATCACTCTCTATCACTCTATATCACTCTCTCACAATCTCTGACACACTCAGACAATCTCTGACACTCTCAGACACTCTCTATCACTCTCTATCACTCTCAGACACACTCTATCACTCTCTGACACTCTATGACTCTCTCTGACACTCTCTATCACTCTCTATCACTCTATGACGCTCTCTGACACTCTCTATCACACTATGACGCTCTCTGACACTCTCTATCACTCTCTATCACTCTCTGACACTCTCTGACACACTCAGACACTCTCTGACACTCTCAGACAATCTCTATAACTCTCTATCACTCTCTGACACTCTCTATCACTCTCTATCACTCTCTGACACTCTCTGACACTCTCAATCACTCTCTGACTGTCTCAGACACTCTCAGACATTATCAATGACTCTCAATCACTCTCTGACACTCTCTGACACTCTCTGACACTTTCAATCACTCTCTGACACTCTCTGACACTCTCAGACACTCTCTATCACTCTCTGACACTGTCTGACACCCTCTGACATTCTCTGACACTCTCTATCACTCTCTATCCCTCTCTGACACTCTCTGACACTCTGTGACACTCTCTGACATTCTCTGACACTCTTTATCTGTCTCTGACATTCTCTGACACTCTCTATCACTCTCTGACACACTGTACCACTCTCTGACACTCTCAGACACTCTCTATCTCTCTCTGACACTCTCTATCAATCTCTGACACTCTCAGACACTCTCAGACACTCTCAATCACTCTCTGACACTATCTATCAGTCTCTGACACCCTCTGACACTGTCTGACAAGCTCTGATACTCTCTGACACTCTCTGAAACTCTCTAACACTCTCAGACACTCTCAATCACTCTCTGACACTCTCAGACTCCGTCTATCACTCTCTGACATGCTCTGACAATCTCTGACATGCTCTCTGACACTCTCTGACACTGTCTATCACACTCGGTCACTCTCTGACACTATCTCTCTCTGACGTTCTCAGACACTCTCTATCACTCTCTGACAATCTTAGACACGCTCAATCACTCTCAGACAATCTATATCACACTCTCTGACACGCTCTGACACTCTCAATCACTCTCTGACTCTCTCAGACTCTCTCAGACATTCTCAATGACTCTCAATCACTCTCTGACACTCTCTGACTCTCTCAGACACTCTCTATCACTCTCTGACACTCTCTGACACCCTCTGACAATCTCTGACACTCTCTATCATTCTCTGACACTCTCTGACACTCTGTGACACTCTCTGACATTCTCTGACACTCTCTATCAGTCTCTGACACACTGTATCACTCTCTGACACTCTCAGACACTCTCTATCTCTCTCTGACACTCTCTATCACTCTCTGACTCTCTCAGACTCTCTCAGACTCTCTCAGACATTCTCAATGACTTTCAATCACTCTCTGACACTCTCTGACTCTCTCAGACACTCTCTATCACTCTCTGACACTCTCTGACACCCTCTGACAATCTCTGACACTCTCTATCATTCTCTGACACTCTCTGACACTCTGTGACACTCTCTGACATTCTCTGACACTCTCTATCAGTCTCTGACGCACTGTATCACTCTCTAACACTCTCAGACACTCTCTATCTCTCTCTGACACTCTCTATCACTCTCTGACTCTCTCAGACACTCTCAGACACTCTCAATCACGCTCTGACACTATCTATCAGTTTCAGACACTCTCAATCACTCTCAAACACTCTCAGACAATCCCTATCACTCTCTGACTCTCTCTATCACTCTCTGACAAGCTCTGACACTCTCTGACACTCTCTTTCACTCTCTGAAACTCTGTAACACTCTCAGATACTCTCAATCACTCTCTGACACTCTCAGACACTCCCAATCACTCTCTGACACTCTCTGACTCCGTCCATCATTCTCTGACATGCTCTGACATGCTCTGACACTCTCTGACACTCTCTGACACTCTCTATCACACTCGGTCACTCTCTGACACTCTCTGACATTGTCTATCACTCTCTGACATTCTCAGACACTCTCTATCACTCTCTGACACTCTTAGACACCCTCAATCACTCTCAGACACTCTATATCACACTCTCCGACAAGCTCTGACACTCTGAATCACTCTCTGACTCTCTCAGACGCTCTCAGACATTCTCAATGACTCTCAATCACACTCTGACACTCTCTGACACTCTCAGACACTCTCTATCACTCTCTGACACTCTCTGACACCCTCTGACAATCTCTGACACTCTCTATCACTCTCGATCCCTCTCTGACACTCAGTGACACTCTGTGACACTCTCTGACACTCTCAGACACTCTCTATCTCTCTCTGACACTCTCTATCACTCGCTGACTCTCTCAGACACTCTCAGACACTCTCAATCACTCTCTGACACTATCTATCAGTCTCTGACACTCTCTGACACTCTCAGACGCTCTCAGACACTCTCTATCACTCTCTGACACTTTCTGACACTCTCTGACACTCTCTATCACTCTCTGACATTCTCAATCACTCTCTGATACTCTCCATCACTCTCTGACACTTTCAGACACTCTTAATCACTCTCTGACACTGTTTGACACTCTCTGACACTCTCAGACACTCTCAGACACTTTATATCACTCTCTGACAATCTCAGACAGTCTCTGACACTTCCTATCACTCGCTGACACTCTCTGACACTCTCAGAGACTCTCAGATAGTCTCAGACACTTTCTATCACTCTCTGACACTGTCTGACAATCTCTGACACTCTCAGACACTCTCTTTCACTCTCTATCCCTCCATGACACTCCCTATCACTCCCTAACACTCTCAGATACTCTATGGCACTCTCTTTCACTCTCCATCACTCTCTGACACTGTCAGACACTCTCAGACTCTCCAGGACACTATCTATCACTCTATGAAACTCTCTGACACTCTCTATCACTCTCTGACACACTCTGAATCTCTCTAACACTCTCTGACACTCTCTATCACTCTCTGACACTCTCTGACACTCTCTGACAATCTCAGACACTCTCTGACACTCTCTATGACTCTCTGACACTGTCTGACACTTTCAGACACTCTCTACCACTCTCTATCACTCTCTGACACTCTTTGAGACTCTCTGACACTCTCTGACACTCCCTGACACTCTCCATCACTCTCTGACACTCTCTGGCACTCTCTGACAATCTCAGACACTGTCTGACGCTCTCTATGACTCTCTGACACTGTCTGGCACTTTCAGACACTCTCAGACACACTCATACACTCTCTGGCGCTCTCTGGCACTCTCTATCACTCTCTGGCACTCTCTATCACTCTCTGGCACTCTCAGACTCTCCCTGACGCTCTCAGACTCTCTCTGACACTCTCTAACACTCTCTGACACTCTCTGACACTCTCAGACACTCTCTGACACTCTCAGACGCTCTCTGACACTCTCTATCACTCTCTGACTCTCTATATCACTTTCTGACACAGCCTGACACACACTGACACTCTCAGGCACTCTCTGAAACTCTCTATCACTCTCTGAAACTTTCTGACACTCGCAGACACTCTGAGACACTCTCAGACACTGTCAGACACTTTCTGTCACACTCTGACACTCTCTGTCACTCTCTATCACTCCCAGGCACTCTCTATCACTCTCTACCACTCTCTACCACTCTCTGTCACTCTCTGTCGCTCTCTATCACTCTCTGACTTTCTCTGACTCTCTCTGAAACTCTCAGACACTCTCTGACTCTCTCAGACCCTCTCAGACACCCTCTGACACTTTCTATCACTCTCTGACACTCTCAGACACTCTCTGTCACTTTCTATCACTCCCTGACACTGTTTGACACTCTCAGACAATCTCAGACACTTTCTATCACTCTCTGACACTCTCAGACACTCTCTGACACTCTCAGACTCTCTCTGACACTCTCTGACTCTCTCTGACTCTCTCTGACACTCTCAGACACTCTCTGACACTCTCTGACTCTCTCTGACTCTCTCTGACACTCTCAGACACTCTCTGACTCTCTCAGACCCTCTCAGACACCCTCTGACACTTTCTATCACTCTCTGACACTCTCAGACACTCTCTGTCACTTTCTATCACTCCCTGACTCTGTTTGACACTGTCTGACACTCTCAGACAATCTCAGACACTTTCTATCACTCTCTGACACTCTCAGACACTCTCTGACACTTTCTATCACTCGCTGACACTCTCTGACACTCTCAGAGACTCTCAGACAGTCTCAGACACTTTCTATCACTCTCTGACACTGTCTGACAATCTCTGACCCTCTCAGACACTCACTTTCACTCTCTATCCCTCTATGACACTCCCTATCCCTCCCTTACACTCTCAGATTCTCTATGACAATCTCTTTCACTCTCCAACACTCTCAGACTCTCTCAGACACTCTCTGACTCTCTCAGACTCTCTCAGACATTCTCAGACACTCTCGATCAATATCTATCACTCTCTGGCACACTCTGACACTCTCTGGCTCTCTCAGACACTCTCTATCACTCTCTATCACTCTCTGACACACTCTGACAGTCTCTGACACTCTCAGACAGTCTCAGACACTCTCTATCACTCTCAGACACTCTCTATCGCTCTCTATCACTCTCTGACACTCTCTGACACTCTCTATCACTCTCTGACACTCTCAGACACTCTCTATCACTCACTGACACTCTCTATCACTCTCTGACACTCTCCGACACAATCTGACACACTCAGACACTCTGTCACTCTCCATCACTCTCTGTCACTCTCTGACACACTCTGACACTCTCTGACACTCTCTGACAATCTCTGACATTCTCTCTCACTCTCTGAAACACTCCGTCTCTCACAGAGACTCTCAGACACTCTCGATCACTCTCTGACATTCTCTATCACTCTCTGACACTCAAAGACACTCAAAGACACTCTCTATCACTCTCTGACACTCTCTGACTCTCTCTGACTCTCTCAGACACTCTCTGGCACTTTCTATCACTCTCTGAAACTCTCAGACACACTCTGACAATTTCTATCACTCTCTGAAACTCTCTGACACTCTCAGAGTCTCTCAGACAGTCTCAGACACTTTCTATCACTCTCTGACACTGTCTGACAATCTCTGACACTCTCAGACACTCTCTTTCACTCTCTATCCCTCTATGACACTCCCTATCGCTCCCTAACAATCTCAGATTCTCTATGACACTCTCTTTCACTCTCCATCACTCTCTGACACTGTCAGACACTCTCTGACACTCTCAGACACTCTCGGACACTCTCAGACTCGCTCAGACACTCTCAGACACTCTCTATCACTCTATATGACTCTCTGACACTCTCTGACACTATCTATCACTCTATGAATCTCTCTGACACTCTCTATCACTCTCGATCACTCTCTGGCACACTCTGACTCTCTCTGACACTCTCTGACACTCTCTATCACTCTCTGACACTCTTTGACTCTCTCTGACACACTGTGATAAACTCTGACACTCTCTGACACTCTCTGACACTCTCTACCACTCTCCATCACTCTCAGACACTCTCTGACACTCTCTATGACTCTCTGACACTCTCTGACACTTTCAGACACTCTCAGACACACTCATACACTCTCTGGCACTCTCTGGCAATCTCTATCACTCTCTGGCACTCTCTGACACTCTCTGACACTTTCCGACACTCTCAGGCAATCTCTACCACTCTCTATCACTCACTGACACTCTCTGATACATTCTGACACTCCCTGACACTCTCTGACTCTCTCCATAACTCTCTGACACTCTCTGACACTTTATATCACTCTCTGACAATCTCAGACAGTCTCTGACAGTTCCTATCACTCGCTGACACTCTCTGACACTCTCAGAGACTCTCAGATAGTCTCAGACACTTTCTATCACTCTCTGACACTGTCTGACAATCTCTGACACTCTCAGACACTCTCTTTCACTCTCTATCCCTCCATGACACTCCCTATCACTCCCTAACACTCTCAGATACTCTATGGCACTCTCTTTCACTCTCCATCACTCTCTGACACTGTCAGACACTCTCAGACTCTCTCAGACACTATCTATCACTCTATGAAACTCTCTGACACTCTCTATCACTCTCTGGCACACTCTGAATCTCTCTGACACTCTCTGACACTCTCTATCACTCTCTGACACTCTCTGACACTCTCTGACAATCTCAGACACTCTCTGACACTCTCTATGACTCTCTGACACTGTCTGACACTTTCAGACACTCTCTACCACACTCTATCACTCTCTGACACTCTTTGAGACTCTCTGACACTCTCTGACACTCCCTGACACTCTCCATCACTCTCTGACACTCTATGACTCTCTCTGACACTCTCTATCACTCTCTATCACTCTATGACGCTCTCTGACACTCTCTATCACTCTATGACGCTCTCTGACACTCTCTATCACTCTCTATCACTCTCTGACACTCTCTGACACACTCAGACACTCTCTGACACTCTCAGACAATCTCTATAACTCTCTATCACTCTCTGACACTCTCTATCACTCTCTGACACTCTCTGACATTCTGAATCACTCTCTGACTGTCTCAGACACTCTCTGACACTCTCTGACTCTCTGAGACACTCTCAGACACTCTCTGACACTCTCAGACACACTCTATCACTCTCTGACACTCTCAGACACTCTCTATCACTCTCTGACACTCTCTATCACTCTCTATCACTCTCTGACACGCTCTGAGGCACTCAGACACTCTCTGACACTCTCAGACACTCTCTATCACTCTCTGACACTCTCTGACTCTCTGAGACACTCTCAGACACTCTCTATCACTCTCTGACACTCTCAGACACTCTCTATCACTCTCTGACACTCTCAGACACTCCCTATCACTCTCTATCACTCTCTGACACACTCAGAAACTCTCTGACACGCTCAGACACTCTCTATCACTCTCTATCACTCTCTAACACTCTCAGACACTCTCTATCACTCTCTATCACTCTCTGACACACTCAGAAACTCTCTGACATGCACAGACACTCTCTATCACTCTCTATCACTCTCTAACACTCTCAGACACTCTCTATCACTGTCTGACACTATCTGACACTCTCTGAAACTCTCTGACACTCTCTATCACTCTCTGACACTCTCTGACAATCTCTGGCACTCTCATACACTCTCAGACACTCTCTATCACTCTCTGACACTCTCAGACACTCTCTATCACTCTCTGACACTCTCTGACTCTCTCTGACACTCTCTATGACTCTCAGACACTCTCAGACACTCTCTATCACTCCATGACGCTCTCTATCACTCTCTATCACTCTATATCACTCTCTCACAATCTCTGACACACTCAGACAATCTCTGACACTCTCAGACACTCTCTATCACTCTCTATCACTCTCAGACACACTCTATCACTCTCTGACACTCTATGACTCTCTCTGACACTCTCTATCACTCTCTATCACTCTATGACGCTCTCTGACACTCTCTATCACACTATGACGCTCTCTGACACTCTCTATCACTCTCTATCACTCTCTGACACTCTCTGACACACTCAGACACTCTCTGACACTCTCAGACAATCTCTATAACTCTCTATCACTCTCTGACACTCTCTATCACTCTCTATCACTCTCTGACACTCTCTGACACTCTCAATCACTCTCTGACTGTCTCAGACACTCTCAGACATTCTCAATGACTCTCAATCACTCTCTGACACTCTCTGACACTCTCTGACACTTTCAATCACTCTCTGACACTCTCTGACACTCTCAGACACTCTCTATCACTCTCTGACACTGTCTGACACCCTCTGACATTCTCTGACACTCTCTATCACTCTCTATCCCTCTCTGACACTCTCTGACACTCTGTGACACTCTCTGACATTCTCTGACACTCTTTATCTGTCTCTGACATTCTCTGACACTCTCTATCACTCTCTGACACACTGTACCACTCTCTGACACTCTCAGACACTCTCTATCTCTCTCTGACACTCTCTATCAATCTCTGACACTCTCAGACACTCTCAGACACTCTCAATCACTCTCTGACACTATCTATCAGTCTCTGGCACCCTCTGACACTGTCTGACACTCTCAGACGCTCTCAGATACTCTCTATCACTCTCTGACACTCTCTGACACTCTCAGACACTCCCAATCACTCTCTGACACTCTCAGCCACTCCCTATTACTCTCTGACTCTCTCTATCACTCTCTGACAAGCTCTGATACTCTCTGACACTCTCTGAAACTCTCTAACACTCTCAGACACTCTCAATCACTCTCTGACACTCTCAGACTCCGTCTATCACTCTCTGACATGCTCTGACACTCTCTGACATGCTCTCTGACACTCTCTGACACTGTCTATCACACTCGGTCACTCTCTGACACTCTCTATCTCTCTCTGACGTTCTCAGACACTCTCTATCACTCTCTGACAATCTTAGACACCCTCAATCACTCTCAGACAATCTATATCACACTCTCTGACACGCTCTGACACTCTCAATCACTCTCTGACTCTCTCAGACTCTCTCAGACATTCTCAATGACTCTCAATCACTCTCTGACACTCTCTGACTCTCTCAGACACTCTCTATCACTCTCTGACACTCTCTGACACCCTCTGACAATCTCTGACACTCTCTATCATTCTCTGACACTCTCTGACACTCTGTGACACTCTCTGACATTCTCTGACACTCTCTATCAGTCTCTGACACACTGTATCACTCTCTGACACTCTCAGACACTCTCTATCTCTCTCTGACACTCTCTATCACTCTCTGACTCTCTCAGACTCTCTCAGACTCTCTCAGACATTCTCAATGACTTTCAATCACTCTCTGACACTCTCTGACTCTCTCAGACACTCTCTATCACTCTCTGACACTCTCTGACACCCTCTGACAATCTCTGACACTCTCTATCATTCTCTGACACTCTCTGACACTCTGTGACACTCTCTGACATTCTCTGACACTCTCTATCAGTCTCTGACGCACTGTATCACTCTCTGACACTCTCAGACACTCTCTATCTCTCTCTGACACTCTCTATCACTCTCTGACTCTCTCAGACACTCTCAGACACTCTCAATCACGCTCTGACACTATCTATCAGTTTCAGACACTCTCAATCACTCTCAAACACTCTCAGACAATCCCTATCACTCTCTGACTCTCTCTATCACTCTCTGACAAGCTCTGACACTCTCTGACACTCTCTTTCACTCTCTGAAACTCTGTAACACTCTCAGATACTCTCAATCACTCTCTGACACTCTCAGACACTCCCAATCACTCTCTGACACTCTCTGACTCCGTCCATCACTCTCTGACATGCTCTGACATGCTCTGACACTCTCTGACACTCTCTGACACTCTCTATCACACTCGGTCACTCTCTGACACTCTCTGACATTGTCTATCACTCTCTGACATTCTCAGACACTCTCTATCACTCTCTGACACTGTTAGACACCCTCAATCACTCTCAGACACTCTATATCACACTCTCTGACAAGCTCTGACACTCTGAATCACTCTCTGACTCTCTCAGACGCTCTCAGACATTCTCAATGACTCTCAATCACACTCTGACACTCTCTGACACTCTCAGACACTCTCTATCACTCTCTGACACTCTCTGACACCCTCTGACAATCTCTGACACTCTCTATCACTCTCGATCCCTCTCTGACACTCAGTGACACTCTGTGACACTCTCTGACACTCTCAGACACTCTCTATCTCTCTCTGACACTCTCTATCAGTCTCTGACTCTCTCAGACACTCTCAGACACTCTCAATCACTCTCTGACACTATCTATCAGTCTCTGACACTCTCTGACACTCTCAGACGCTCTCAGACACTCTCTATCACTCTCTGACACTTTCTGACACTCTCTGACACTCTCTATCACTCTCTGACATTCTCAATCACTCTCTGATACTCTCCATCACTCTCTGACACTTTCAGACACTCTTAATCACTCTCTGACACTGTTTGACACTCTCTGACACTCTCAGACACTCTCAGACACTTTATATCACTCTCTGACAATCTCAGACAGTCTCTGACACTTCCTATCACTCGCTGACACTCTCTGACACTCTCAGAGACTCTCAGATAGTCTCAGACACTTTCTATCACTCTCTGACACTGTCTGACAATCTCTGACACTCTCAGACACTCTCTTTCACTCTCTATCCCTCCATGACACTCCCTATCACTCCCTAACACTCTCAGATACTCTATGGCACTCTCTTTCACTCTCCATCACTCTCTGACACTGTCAGACACTCTCAGACTCTCTCAGACACTATCTATCACTCTATGAAACTCTCTGACACTCTCTATCACTCTCTGGCACACTCTGAATCTCTCTGACACTCTCTGACACTCTCTATCACTCTCTGACACTCTCTGACACTCTCTGACAATCTCAGGCACTCTCTGACACTCTCTATGACTCTCTGACACTGTCTGACACTTTCAGACACTCTCTACCACTCTCTATCACTCTCTGACACTCTTTGAGACTCTCTGACACTCTCTGACACTCCCTGACACTCTCCATCACTCTCTGACACTCTCTGGCACTCTCTGACAATCTCAGACACTGTCTGACGCTCTCTATGACTCTCTGACACTGTCTGGCACTTTCAGACACTCTCAGACACACTCATACACTCTCTGGCGCTCTCTGGCACTCTCTATCACTCTCTGGCACTCTCTATCACTCTCTGACACTCTCAGACTCTCCCTGACGCTCTCAGACTCTCTCTGACACTCTCTGACACTCTCTGACACTCTCAGACACTCTCTGACACTCTCAGACGCTCTCTGACACTCTCTATCACTCTCTGACTCTCTATATCACTTTCTGACACAGCCTGACACACACTGACACTCTCAGGCACTCTCTGAAACTCTCTATCACTCTCTGAAACTTTCTGACACTCGCAGACACTCTGAGACACTCTCAGACACTGTCAGACACTTTCTGTCACACTCTGACACTCTCTGTCACTCTCTATCACTCCCAGGCACTCTCCATCACTCTCTACCACTCTCTACCACTCTCTGTCACTCTCTGTCGCTCTCTATCACTCTCTGACTTTCTCTGACTCTCTCTGAAACTCTCAGACACTCTCTGACTCTCTCAGACCCTCTCAGACACCCTCTGACACTTTCTATCACTCTCTGACACTCTCAGACACTCTCTGTCACTTTCTATCACTCCCTGACACTGTTTGACACTGTTTGACACTCTCAGACAATCTCAGACACTTTCTATCACTCTCTGACACTCTCAGACACTCTCTGACACTCTCAGACTCTCTCTGACACTCTCTAACACTCTCTGACACTTTCTATCACTCTCTGACACTCTCAGACACTCTCTGACACTCTCTGACTCTCTCTGACTCTCTCTGACACTCTCAGACACTCTCTGACTCTCTCAGACCCTCTCAGACACCCTCTGACACTTTCTATCACTCTCTGACACTCTCAGACACTCTCTGTCACTTTCTATCACTCCCTGACTCTGTTTGACACTGTCTGACACTCTCAGACAATCTCAGACACTTTCTATCACTCTCTGACACTCTCAGACACTCTCTGACACTTTCTATCACTCGCTGACACTCTCTGACACTCTCAGAGACTCTCAGACAGTCTCAGACACTTTCTATCACTCTCTGACACTGTCTGACAATCTCTGACCCTCTCAGACACTCACTTTCACTCTCTATCCCTCTATGACACTCCCTATCCCTCCCTTACACTCTCAGATTCTCTATGACAATCTCTTTCACTCTCCAACACTCTCAGACTCTCTCAGACACTCTCTGACACTCTCAGACTCTCTCAGACATTCTCAGACACTCTCGATCAATATCTATCACTCTCTGACACAATCTGACACTGTCTGACACTCTTTGACACTCTCTGACACTCACCATCACTCTCTATCACTCTCTGGCACACTCTGACACTCTCTGGCACTCTCAGACACTCTCTATCACTCTCTATCACTCTCTGACACACTCTGACAGTCTCTGACACTCTCAGACAGTCTCAGACACTCTCTATCACTCTCAGACACTCTATATCGCTCTCTATCACTCTCTGACACTCTCTGACACTCTCTATCACTCTCTGACACTCTCAGACACTCTCTATCACTCACTGACACTCTCTATCACTCTCTGACACTCTCTGACACAATCTGACACACTCAGACACTCTGTCACTCTCCATCACTCTCTGTCACTCTCTGACACACTCTGACACTCTCTGACACTCTCTGACAATCTCTGACATTCTCTCTCACTCTCTGAAACACTCCGTCTCTCACAGAGACTCTCAGACACTCTCGATCACTCTCTGACATTCTCTATCACTCTCTGACACTCAAAGACACTCAAAGATACTCTCTATCACTCTCTGACACTCTCTGACTCTCTCTGACTCTCTCTGACTCTCTCAGACACTCTCTGGCACTTTCTATCACTCTCTGAAACTCTCAGACACACTCTGACAATTTCTATCACTCTCTGAAACTCTCTGACACTCTCAGAGTCTCTCAGACAGTCTCAGACACTTTCCATCACTCTCTGACACTGTCTGACAATCTCTGACACTCTCAGACACTGTCTTTCACTCTCTATCCCTCTATGACACTCCCTATCGCTCCCTAACAATCTCAGATTCTCTATGACACTCTCTTTCACTCTCCATCACTCTCTGACACTGTCAGACACTCTCTGACACTCTCAGACACTCTCGGACACTCTCAGACTCGCTCAGACACTCTCAGACACTCTCTATCACTCTATATGACTCTCTGACACTCTCTGACACTATCTATCACTCTATGAATCTCTCTGACACTCTCTATCACTCTCGATCACTCTCTGGCACACTCTGACTCTCTCTGACACTCTCTGACACTCTCTATCACTCTCTGACACTCTTTGACTCTCTCTGACACACTGTGATAAACTCTGACACTCTCTGACACTCTCTGACACTCTCTACCACTCTCCATCACTCTCAGACACTCTCTGACACTCTCTATGACTCTCTGACACTCTCTGACACTTTCAGACACTCTCAGACACACTCAAACACTCTCTGGCACTCTCTGGCAATCTCTATCACTCTCTGGCACTCTCTGACACTCTCTGACACTTTCCGACACTCTCAGGCAATCTCT
The DNA here is from genome assembly GCF_036365525.1 of Heterodontus francisci. Lineage (NCBI taxonomy): Eukaryota > Metazoa > Chordata > Chondrichthyes > Heterodontiformes > Heterodontidae > Heterodontus > Heterodontus francisci. The sequence goes on along the minus strand of NC_090398.1, from coordinate 55,018,406 downwards.
ACCACTCTCTATCACTCACTGACACTCTCTGATACATTCTGACACTCCCTGACACTCTCTGACTCTCTCCATAACTCTCTGACACTCTCTGACACTCTCAGACACACTCATACACTCTCTGACACTCTCTGGCACTCTCTATCACTCTCTGACACACTCTGACACTCTCTGACACTTTCAGACTGTCCATGTCATTCACAGACTCTCTCTGACTCTCTCTATCACTCTCTGACACTCTCTGACTCTCTCAGACACTCTCCGACACTCTCTATCACTCTCTGACACTCTATATCACTTTCTGACACTGCCTGATACACACTGACACTCTCAGGCAGTCTCTGAAACTCTCTATCACTCTCTGAAACTCTCTGACACTCGCAGAAACTCTCTGAAACTTTTTATCACTTTCTGACACTCTCAGACACTGTCAGACACTCTCTGGCACCCTCTATCACTCTCTGACACTCTCTATCACACTCTGACACTTTCTGTCACTCTCTGTCACTCTCGATCACTCTCTGACACTCTCTGTCACTCTCTGACACTCTCTACCACTCTCTGACACTCTCTGACACTCTCAGACCCTCTCAGACACTCTCTGACACTTTCTATCACTCTCTGACTCTCTCAGACACTCTCTGTCACTTTCTATCACTCTCTGACACTGTTTGACACTCTCTGACACTCTCTACCATTCTCTACCACTCTCTGTCACTCTCTGACATTCTCTGACACTCTCTATCACTCTCTGACATTCTCTGAAACTCTCAGACACTCTCTGACACTCTCTATCACTCTCTGACACTCTCTGAAACTCTCTGATACACTGTGAAACTCTCAGACACTCTCTGACACTCTCTGACACTCTCTGAAACACTCTATCACTCTCTGACACTCTCTGATACACTCTCTGATACACTCTGACACTCTCAGACACTCTCTGACACTTATATCACTCTCTGACATTCTCTGAAACTCTCTATCACTCTCTGACAATCTCTGACACTCTCTGACACTCTCAGTCAGTCTCAGACACTCTCTATCACTCTCTGAAACACTCTACCACGCATTGACACTCTCTATCTCTCTTTATCACTCTCTAACACACTCTGACACTCTCTGACACTTTCCGACACTCTCAGGCAATCTCTACCACTCTCTATCACTCACTGACACTCTCTGATACACTCTGACACTCCCGGACACTCCATGACACTCTCTGACACTCTCCATCACTCTCTGACACTCTCTGACACTCTCTGACACTTTCAGACTGTCCATGTCACTCTCAGACTCTCTCTGGCTCTCTCGATCACTCTCTGACACTCTGTGACTCTCTCAGACACTCTCTGACACTCTCTATCACTCTCTGACACTCCATATCACTTTCTGACACTGCCTGACACACACTGACACTCTCAGGCACTCTCTGAAACTCTATCACTCTCTGAAACTCTCTGACACTCGCAGACACTCTCTGACACTTTTTATCACTTTCTGACACTCTCAGACACTCTCAGGCACTCTCTATCACTCCCTGCCACTCCCTATCACACTCTGACACTTTCTGTCACTCTCTGGCACTCTCTGACCCTCTCTGTCACTCTCTGTCACTCTCTGACACTCTCTACCATTCACACCACTCTCTGTCACTCTCTGACATTCTCTGACACTCTCTATCAATCTCTGACACTCTCTGACACTCTCAGACCCTCTCAGACTCTCTCTGAAACTTTCTATCACTCTCTGACTCTCTCAGACACTCTCTGTCACTTTCTATCACTCTCTGACACTCTCTGACACTCTCTTTCACTCTCTGACAATCTCTACCACTCTCTACCACTCTCTGACACTTTCTGTCACTCTCTGGCACTCTCTGACCCCCTCTGTCACTTTCTGTCACTCTCTGACACTCTCTACCATTCACACCACTCTCTGTCACTCTCTGACATTCTCTGACACTCTCTATCAATCTCTGACACTCTCTGACACTCTCAGACACTCTCAGACACTCTCTGACACTTTATATCACTCTCTGACACTCTCAGACAGTCTCTGACACTTTCTATCACTCGCTGACACTCTCTGACACTCTCAGAGACTCTCAGATAGTCTCAGACACTTTCTATCACTCTCTGACACTGTCTGACAATCTCTGACACTCTCAGACACTCTCTTTCACTCTCTATCCCTCTATGACACTCCCTATCACTGCCTAACACTCTCAGATACTCTATGGCACTCTCTTTCACTCTCCATCACTCTCTGACACTGTCAGACACTCTCAGACTCTCTCAGACACTATCTATCACTCTATGAAACTCTCTGACACTCTCTATCACTCTCTGGCACACTCTGACTCTCTCTGACACTCTCTGACACAATCTATCTCTCTCTGCCACTTTCCAACACTCTCAGAAACTCTCTACCACTCTCTATCACTCTCTGACACTCTCTGAGACTCTCTGATACACTCTGACACTCCCTGACACTCTCTGACACTCTCCATCACTCTCTGACACTCTCGGACACTCTCTGACAATCTCAGACACTCTCTGACACTCTCTATGACTCTCTGACACTGTCTGACACTTTCAGACACTCTCAGACACACTCATACACTCTCTGGCGCTCTCTGGCACTCTCTATCACTCTCTGGCACTCTCTATCACTCTCTGACACTTTCAGACTCTCCCTGACGCTCTCAGACTCTCTCTGACACTCTCTAACTCTCTCTGACACTCTCTGACACTCTCAGACACTCTCAGACACTCTCTGACACTCTCAGACGCTTTCTGACACTCTCTATCACTCTCTGATACTCTATATCACTTTCTGACACAGCCTGACACACACTGACACTCTCAGGCACTCTCTGAAACTCTCTATCACTCTCTGAAACTTTCTGACACTCGCAGACACTCTCTGACACTTTTTATCACTTTCTGACACTCTCAGACAATCTCAGACACTCTCAGACACTGTCAGACATTCTCTGGCACTCTCTATCACTTTCTGACACTCTCTATCACACTCTGACACTTTCTGTCACTCTCTGACACTCTCTGTCACTCTCTATCACTCCCAGGCACTCTCTATCACTCTCTGACACTCTCTGACGCTCTCTGTCACTCTCTGACAATCTCTACCACTCTCTACCACTCTCTGTCACTCTCTATCACTCTCTGACTCTCTCTGACACTCTCTGACACTCTCAGACACTCTCTGTCACTTTCTATCACTCCCTGACACTGTTTGACACTCTCTGACACTCTCAGACAATCTCAGACACTTTATATTACTCTCTGACACTCTCAGACACTCTCTGACACTTTCTATCACTCGCTGACACTCTTTGACACTCTCAGAGACTCTCAGACAGTCTCAGACACTTTCTATCACTCTCTGACACTGTCTGACAATCTCTGACACTCTCAGACACTCACTTTCACTCTCTATCCCTCTATGACACTCCCTATCCCTCTCTTACACTCTCAGATTCTCTGTGACAATCTCTTTCACACTCCATCACTCTCAGACACTCTCAGACACTCTCTGACACTCTCAGACTCTCTCATCCACTCTCAGACACTCTCTATCAATATCTATCACTCTCTGACACACTCTGACACAGTCTATCACTCTTTGACACTCTCTGACACTCACTATCACTCTTTATCACTCTCTGGCACACTCTGACTCTCTCCGGCACTCTCAGACACTCTCTATCACTCTCTATCACTCTCTGACACACTCTGACAGTCTCTGACACTCTCAGACAGTCTCAGACACTCTCTACCACTCTATACCACTCTCTACTACTCTCTATCACTCTCTGATACTCTCTGACACTCTCTATCACTCTCTGACACTCTCTGACACTCTCAGACACTCTCTGGCACGCTCAGACCCTCTCAGACACTCTTGACACTTTATATCACTGTATGACGCTCTCAGACACTCTCTGTCACTTTCTCTCACTCTCTGACACTGTTTGACACTCTCTGACATTCTCTGACACTCTCAGACACTCTCTGACACTTTCTATCACTCTCTGACACTTTCAGAAACTCTCAGACAGTCTCAGACAATTTATATCACTCTCTGACACTGCCTGACACTCTCTGACACTCTCAGACACTCTCTTTCACTCTCTATCCCTCTATGACACTCTCTGACACTCTCAGACACTCTCTGACACTCTGAGACACTCTCTGACACTCTCAGACACAGTTTGACACTCTCTGACACTCTGAGACACTCTCTGACACAGTCTGACACTCTCAGACACTCTCTGACACTCTCTATCACTCTCTGACACTCTCTATCACTCTCTATAACTCTCTAACACTCTCTGAAACTCTCAGACACTTTTTGTCACTCTCCGACACACTGTGACATTCTCTGACACTTTCTATCACACTCTGACGCTCTCAGACACTCTCAGACACATTCTATCTCTCATTGACACTCTCTGACACTCTCAGAGACTCTCAGGCAGTCTCAGACGCTGTCGATCACTCTCTGCCACTGTTTGACACACTCTGACACTCTCAGACACTCCCTGACACTCTCAAACACTTTCTATCACTCTCTGACACTGTCTGACATTCTCTGACACTCTCTGACACTCTCACACCCTCTCTGACACACTCTGACACTCTCAGGCACTCTCAGACACTCTCTATCACTCTCCATCACTCTCCGACATTCTCTCATACTCTCTATCACTCTCTGACACTCTCAGACACTCTCTGGGCCTCTCTGACACTCTCTATCGCTTTCTGACACTCTCTGACATTCTCAGACACTCTCAGACACTCTCTGACACTCTGTATCACTCTCTGACACTCTCTGATACACTGTGACACTCTCAGACACTCTCTGACACTCTGTATCACTCTCTGACACTCTCTGACACTCTGTATCACTCTCTGACACTCTCTGATACACTCTCTGATACACTCTGACACTCTCAGACACTCTCTGACACTTATATCACTCTCTGACACACTCTGAAACTCTCTATCACTCTCTGACAATCTCTGACACTCTCTGACACTCTCAGACACTCTCAGACAGTCTCAGACACTCTCTATCACTCTCTGAAACACTCTACCACGCATTGACACTCTCTATCTCTCTCTATCACTCTCTATCACTCTCTGACACTCTCTGACACTTTCCGACACTCTCAGGCAATCTCTACCACTCTCTATCACTCACTGACACTCTCTGATACACTCTGACACTCCCTGACACTCTCTTACTCTCTCCATAACTCTCTGACACTCTCTGACAATCTCAGACACAATCTGACACTCTCTATGACTCTCTGACACTCTCTGACACTCTCTGACACTCTCAGACACACTCATACACTCTCTGACACTCTCTGGCACTCTCTATCACTCTCTGGTATGGAGGGCGCTAGCTATGAAGAGAGGTTGAGTAGATTAGGATTATTTTCATTGGAAAGACGGAGGTTGAGGGGGGACCTGATTGAGGTGTACAAAATCATGAGAGGTATAGACAGGGTGGATAGCAAGAAGCTTTTTCCCAGAGTGGGGGTTTCAATTACTAGAGGACACGAGTTCAAAGTGAAAGGGGAAATGTTTAGGGGAGATATGCGTGGAAAGTTCTTTACGCAGAGGGTGGTGGGCACATGGAACGCATTGCCAGCGGAGGTGGTAGATGCGGGCACGATGGAGTCTTTTAAGATGCATCTAGACAGCTACATGAATGGGCAGGAAGAAAAGAGATACAGAAGCTTAGAAAATAGGCGACATGTTTAGAGAGAGGATCTGGATCGGCGCAGGCTTGGAGGGCCGAAGGGCCTGTTCCTGTGCTGTAATTATCTCTTTGTTTGTTCTGACATTCTCTGACACTTTCAGACTGTCCATGTCACTCTCAGACTCTCTCTGACTCTCTCTGTCACTCTCTGACACTCTCTGACTCTCTCAGACACTCTCTGACACTCTCTATCACTCTCTGACACTCTATATCACTTTCTGACACTGCCTGACACACACTGACAATCTCAGGCACTCTCTGAAACTCTCTATCACTCTCTGAAACTCTCTGACACTCGCAGACACTCTCTGACACTTTTTATCACTTTCTGACACTCTCAGACACTCTCAGACACTCTCTGGCACTCTCTATCACTCCCTGACACTCTCTATCACACTCTGACGCTTTCTGTCACTCTCTGTCACTCTCTATCACTCTCTGACACTCTCTGGCACTCTCTGACACTCTCTGTCACTCTCTGTCACTCTCTGACACCCTCTACCATTCTCTACCACTCTCTGTCACTCTCTGACATTCTCTGACATTCTCTATCACTCTCTGACACTCTCTGACACTCTCAGACCCTCTCAGACACTCTCTGACACTTTCTATCACTCTCTGACTCTCTCAGACACTCTCTGTCACTTTCTATCACTCTCTGACACTGTTTGACACTCTCTGACACTCTCAGACACTCTCAGACACTTTATATCACTCTCTGACACTCTCAGACAGTCTCTGACACTTTCTATCACTCGCTGACACTCTCTGACACTCTCAGAGACTCTCAGATAGTCTCAGACACTTTCTATCACTCTCTGACACTGTCTGACAATCTCTGACACTCTCAGACACTCTCTTTCACTCTCTATCCCTCCATGACACTCCCTATCACTCCCTAACACTCTCAGATACTCTATGGCACTCTCTTTCACTCTCCATCACTCTCTGACACTGTCAGACAATCTCAGACTCTCTCAGACACTATCTATCACTCTATGAAACTCTCTGACACTCTCTATCACTCTCTGGCACACTCTGACTCTCTCTGACACTCTCAGACACTCTCTGACACTTATATCACTCTCTGACACACTCTGAAACTCTCTATCACTCTCTGACAATCTCTGACACTCTCTGACACTCTCAGACACTCTCAGACAGTCTCAGACACTCTCTATCACTCTCTGAAACACTCTACCACGCATTGACACTCTCTATCTCTCTCTATCACTCTCTATCACTCTCTGACACTCTCTGACACTTTCCGACACTCTCAGGCAATCTCTACCACTCTCTATCACTCACTGACACTCTCTGATACACTCTGACACTCCCTGACACTCTCTTACTCTCTCCATAACTCTCTGACACTCTCTGACAATCTCAGACACAATCTGACACTCTCTATGACTCTCTGACACTCTCTGACACTCTCTGACACTCTCAGACACACTCATACACTCTCTGACACTCTCTGGCACTCTCTATCACTCTCTGGTATGGAGGGCGCTAGCTATGAAGAGAGGTTGAGTAGATTAGGATTATTTTCATTGGAAAGACGGAGGTTGAGGGGGGACCTGATTGAGGTGTACAAAATCATGAGAGGTATAGACAGGGTGGATAGCAAGAAGCTTTTTCCCAGAGTGGGGGTTTCAATTACTAGAGGACACGAGTTCAAAGTGAAAGGGGAAATGTTTAGGGGAGATATGCGTGGAAAGTTCTTTACGCAGAGGGTGGTGGGCACATGGAACGCATTGCCAGCGGAGGTGGTAGATGCGGGCACGATGGAGTCTTTTAAGATGCATCTAGACAGCTACATGAATGGGCAGGAAGAAAAGAGATACAGAAGCTTAGAAAATAGGCGACATGTTTAGAGAGAGGATCTGGATCGGCGCAGGCTTGGAGGGCCGAAGGGCCTGTTCCTGTGCTGTAATTATCTCTTTGTTTGTTCTGACATTCTCTGACACTTTCAGACTGTCCATGTCACTCTCAGACTCTCTCTGACTCTCTCTGTCACTCTCTGACACTCTCTGACTCTCTCAGACACTCTCTGACACTCTCTATCACTCTCTGACACTCTATATCACTTTCTGACACTGCCTGACACACACTGACAATCTCAGGCACTCTCTGAAACTCTCTATCACTCTCTGAAACTCTCTGACACTCGCAGACACTCTCTGACACTTTTTATCACTTTCTGACACTCTCAGACACTCTCAGACACTCTCTGGCACTCTCTATCACTCCCTGACACTCTCTATCACACTCTGACGCTTTCTGTCACTCTCTGTCACTCTCTATCACTCTCTGACACTCTCTGGCACTCTCTGACACTCTCTGTCACTCTCTGTCACTCTCTGACACCCTCTACCATTCTCTACCACTCTCTGTCACTCTCTGACATTCTCTGACATTCTCTATCACTCTCTGACACTCTCTGACACTCTCAGACCCTCTCAGACACTCTCTGACACTTTCTATCACTCTCTGACTCTCTCAGACACTCTCTGTCACTTTCTATCACTCTCTGACACTGTTTGACACTCTCTGACACTCTCAGACACTCTCAGACACTTTATATCACTCTCTGACACTCTCAGACAGTCTCTGACACTTTCTATCACTCGCTGACACTCTCTGACACTCTCAGAGACTCTCAGATAGTCTCAGACACTTTCTATCACTCTCTGACACTGTCTGACAATCTCTGACACTCTCAGACACTCTCTTTCACTCTCTATCCCTCCATGACACTCCCTATCACTCCCTAACACTCTCAGATACTCTATGGCACTCTCTTTCACTCTCGATCACTCTCTGACACTGTCAGACAATCTCAGACTCTCTCAGACACTATCTATCACTCTATGAAACTCTCTGACACTCTCTATCACTCTCTGGCACACTCTGACTCTCTCTGACACTCTCTATCACTCTCTGACACTCTCTGACACTTTCTGACACTTTCAGACACTCTCTACCACTCTCCATCACTCTCTGACACTCTTTGAGACTCTCTGATACACTCTGACACTCCCTGACACTCTCCATCACTCTCTGACACTCTCTGACACTCTCTGACAATCTCAGACACTCTCTGACACTCTCTATCACACTCTGACACTCTCTGAAACTCTCTGATGCACTGTGACACTCTCAGACACTCTCTGACACTCTGTATCACTCTCTGACACTCTCTGACACTCTGTATCACTCTCTGACACTCTCTGATACACTCTCTGATACACTCTGACACTCTCAGACACTCTCTGACACTGAAATCACTCTCTGACACACTCTGAAACTCTCTATCACTCTCTGACAATCTCTGACACTCTCTGACACTCTCAGACAATCTCAGACAGTCTCAGACACTCTCTATCACTCTCTGAAACACTCTACCACGCATTGACACTCTCTATCTCTCTCTATCACTCTCTATCACTCTCTGACACTCTCTGACACTTTCCGACACTCTCAGGCAATCTCTACCACTCTCTATCACTCACTGACACTCTCTGATACACTCTGACACTCCCTGACAATCTCTTACTCTCTCCATCACTCTCTGACACTCTCTGACAATCTCAGACACAATCTGACACTCTCTATGACTCTCTGACACTCTCTGACACTTTCAGACACTCTCAGACACACTCATACACTCTCTGGCACTCTCTGGCACTCTCTATCACTCTCTGACACTCTCTGACACTTTCAGACTGTCCATGTCACTCTCAGACTCTCTCTGACTCTCTCTATCACACTCTGACACTCTCTGACTCTCTCAGACACTCTCTGACACTCTCTATCACTCTCTGACACTCCATATCACTTTCTGACACTGCCTGACACACACTGACTATCTCAGGCACTCTCTGAAACTCTCTATCACTCTCTGAAACTCTCTGACACTCGCAGACACTCTCTGACACGTTTTATCACTTTCTGACACTCTCAGACACTCTCAAACACTCTCTGGCACTCTCTATCACTCCCTGCCACTCTCTATCACACTCTGACACTTTCTGTCACTCTCTGTCACTCTCTATCACTCTCTGACACTCTCTGGCACTCTCTGACACTCTCTGACACTCTCTGTAACTCTCTGTCACTCTCTGACACCCTCTACCATTCTCTACCACTCTCTGTCACTCTCTGACATTCTCTGACACTCTCTATCACTCTCTGACACTCTCTGACACTCTCAGACCCTCTCATACACTCTCTGACACTTTCTATCACTCTCTGACTCTCTCAGACACTCTCTGTCACTTTCTATCACTCTCTGACACTGTTTGACACTCTCTGACACTCTCAGACACTCTCAGACACTTTATATCACTTGTCTGACAATCTCTGACACTCTCAGACACTCTCTTTCACTCTCTATCCCTCTATGACACTCCCTATCACTCCCTAACAATCTCAGATTCTCTATGACACTCTCTTTCACTCTCCATCACTCTCTGACACTGTCAGACACTCTCTGACACTCTCAGACACTCTCGGACACTCTCAGACTCGCACAGACACTCTCAGACACTCTCTATCACTCTATATGACTCTCTGACAATCTCTGACTCTCTGAGACACTCTCAGACACTCTCAGACACTCTCTATCACTCTATGAATCTCTCTGACACTCTCTATCACTCTTTATCACTCTCAGGCACACTCTGACTCTCTCTGACACTCTCTGACACTCTCTATCAAACTCTGACACTCTCTGACTCTCTCTGACACTCTGTGATAAACTCTGACACTCTCTGACACTCTCTACCACTCTATGAATCTCTCTGACACTCTCTATCAGTCTCTATCACTCCTGGGCACACTCTGAGTCTCTCTGACACTCTCTGACACTCTCTATCACTCTCTGACTTTCTCTGACTCTCTCTGACACTCTGTGATAAACTCTGACACTCTCTGACACTCTCTGACACTCTCTACCACTCTCCATCACTCTCAGACACTCTCTGACACTCTCTATGACTCTCTGACACTCTCTGACACTTTCAGACACTCTCAGACACACTCATACACTCTCTGGCACTCTCTGGCAATCTCTATCACTCTCTGGCACTCTCTGACACTCTCTGACACTTTCCGACACTCTCAGGCAATCTCTACCACTCTCTATCACTCACTGACACTCTCTGATACATTCTGACACTCCCTGACACTCTCTGACTCTCTCCATAGCTCTCTGACACTCTCTGACAATCTCAGACACAATCTGACACTCTCTATGACTCTCTGACACTCTCTGACACTCTCTGACACTCTCAGACACACTCATACTCTCTCTGACACTCTCTGGCACTCTCTATCACTCTCTGACACTCCCTGACACTCTCTGACTCTCTCCATAACTCTCTGAAACTCTCTGACAATCTCAGACACAATCTGACACTCTCCATGACTCTCTGACACTCTCTGACACTCTCTGACACTCTCAGACACACTCATACACTCTCTGACACTCTCTGGCACTCTCTATCACTCTCTGACACTCTCTGACACTCTCTGACACTTTCAGACTGTCCATGTCATTCACAGACTCTCTCTGACACTCTCTGTCACTCTCTGACACTCTCTGACTCTCTCAGACACTCTCTGACACTCTCTATCACTCTCTGACACTCTATATCACTTTCTGACACTGCCTGACACACACTGACACTCTCAGGCACTCTCTGAAACTCTCTATCACTCTCTGAAACTTTCTGACACTCGCAGACACTCTCTGACACTTTGTATTACTTTCTGACACTCTCAGACAATCGCAGACACTCTCAGACACTGTAAGACACTCTCAGACACTGTCAGACACTCTCTGGCACTCTCTATCACTCTCTGACACTCTCTATCACACTCTGACACTTTCTGTCACTCTCTGACACTCTCTGTCAATCTCTATCACTCCCAGGCACTCTCTATCACTCTCTGACACTCTCTGACATTCTATGTCGCTCTCTGACAATCTCTACCACTCTCTACCACTCTCTGTCACTATCTGTCACTCTCTATCACTCTCTGACTCTCTCTGACTCTCTCTGACACTCTCAGAGACTCTCAGACAGTCTCAGACACTTTCTAGCACTCTCTGACACTGTCTGACAATCTCTGACACTCTCAGACACTCTCTTTCACTCTCTATCCCTCTATGACACTCCCTATCACTCCCTAACAATCTCAGATTCTCTATGACACTCTCTTTCACTCTCCATCACTCTCTGACACTGTCAGACACTCTCTGACACTCTCAGATACTCTCGGACACTCTCAGACTCGCTCAGACACTCTCAGACACTCTCTGTCACTCTATATGACTCTCTGACACTCTCTGACACTATCTATCACTCTATGAATCTCTCTGACACTCTCTATCACTCTCTATCACTCTCTGGCACACTCTGACTCTCTCTGACACTCTCTGACACTCTCTATCACTCTCTGACACTCTCTGACTCTCTCTGACACTCTGTGATAAACTCTGACACTCTCTGACACTCTCTATCACTCTCTGACACTCTCTGACTCTCTCTGACACTCTGTGATAAACTCTGACACTCTCTGACACTCTCTGACACTCTCTACCACTCTCCATCACTCTCAGACACTCTCTGACACTCTCTATGACTCTCTGACACGCTCTGACACTTTCAGACACTGTCAGACACACTCATACACTCTCTGGCACTCTCTGGCAATCTCTATCACTCTCTGGCACTCTCTGACACTCTCTGACACTTTCCGACACTCTCAGGCAATCTCTACCACTCTCTATCACTCACTGACACTCTCTGATACATTCTGACACTCCCTGACACTCTCTGACTCTCTCCATAACTCTCTGACACTCTCTGACAATCTCAGACACAATCTGACACTCTCTATGACTCTCTGACACTCTCTGACACTCTCAGACACACTCATACACTCTCTTTGACTCTCTCTATCACTCTCTGACACTCTCTGACTCTCTCAGACACTCTCTGACACTCTCTATCACTCTCTGACACTCTATATCACTTTCTGACACTGCCTGACACACACTGACTGTCTCAGGCACTCTCTGAAACTCTCTATCACTCTCTGAAACTCTCTGACACGCGCATACACTCTCTGACACTTTTTATCACTTTCTGACACTCTCAGACACTGTCAGACACTCTCTGGCACTCTCTATCACTCTCTGACACTCTCTATCACACTCTGACACTTTCTGTCACTCTCTGTCACTCTCTGTCACTCTCTGACACTCTCTACCAGTCTCTGACACTCTCTGACACTCTCAGACGTTCTCTGACACTCTCTATCACTCTCTGACTCTCTATATCACTTTCTGACACAGCCTGACACACATTGACACTCTCAGGCACTCTCTGAAACTCTCTATCACTCTCTGAAACTTTCTGACACTCGCAGACACTCTCTGACACTTTGTCTCACTTTCTGACACTCTCAGACAATCTCAGACACTCTCAGACACTGTCAGACACTCTCTGTCACTCTCTGACAGTCTCTATCACACTCTGACACTTTCTGTCACTCTCTGTCACTCTCTGTCACTCTATATCACTCCCAGGCACTCTCTATCACTCTCTGACACTCTCTGACATTCTCTGTCACTCTCTGACAATCTCTACCACTCTCTACCACTCTCTGTCACTCTCTGTCACTCTCTATCACTCTCTGACTCTCTCTGACTCTCTCTGACACTCTCAGAGACTCTCAGACAGTCTCAAACACTTTCTATCACTCTCTGACACTGTCTGACAATCTCTGACACTCTCAGACACTCTCTTTCACTCTCTATCCCTCTATGACACTCCCTATCACTCCCTAACAATCTCAGATTCTCTATGACACTCTCTTTCACTCTCCATCACTCTCTGACACTGTCAGACACTCTCTGACACTCTCAGACACTCTCGGACACTCTCAGACTCGCTCAGACACTCTCAGACACTCTCTATCACTCGATATGACTCTCTGACACTCTCTGAGACTATCTATCACTCTATGAATCTCTCTGACACTCTCTATCACTCTCTATCACCCTCTGGCACACTCTGACTCTCTCTGACACTCTCCGACACTCTCTATCACTCTCTGACACTCTCTGACTCTCTCTGACACTCTGTGATAAACTCTGACACTCTCTGACACTCTCTGACACTCTCTGACACTCTCCATCACTCTCAGACACTCTCTGACAGTCTCTATGACTCTCTGACACTCTCTAACACTTTCAGACACTCTCAGACACACTCATACACTCTCTGGCACTCTCTGACAATCTCTACCACTCTCTACCACTCCCTGACACTCACTATCACTCTCTATCACTCTCTGGCACACTCCGACACTCTCTGGCACTCTCAGACACTCTCTATCACTCTCTATCACTCTCAGACACTCTCTATCGCTCTCTATCACTCTCCGACACTCTCTGACACTCTCTATCACTCTCTGACACTCTCAGACACTCTCTATCACTCACTGACACTCTCTATCACTCTCTGACACTCTCTGACACAATCTGACACACTCAGACACTCTATCACTCTCCATCACTCTCTGTCACTCTCTGACACACTCTGACACTCTCTGACACTCTCTGACAATCTCTGACATTCTCTCTCACTCTCTGAAACACTCCGTCTCTCACAGACACACTCAGACACTCTCGATCACTCTCTGACACTCTCTATCACTCTCTGACACTCTCTGACAATCTCTGACACTCTCAGACACACTCATACACTCTCTGGCACTCTCTGGCAATCTCTCTCACTCTCTGGCACTCTCTGACACTCTCTAACACTTTCCGACACTCTCAGGCAATCTCTACCACTCTCCATCACTCTCAGACACTCTCTGACACTCTCTATGACTCTTTGACACTCTCTGACACTTTCAGACACTCTCAGACACACTCATACACTCTCTGGCACTCTCTGGCAATCTCTCTCTTTCTCAGACACTCTCTGACACTTTCTATCACTCTCTGACTCTCTCAGACACTCTCTGTCACTTTCTATCACTCTCTGACAGTGTTTGACACTCTCTGACACTCTCTACCATTCTCTACCACTCTCTGTCACTCTCTGACATTCTCTGACACTCTCTATCACTCTCTGACACTCTCTGACACTCTCTGACACTCTCAGACACTCTCAGACACTTTATATCACTCTCTGACACTCTCAGACAGTCTCTGACACTTTCTATCACTCGCTGACACTCTCTGACACTCTCAGAGACTCTCAGATAGTCTCAGACACTTTCTATCACTCTCTGACACTGTCTGACAATTTCTGACACTCTCAGACACTCTCTTTTACTCTCTATCCCTCCATGACACTCCCTATCACACCCTAACACTCTCAGATACTCTATGGCACTCTCTTTCACTCTCCATCACTCTCTGACACTGTCAGACACTCTCAGACTCTCTCAGACACTATCGATCACTCTATGAAACTCTCTGACACTCTCTATCACTCTCTGGCACACTCTGACTCTCTCTGACACTCTCTGACACTCTCTATCACTCTCTGACATTCTCTGACACTCTCTGACAATCTCAGACACTCTCTGACAATCTCTATGACTCTCTGACACTGTCTGACACTTTCAGACACTCTCAGACACACTCATAGACTCTCTGGCGCTCTGTGGCACTCTCTATCACTCTCTGGCACTCTCTATCACTCTCTGACACTCTCAGACACACCCTGACGCTCTCAGACTCTCTCTGACACTCTCTAACACTCTCTGACACTCTCTGACACTCTCAGACACTCTCAGACACTCTCTGACACTCTCAGACGCTCTCTGACACTCTCTATCACTCTCTGACTCTCTATATCACTTTCTGACACAGCCTGACACACACTGACACTCTCAGATACTCTCTGAAACTCTCTATCACTCTCTGAAACTTTCTGACACTCGCAGACACTCTCAGACACTCTCAGACACTGTCAGACACTCTCTGGCACTCTCTATCACTCTCTGACACTCTCTATCACACTCTGACACTTTCTGTCACTCTCTGACACTCTCTGTCACTCTCTATCACTCCCAGGCACTCTCTATCACTCTCTGACACTCTCTATCACACTCTGACACTCTCTGACACTCTCTAAAACTCTCCATCACTCTCAGACACTCTCTGACACTCTCTATGACTCTTTGACACTCTCTGACACTTTCAGACACTCTCAGACACACTCATACACTCTCTGGCACTCTCTGGCAATCTCTCTCACTCTCTGGCACTCTCTGACACTCTCTAACACTTTCCGACACTCTCAGGCAATCTCTACCACTCTCCATCACTCTCAGACACTCTCTGGCACTCTCTATGACTCTTTGACACTCTCTGACACTTTCAGACACTCTCAGACACACTCATACACTCTCTGGCACTCTCTGGCAATCTCTCTCTTTCTCAGACACTCTCTGACACTTTCTATCACTCTCTGACTCTCTCAGACACTCTCTGTCACTTTCTATCACTTTCTGACACTGTTTGACACTCTCTGACACTCTCTACCATTCTCTACCACTCTCTGTCACTCTCTGACATTCTCAGACCCTCTCAGACACTCTCTGACACTTTCTATCACTCTCTGACTCTCTCAGACACTCTCTGTCACTTTCTATCACTCTCTGACACTGTTTGACACTCTCTGACACTCTCAGACACTCTCAGACACTTTATATCACTCTCTGACACTCTCAGACAGTCTCTGACACTTTCTATCACTCGCTGACACTCTCTGACACTCTCTATCACATTCTGACACTTTCTGTCACTCTCTGACACTCTCTGTCACTCTCTATCACTCCCAGGCACTCTCTATCACTCTCTGACACTCTCTATCACACTCTGACACTTTCTGTCACTCTCTGATATTCTCTGTCACTCTCTGACAATCTCTACCACTCTCAACCACTCTCTGTCACTCTCTATCACTCTCTGACTCTCTCAGACCCTCTCAGACACCCTCTGTCACTTTCTATCACTCTCTGACACTGTTTGACACTCTCTGACACTCTCAGACACTCTCAGACACTTTATATCACTCTCTGACACTCTCAGACAGTCTCTGACACTTTATATCACTCGCTGACACTCTCTGACACTCTCAGAGACTCTCAGATAGTCTCAGACAATTTCTATCACTCTCTGACACTGTCTGACAATCTCTGACACTCTCAGACACTCTCTTTCACTCTCTATCCCTCCATGACACTCCCTATCACTCCCTAACACTCTCAGATACTCTATGGCACTCTCTTTCACTCTCCATCACTCTCTGACACTGTCAGACACTCTCAGACTCTCTCAGACACTATCTATCACTCTATGAAACTCTCTGACACTCTCTATCACTCTCTGGCACACTCTGACTCTCTCCGACACTCTCTGACACTCTCTATCACTCTCTGACACTCTCTGACACTCTCTGACAATCTCAGACACTCTCTGACACTCTCTATGACTCTCTGACACTGTCTGACACTTTCAGACACTCTCTACCACTCTCTATCACTCTCTGACACTCTTTGAGACTCTCTGATACACTCTGACAGTCCCTGACACTCTCCATCACTCTCTGACACTCTCTGACACTCTCTGACAATCTCAGACACTGTCTGACGCTCTCTATGACTCTCTGACACTGTCTGGCACTTTCAGACACTCTCTATCACTCTCTGACACGCTCTGAGGCACTCAGACACTCTCTGGCACTCTCTATCACTCTCTGACACTCTCTGACTCTCTCAGACTCTCTCTGACACTCTCTAACACTCTCTGACATCTCTGACACTCTCAGACACTCTCTGACACTCTCAGACGCTCTCTGACACTCTCTATCACTCTCTGACTCTCTATATCACTTTCTGACACAGCCTGACACACACTGACACTCTCAGGCACTCTCTGAAACTCTCTATCACTCTCTGAAACTTTCTGACACTCGCAGACACTCTCAGACACTCTCAGACACTGTCAGACACTTTCTGTCACTCTCTGACACTCTCTGTCACTCTCTATCTCTCCCAGGCACTCTCTATCACTCTCTACCACTCTCTACCACTCTCTGTCACCCTCTGTCGCTCTCTATCACTCTCTGACACTCCCTATCCCTCCCTTACACTCTCAGATTCTCTATGACAATCTCTTTCACTCTCCAACACTCTCAGACATTCTCAGACACTCTCTGACACTCTCAGACTCTCTCAGACATTCTCAGACACTCTCGATCAATATCTATCACTCTCTGACACACTCTGACACTGCCTATCACTCTTTGACACTCCCTGACACTCACTATCACTCTCTATCACTCTCTGGCACACTCCGACACTCTCTGGCACTCTCAGACACTCTCTATCACTCTCTATCACTCTCAGACACTCTCTATCGCTCTCTATCACTCTCCGACACTCTCTGACACTCTCTATCACTCTCTGACACTCTCAGACACTCTCTATCACTCACTGACACTCTCTATCACTCTCTGACACTCTCTGACACAATCTGACACACTCAGACACTCTATCACTCTCCATCACTCTCTGTCACTCTCTGACACACTCTGACACTCTCTGACACTCTCTGACAATCTCTGACATTCTCTCTCACTCTCTGAAACACTCCGTCTCTCACAGACACACTCAGACACTCTCGATCACTCTCTGACACTTTCTATCACTCTCTGAAACTCTCAGACACACTCTGACAATTTCTATCACTCTCTGAAACTCTCTGACACTCTCAGAGACTCTCAGACAGTCTCAGACACTTTCTCTCACTCTCTGACACTGTCTGACAATCTCTGACACTCTCAGACACTCTCTTTCACTCTCTATCCCTCTATGACACTCCCTATCACTCCCTAACAATCACAGATTCTCTATGAAACTCTCTTTCACTCTCCATCACTCTCTGACACTGTCAGACACTCTCTGACACTCTCAGACACTCTTGGACACTCTCAGACTGGCCCAGACACTCTCAGACACTCTCTATCACTCTCTATCACTCTCTGACAATCTCTGACTCTCTGAGACACTCTCAGACACTCTCAGACACTCTCTATCGCTCTCTATCACTCTCTGACACGCTCTGACGCACTCAGACACTCTCTGACACGCTCAGACACTCTATATCACTCTCTATCACTCTCTGACACTCTCAGACACTCTCTATCACTCTCTGACACTCTCTGACTCTCTGAGACACTCTCAGACACTCTCTATCACTCTCTGACACTCTCAGACACTCTCTATCACTCTCTGACACTCTCAGACACTCCCTATCACTCTCTATCACTCTCTGACACACTCAGACACTCTCTGATATGCTCAGACACTCTCTATCACTCTCTATCACTCTCTGACACTCTCAGACACTGTCTCTCACTGTCTGACACTATCTGACACTCTTTGAAACTCTCTGACACTCTCTATCACTCTCTGACACACTCTGACAATCTCAGACACTCTCTATCACTCTCTGACACTCTCAGACACTCTCTATCACTCTCTGACACTCTCTGACTCTCTCTGACACTCTCTATCACTCTCTATCACTCTCTGTCACTCTCAGACACTCTCTGACACTCTCTATCACTCTATGACGCTCTCTATCACTCTCTATCACTCTCTGACACACTCAGACAATCTCTGACCTTCTCAGACACTCTCTATCACTCTCTATCACTCTCAGCACACTCTATCACTCTCTGACACTCTATGACATTCTCTGACACTCTCTACCACTCTCTATCACTCCATGACGCTCTCTGACACTCTCTATCACTCTATGACGCTCTCTGACACTCTCTATCACTCTCCATCACTCTCTGACACGCTCTGACACACTCAGACACTCTCTGACACTCTCAGCCACTCTCTATCACTCTCTGACACTCTCTGACTCTCTCTGACACTCTCTATCACTCTCAGACACTCTCAGACGCTCTCTGACACGCTCAGACACTCTCTATCCCTCTATGACGCTCTCTGACACTCTCTATCACTCTATGACGCTCTCTGAAACTCTCTATCACTCTCTGACACTCTCAGACACTCTCTATCACTCTCTGACACTCTCTGACACACTGAGACAAACTCTATCACTCTCTGACACTCACTGACACTCTCAGACACTCTCTGTCACTCTCGGACACTCTCTATCACTCTCTATCACTCTCTGACACTCTCTGACTCTCTGAGACACTCTCAGACACTCTCTGACACTCTCAGACACACTCTATCACTCTCTGACACTCTCAGACACTCTCTATCACTCTCTGACACTCTCTATCACTCTCTATCACTCTCTGACACGCTCTGAGGCACTCAGACACTCTCTGACACTCTCAGACACTCTCTATCACTCTCTGACACTCTCTGACTCTCTGAGACACTCTCAGACACTCTCTATCACTCTCTGACACTCTCAGACACTCTCTATCACTCTCTGACACTCTCAGACACTCCCTATCACTCTCTATCACTCTCTGACACACTCAGACACTCTCTGATATGCTCAGACACTCTCTATCACTCTCTATCACTCTCTGACACTCTCAGACACTCTCTCTCACTGTCTGACACTATCTGACACTCTTTGAAACTCTCTGACACTCTCTATCACTCTCTGACACACTCTGACAATCTATGACACTCTCAGACACTCTCAGACACTCTCTATCACTCTCTGACACTCTCAGACACTCTCTATCACTCTCTGACACTCTCTGACTCTCTCTGACACTCTCTATCACTCTCTATCACTCTCTGTCACTCTCAGACACTCTCTGACACTCTCTATCACTCTATGACGCTCTCTATCACTCTCTATCACTCTCTGACACTCTCTGACACACTCAGACAATCTCTGACCTTCTCAGACACTCTCTATCACTCTCTATCACTCTCAGCACACTCTATCACTCTCTGACACTCTATGACATTCTCTGACACTCTCTACCACTCTCTATCACTCCATGACGCTCTCTGACACTCTCTATCACTCTATGACGCTCTCTGACACTCTCTATCACTCTCCATCACTCTCTGACACGCTCTGACACACTCAGACACTCTCTGACACTCTCAGCCACTCTCTATCACTCTCTGACACTCTCTGACTCTCTCTGACACTCTCTATCACTCTCAGACACTCTCAGACGCTCTCTGACACGCTCAGACACTCTCTATCCCTCTATGACGCTCTCTGACACTCTCTATCACTCTATGACGCTCTCTGAAACTCTCTATCACTCTCTGACACTCTCAGACACTCTCTATCACTCTCTGACACTCTCTGACACACTGAGACAAACTCTATCACTCTCTGACACTCACTGACACTCTCAGACACTCTCTGTCACTCTCAGACACTCTCTATCACTCTCTATCACTCTCTGACACTCTCTGACTCTCTGAGACACTCTCAGACACTCTCTGACACTCTCAGACACACTCTATCACTCTCTGACACTCTCAGACACTCTCTCTCACTCTCTGACACTCTCTATCACTCTCTATCACTCTCTGACACGCTCTGAGGCACTCAGACACTCTCTGACACTCTCAGACACTCTCTATCACTCTCTGACACTCTCTGACTCTCTGAGACACTCTCAGACACTCTCTATCACTCTCTGACACTCTCAGACACTCTCTATCACTCTCTGACACTCTCAGACACTCCCTATCACTCTCTATCACTCTCTGACACACTCAGAAACTCTCTGACACGCTCAGACACACTCTATCACTCTCTATCACTCTCTAACACTCTCAGACACTCTCTATCACTGTCTGACACTATCTGACACTCTCTGAAACTCTCTGACACTCTCTATCACTCTCTGACACTCTCTGACAATCTCTGACACTCTCAGACACTCTCAGACACTTTCTATCACTCTCTGACACTCTCAGACACTCTCTATCACTCTCTGACTCTCTCTGACACTCTCTATCACTCTCTATCACTCTCAGACACTCTCAGACACTCTCTATCACTCTATGACGCTCTCTATCACTCTCTATCACTCTATATCACTCTCTCACAATCTCTGACACACACAGACAATCTCTGACACTCTCAGACAATCTCTATCACTCTCTATCACTCTCAGACACACTCTATCACTCTCTGACACTCTATGACTCTCTCTGACACTCTCTATCACTCTCTATCACTCTATGACGCTCTCTGACACTCTCTATCACTCTATGACGCTCTCTGACACTCTCTATCACTCTCTGACACTCTCTGACACACTCAGACACTCTCTGACACTCTCTGACAATCTCTATAACTCTCTATCACTCTCTGACACTCTCTATCACTCTCTATCACACTCTGACACTCTCTGACACTCTCAATCACTCTCTGACTGTCTCAGACACTCTCAGACATTCTCAATGACTCTCAATCACTCTCTGACACTCTCTGACACTTTCAATCACTCTCTGGCACTCTCTGACACTCTCAGACACCCTCTATCACTCTCTGACACTATCTGACACCCTCTGACATTCTCTGACACTCTCTATCACTCTCTATCCCTCTCTTACACTCTCTGACACTCTGTGACACTCTCTGACATTCTCTGACACTCTTTATCAGTCTCTGACATTCTCTGACACTCTCTATCACTCTCTGACACACTGTACCACTCTCTGACACTCTCAGACACTCTCTATCGCTCTCTATCACTCTCTGACACGCTCTGACGCACTCAGACACTCTCTGACACGCTCAGACACTCTATATCACTCTCTATCACTCTCTGACACTCTCAGACACTCTCTATCACTCTCTGACACTCTCTGACTCTCTGAGACACTCTCAGACACTCTCTATCACTCTCTGACACTCTCAGACACTCTCTATCACTCTCTGACACTCTCAGACACTCCCTATCACTCTCTATCACTCTCTGACACACTCAGACGCTCTCTGATATGCTCAGACACTCTCTATCACTCTCTATCACTCTCTGACACTCTCAGACACTCTCTATCACTGTCTGACACTATCTGACACTCTTTGAAACTCTCTGACACTCTCTATCACTCTCTGACACTCTCAGACACTCTCTATCACTCTCTGACACTCTCTATCACTCTCTATCACTCTCTGACACTCTCTGACTCTCTCTGACACTCTCTGACACTCTCTGACTCTCTCTGACACTCTCTATCACTCTCTATCACTCTCTGTCACTCTCAGACACTCTCTGACACTCTCTATCACTCTATGACGCTCTCTATCACTCTCTATCACTCTCTGGCACTCTCTGACACACTCAGACAATCTCTGACCTTCTCAGACACTCTCTATCACTCTCTATCACTCTCAGCACACTCTATCACGCTCTGACACTCTATGACTTTCTCTGACACTCTCTACCATTCTCTATCACTCCATGACGCTCTCTGACACTCTCTATCACTCTATGACGCTCTCTGACACTCTCTATCACTCTCCATCACTCTCTGACACGCTCTGACACACTCAGACACTCTCTGACACTCTCAGACACTCTCTATCACTCTCTGACACTCTCTATCACTCTCTGACACTCTCTGACTCTCTCTGACACTCTCTATCACTCTCAGACACTCTCAGACGCTCTCTGACACGCTCAGACACTTTCTATCACTCTATGACGCTCTCTGACACTCTCTATCACTCTATGACGCTCTCTGAAACTCTCTATCACTCTCTGACACTCTCAGACACTCTCTATCACTCTCTGACACTCTCAGACACACTGAGACAAACTCTATCACTCTCTGACACTCACTGACACTCTCAGACACTCTCTGTCACTCTCAGACACTCTCTATCACTCTCTATCACTCTCTGACTCTCTCTGACTCTCTGTGACACTCTCAGACACACTCTGACACTCTCAGACACACTCTATCACTCTCTGACACTCTCAGACACTCTCTATCACTCTCTATCACTCTCTGACACGCTCTGAGGCACTCAGACACTCTCTGACACTCTCAGACACTCTCTATCACTCTCTGACACTCTCTGACTCTCTGAGACACTCTCAGACACTCTCTGTCACTCTCTGACACTCTCAGACACTCTCTATCACTCTCTGACACTCTCAGACACTCCCTATCACTCTCTATCACTCTCTGACACACTCAGAAACTCTCTGACACGCTCAGACACACTCTATCACTCTCTATCACTCTCTAACACTCTCTGACTCTCTCTGACACTCTCTATCACTCTCTATCACTCTCAGACACTCTCAGACACTCTCTATCACTCTATGACGCTCTCTATCACTCTCTATCACTCTATATCACTCTCTCACAATCTCTGACACACACAGACAATCTCTGAAACTCTCAGACACTCTCTATCACTCTCTATCACTCTCAGACACACTCTATCACTCTCTGACACTCTATGACTCTCTCTGACACTCTCTATCACTCTCTATCACTCTATGACGCTCTCTGACACTCTCTATCACTCTATGACGCTCTCTGACACTCTCTATCACTCTCTGACACTCTCTGACACACTCAGACACTCTCTGACACTCTCAGACAATCTCTATAACTCTCTATCACTCTCTGACACTCTCTATCACTCTCTATCACTCTCTGACACTCTCTGACACTCTCAATCACTCTCTGACTGTCTCAGACACTCTCAGACATTCTCAATGACTCTCAATCACTCTCTGACACTCTCTGACACTCTCTGACACTTTCAATCACTCTCTGGCACTCTCTGACACTCTCAGACACTCTCTATCACTCTCTGACACTGTCTGACACCCTCTGACATTCTCTGACACTCTCTATCACTCTCTATCCCTCTCTGACACTCTCTGACACTCTGTGACACTCTCTGACATTCTCTGACACTCTTTATCAGTCTCTGACATTCTCTGACACTCTCTATCACTCTCTGACACACTGTACCACTCTCTGACACTCTCAGACACTCTCTATCTCTCTGACACTCTCTATCAATCTCTGACACACTCAGACACTCTCAGACACTCTCAATCACTCTCTGACACTATCTATCAGTCTCTGGCACTCTCTGACACTGTCTGACACTCTCAGACGCTCTCAGATACTCTCTATCACTCTCTGACACTCTCAGACACTCTCAGACACTCCCAATCACTCTCTGACACTCTCAGCCACTCTCTATCACTCTCTGACACTCTCTGACATTCTCTGTCACTCTCTGACAATCTCTACCACTCTCTACCACTCTCTGTCACTCTCTGTCACTCTCTATCACTCTCTGACTCTCTCTGACTCTCTCTGACACTCTCAGAGACTCTCAGACAGTCTCAGACACTTTCTACCACTCTCTGACACTGTCTGACAATCTCTGACACTCTCAGACACTCTCTTTCACTCTCTATCCCTCTATGACACTCCCTATCACTCCCTAACAATCTCAGATTCTCTATGACACTCTCTTTCACTCTCCATCACTCTCTGACACTGTCAGACACTCTCTGACACTCTCAGACACTCTTGGACACTCTCAGACTCGCTCAGACACTCTCAGACACTCTCTATCACTCTATATGACTCTCTGACACTCTCTGACACTATCTATCACTCTATGAATCTCTCTGACACTCTCTATCACTCTCGATCACTCTCTGGCACACTCTGACTCTCTCTGACACTCTCTGACACTCTCTATCAAACTCTGACACTCTCTGACTCTCTCTGACACTCTGTGATAAACTCTGACACTCTCTGACACTCTCTACCACTCTATGAATCTCTCTGACACTCTCTATCACTCTCTGTCACTCCTGGGCACACTCTGACTCTCTCTGACACTCTGTGACACTCTCTATCACTCTCTGACTTTCTCTGACTCTCTCTGACACTCTGTGATAAACTCTGACACTCTCTGACACTCTCTGACACTCTCTACCACTCTCCATCACTCTCAGACACTCTCTGACACTCTCTATGACTCTCTGACACTCTCTGACACTTTCAGACACTCTCAGACACACTCATACACTCTCTGGCACTCTCTGGCAATCTCTATCACTCTCTGGCACTCTCTGACACTCTCTGACACTTTCCGACACTCTCAGGCAATCTCTACCACTCTCTATCACTCACTGACACTCTCTGATACATTCTGACACTCCCTGACACTCTCTGACTCTCTCCATAACTCTCTTACACTCTCTGACAATCTCAGACACAATCTGACACTCTCTATGACTCTCTGACACTCTCTGACACTCTCAGACACACTCATACACTCTCTGACACTCTATGGCACTCTCTATCACTCTCTGACACTCTCTGACACTCTCTGACACTTTCAGACTGTCCATGTCATTCACAGACTCTCTCTGACACCATCTGTCACTCTCTGACACTCTCTGACTCTCTCAGACACTCTCTGACACTCTCTATCATTCTCTGACACTCTATATCACTTTCTGACACTGCCTGACACACACTGACACTCTCAGGCACTCTCTGAAACTCTCTATCACTCTCTGAAACTCTCTGACACTCGCAGACACTCTCTGACACTTTTTATCACTTTCTGACACTCTCAGACATTGCCAGACACTCTGTGGCACTCTCTATCACTCTCTGACACGCTCAATCACACTCTGACACTTTCTGTCACTCTCTGTCAGTCTCTATCACTCTCTGACACTCTCTGTCACTCTCTGACACTCTCTACCACTCTCTGACACTCTCTGACACTCTCAGACCCGCTCAGACACTCTCTGACACTTTCTATCACTCTCTGACTCTCTCAGACACTCTCTGTCACTTTCTATCACTCTCTGACACTCTATCCCATTCTCTACCACTCTCTGTCACTCTCTGACATTCTCTGACACTCACTATCACTCTCTGACACTCTCTGACACTCTCAGACCATCTCAGACACTCTCTGACACTTTCTACCACTCTCTGACTCTCTCAGACACTCTCTGTCACTTTCTATCACTCTCTGACACTGTTTGACACTCTCTGACACTCTCAGACAGTCTCTGACACTTTCTATCACTCGCTGACACTCTATGACACTCTCAGAGACTCTCAGATAGTCTCAGACACTTTCTATCACTCTCTGACACAGTCTGACAATCTCTGACACTCTCAGACACTCTTTTTCACTCTCTATCCCTCCATGACACTCCCTATCACTCCCTAACACTCTCAGATACTCTATGGAACTCTCTTTCACTCTCCATCACTCTCTGACACTGTCAGACACTCTCAGACTCTCTCAGACACTATCTATCACTCTCTGGCACACTCTGACTCTCTCTGACACTCTCTGACACTCTCTCTCACTCTCTGACACTCTCTGACACTTTCCGACACTTTCAGACACTCTCTACCACTCTCTATCACTCTCTGAAACTCTTTGAGACTCTCTGATACACTCTGACACTCCCTGACACTCTCCATCACTCTCTGACACTCTCTGACACTCTCTGACAATCTCAGACAATCTCAGACACTCTCTGACACTCTCTATGACTCTCTGACACTGTCTGACACTTTCAGACACTCTCAGACACACTCATACACTCTCTGGCGCCCTCTGGCACTCTCTATCGCTCTCTGGCACTCTCTATCACTCTCTGACACTCTCAGACTCTCCCTGACGCTCTCAGACTCTCTCTGACACTCTCTAACACTCTCTGACACTCTCAGACACTCTCAGACACTCTCAGACACTCTCTGACACTCTCAGACGTTATCTGACACTCTCTATCACTCTCTGACTTTCTATATCACTTTCTGACACAGCCTGACACACACTGACACTCTCAGGCACTCTCTGAAACTCTCTATCACTCTCTGAAACTTTCTGACACTCGCAGACACTCTCTGACACTTTGTATCACTTTCTGACACTCTCAGACAATCTCAGACACTCTCAGACACTGTCAGACACTCTCTGGCACTCTCTATCACTCTCTGACACTCTCTATCACACTCTGACACATTCTGTCACTCTCTGACACTCTCTGTCACTCTCTATCACTCCCAGGCACTCTCTATCACTCTCTGACACTCTCTGACATTCTCTGTCACTCTCTGACAATCTCTACCACTCTCTACCACTCTCTGTCACTCTCTGTCACTCTCTATCACTCTCTGACTCTCTCTGACTCTCTCTGACACTCTCAGAGACTCTCAGACAGTCTCAGACACTTTCTATCACTCTCTGACACTGTCTGACAATCTCTGACACTCTCAGACACTCTCTTTCACTCTCTATCCCTCTATGACACTCCCTATCACTCCCTAACAATCTCAGATTCTCTATGACACTCTCTTTCACTCTCCATCACTCTCTGACACTGTCAGACACTCTCTGACACTCTCAGACACTCTCGGACACTCTCAGACTCGCTCAGACACTCTCAGACACTCTCTATCACACTATATGACTCTCTGACACTCTCTGACACTATCGATCACTCTATGAATCTCTCTGACACTCTCTATCACTCTCTATCACACTCTGGCACAATCTGACTCTCTCTGACACTCTCTGACACTCTCTATCACTCTCTGACACTCTCTGACTCTCTCTGACACTCTGTGATAAACTCTGACACTCTCTGACACTCTCTGACACTCTCTACCACTCTCCATCACTCTCAGACACTCTCTGACACTCTCTATGACTCTCTGACACGCTCTGACACTTTCAGACACTGTCAGACACACTCATACACTCTCTGGCACTCTCTGGCAATCTCTATCACTCTCTGGCACTCTCTGACACTCTCTGACACTTTCCGACACTCTCAGGCAATCTCTACCACTCTCTATCACTCACTGACACTCTCTGATACATTCTGACACTCCCTGACACTCTCTGACTCTCTCCATAGCTCTCTGACACTCTCTGACAATCTCAGACACAATCTGACACTCTCTATGACTCTCTGACACTCTCTGACACTCTCTGACACTCTCAGACACACTCATACTCTCTCTGACACTCTCTGGCACTCTCTATCACTCTCTGACACTCTCTGACACTTTCAGACTGTCCATGTCATTCATAGACTCTCTCTGACTCTCTCTATCACTCTCTGACACTCTCTGACTCTCTCAGACACTCTCTGACACTCTCTATCACTCTCTGACACTCTATATCACTTTCTGACACTGCCTGACACACACTGACACTCTCAGGCACTCTCTGAAACTCTCTATCACTCTCTGAAACTCTCTGACACGCGCAGACACTCTCTGACACTTTTTATCACTTTCTGACACTCTCAGACACTGTCAGACACTCTCTGGCACTCTCTATCACTCTCTGACACGCTCTATCACACTCTGACACTTTCTGTCACTCTCTGTCACTCTCTGACACTCTCTGTCACTCTCTGACACTCTCTACCACTCTCTGACACTCTCTGACACTCTCAGACGTTCTCTGGCACTCTCTATCACTCTCTGACTCTCTATATCACTTTCTGACACAGCCTGACACACACTGACACTCTCAGGCACTCTCTGAAACTCTCTATCACTCTCTGAAACTTTCTGACACTCTCAGACACTCTCAGACACTCTCAGACACTGTCAGACACTCTCTGTCACTCTCTGACACTCTCTATCACACTCTGACACTTTCTGTCACTCTCGGTCACTCTCTGTCACTCTCTATCACTCCCAGGCACTCTCTATCACTCTCTGACACTCTCTGACATTCTCTGTCACTCTCTGACAATCTCTACCACTCTCTACCACTCTCTGTCACTCTCTGTCACACTCTATCACTCTCTGACTCTCTCTGACTCTCTCTGACACTCTCAGAGACTCTCAGACAGTCTCAAACACTTTCTATCACTCTCTGACACTGTCTGACAATCTCTGACACTCTCAGACACTCTCTTTCACTCTCTATCCCTCTATGACACTCCCTATCACTCCCTAACAATCTCAGATACTCTATCACACTCTCTTTCACTCTCCATCACTCTCTGACACTGTCAGACACTCTCTGACACTCTCAGACACTCTCGGACACTCTCAGACTCGCTCAGACACTCTCAGACACTCTCTATCACTCTATATGACTCTCTGACACTCTCTATCTCTCTCTATCACCCTCTGGCACACTCTGACTCTCTCTGACACTCTCTGACACTCTCTGACACTCTCTGACAATCTCCATCACTCTCAGACACTCTCTGACACTCTCTATGACTCTCTGACACTCTCTGACACTTTCAGACACTCTCAGACACACTCATACACTCTCTGGCACTCTCTGACAATCTCTACCACTCTCTACCACTCTCTGTCAATCTCTGTCACTCTCTATCACTCTCTGACTCTCTCTGACACTCTCAGAGACTCTCAGACAGTCTCAGACACTTTCTATCACTCTCTGACACTGTCTGACAATCTCTGACACTCTCAGACACTCTCTTTCACTCTCTATCCCTCTATGACACTCCCTATCACTCCCTAACAATCTCAGATTCTCCATGACACTTTCTTTCACTCTCCATCACTCTCTGACACTGTCAGACACTCTCTGACACTCTCAGACACTCTCAGACACTCTCGGACACTCTCAGACTCGCTCAGACACTCTCAGACACTCTCTATCACTCTATATGACTCTCTGACACTCTCTGACACTATCTATCACTCTATGAATCTCTCTGACACTCTCTATCACTCTCTATCACTCTCTGGCACACTCTGACTCTCTCTGACACTCTCTGACACTCTCTATCACTCTCTGACACTCTCTGACTCTCTCTGACACTCTGTGATAAACTCTGACACTCTCTGACTCTCTCTGCCACTCTGTGATAAACTCTGACACTCTCTGACACTCTCTACCACTCTCCATCACTCTCAGACACTCTCAGACACACTCTATGACTCTTTGACACTCTCTGACACTTTCAGACACTCTCAGACACACTCGTACACTCTCTGGCACTCTCTGGCAATCTCTCTCACTCTCTGGCACTCTCTGACACTCTCTAACACTTTCCAACACTCTCAGGCAATCTCTACCACTCTCTATCACTCACTGACACTCTCTGATACATTCTGACACTCCCTGACACTCTCTGACTCTCTCCATAACTCTCTGACACTCTCTGACAATCTCAGACACAATCTGACACTCTCTATGACTCTCTGACACTCTCTGACACTCTCTGACACTCTCAGACACACTCATACACTCTCTGACACTCTCTGGCACTCTCTATCACTCTCTGACACTCTCTGACACTCTCTGACACTCTCTGACACTTTCAGACTATCCATGTCATTCACAGACTCTCTCTGACTCTCTCTATCACTCTCTGACACTCTCTGACTCTCTCAGACACTCTCTGACACTCTCTATCACTCTCTGACACACTATATCACTTTCTGACACTGCTTGACACACACTGACACTCTCAGGCACTCTTTGAAACTCTCTATCACTCTCTGAAACTCTCTGACACTCGCAGAAACTCTCTGACACTTGTTATCACTTTCTGACACTCTCAGACACTGTCAGACACTCTCTGGCACTCTCTATCACTCTCTGACACTCTCTATCACACTCTGACACTTTCTGTCACTCTCTGTCACTCTCTATCACTCTCTGACACTCTCTGTCACTCTCTGACACTCTCTACCACTCTCTGACACTCTCTGACACTCTCAGACCCTCTCAGACACTCTCTGACACTTTCTATCACTCTCTGACTCTCTCAGACACTCTCTGTCACTTTCTATCACTCTCTGACACTGTTTGACACTCTCTGACACTCTCTACAATTCTCTACCACTCTCTGTCACTCTCTGACATTCTCTGACACTCTCTATCACTCTCTGATACTGTCTGACACTCTCAGACCCTCTCAGACACTCTCTGACACTTTCTATCACTCTCTGACTCTCTCAGACACTCTCTGTCACCTTCTATCACTCTCTGACACTGTTTGACACTCTCTGACACTCTCAGACAGTCTCTGACACTTTCTATCATTCGCTGACACTCTCTGACACTCTCAGAGACTCTCAGATAGTCTCAGACACTTTCTATCACTCTCTGACACTGTCTGACAATCTCTGACACTCTCAGACACTCTCTTTTACTCTCTATCCCTCCATGACACTCCCTATCACTCCCTAACACTCTCAGATACTCTATGGCACTCTTTTTCACTCTCCATCACTCTCTGACACTGTCAGACACTCTCAGACTCTCTCAGGCACTATCTATCACTCTATGAAACTCTCTGACACTCTCTATCACTCTCTGGCACACTCTGACTCTCTCTGACACTCTCTGACACTCTCTATCACTCTCTGACATTCTCTGACACTCTCTGACAATCTCAGACACTCTCTGACACTCTCTATGACTCTCTGACACTGTCTGACACTTTCAGACACTCTCTACCACTCTCTATCACTCTCTGACACTCTTTGAGACTCTCTGATACACTCTGACACTCCCTGACACTCTCCATCACTCTCTGACACTCTCTGACTCTCTCAGACACTCTCTGACACTCTCTATCACTCTCTGACACACTATATCACTTTCTGACACTGCTTGACACACACTGACACTCTCAGGCACTCTTTGAAACTCTCTATCACTCTCTGAAACTCTCTGACACTCGCAGAAACTCTCTGACACTTGTTATCACTTTCTGACACTCTCAGACACTGTCAGACACTCTCTGGCACTCTCTATCACTCTCTGACACTCTCTATCACACTCTGACACTTTCTGTCACTCTCTGTCACTCTCTATCACTCTCTGACACTCTCTGTCACTCTCTGACACTCTCTACCACTCTCTGACACTCTCTGACACTCTCAGACCCTCTCAGACACTCTCTGACACTTTCTATCACTCTCTGACTCTCTCAGACACTCTCTGTCACTTTCTATCACTCTCTGACACTGTTTGACACTCTCTGACACTCTCTACAATTCTCTACCACTCTCTGTCACTCTCTGACATTCTCTGACACTCTCTATCACTCTCTGATACTGTCTGACACTCTCAGACCCTCTCAGACACTCTCTGACACTTTCTATCACTCTCTGACTCTCTCAGACACTCTCTGTCACCTTCTATCACTCTCTGACACTGTTTGACACTCTCTGACACTCTCAGACAGTCTCTGACACTTTCTATCATTCGCTTGACACTCTCTGACACTCTCAGAGACTCTCAGATAGTCTCAGACACTTTCTATCACTCTCTGACACTGTCTGACAATCTCTGACACTCTCAGACACTCTCTTTTACTCTCTATCCCTCCATGACACTCCCTATCACTCCCTAACACTCTCAGATACTCTATGGCACTCTTTTTCACTCTCCATCACTCTCTGACACTGTCAGACACTCTCAGACTCTCTCAGGCACTATCTATCACTCTATGAAACTCTCTGACACTCTCTATCACTCTCTGGCACACTCTGACTCTCTCTGACACTCTCTGACACTCTCTATCACTCTCTGACATTCTCTGACACTCTCTGACAATCTCAGACACTCTCTGACACTCTCTATGACTCTCTGACACTGTCTGACACTTTCAGACACTCTCTACCACTCTCTATCACTCTCTGACACTCTTTGAGACTCTCTGATACACTCTGACACTCCCTGACACTCTCCATCACTCTCTGACACTCTCTGACACTCTCTGACAATCTCAGACACTCTCTGACACTCTCTATGACTCTCTGACACTGTCTGACACTTTCAGACACTCTCAGACACACTCATACACTCTCTGGCGCTCTGTGGCACTCTCTATCACTCTCTGACTCTCTATATCACTTTCTGACACAGCCTGACACACACTGACACTCTCAGGCACTCTCTGAAACTCTCTGTCACTCTCTGAAACTTTCTGACACTCGCAGACACTCTCAGACACTGTCAGACACTGTCAGACACTCTCTGGCAATCTCTATCACTCTCTGACACTCTCTATCACACTCTGACACTTTCTGTCACTCTCTGACACTCTCTGTCACTCTCTATCACTCCCAGGCACTCTCTATCACTCTCTGACACTCTCTGTCACTCTCTATCACTCTCTGACTCTCTCTGACTCTCTCTGACACTCTCAGGCACTCTCTGACTCTCTCAGACCCTCTCAGACACCCTCTGACACTTTCTATCACTCTCTTACACTCTCAGACACTCTCTGTCACTTTCTATCACTCCCTGACTCTGTTTGACACTGTCTGACACTCTCAGACAATCTCAGACACTTTCTATCACTCTCTGACACTCTCAGACACTCTCTGACACTTTCTATCACTCGCTGACACTCTCTGACACTCTCAGAGACTCTCAGACAGTCTCAGACACTTTCTATCACTCTCTGACACTGTCTGACAATCTCTGACCCTCTCAGACACTCACTTTCACTCTCTATCCCTCTATGACACTCCCTATCCCTCCCTTACACTCTCAGATTCTCTATGACAATCTCTTTCACTCTCCAACACTCTCAGACTCTCTCAGACACTCTCTGACACTCTCAGACTCTCTCAGACATTCTCAGACACTCTCGATCAATATCTATCACTCTCTGACACAATCTGACACTGTCTGACACTCTTTGACACTCTCTGACACGCACTATCACTCTCTATCACTCTCTGGCACACTCTGACACTCTCTGGCACTCTCAGACACTCTCTATCACTCTCTATCACTCTCTGACACACTCTGACAGTCTCTGACACTCTCAGACAGTCTCAGACACTCTCTATCACTCTCAGACACTCTCTATCGCTCTCTATCACTCTCTGACACTCTCTGACACTCTCTATCACTCTCTGACACTCTCAGACACTCTCTATCACTCACTGACACTCTCTATCACTCTCTGACACTCTCTGACACAATCTGACACACTCAGACACTCTGTCACTCTCCATCACTCTCTGTCACTCTCTGACACACTCTGACACTCTCTGACACTCTCTGACAATCTCTGACATTCTCTCTCACTCTCTGAAACACTCCGTCTCTCACAGACACTCTCAGACACTCTCGATCACTCTCTGACATTCTCTATCACTCTCTGACACTCAAAGACACTCAAAGACACTCTCTATCACTCTCTGACACTCTCTGACTCTCTCTGACTCTCTCTGACTCTCTCAGACACTCTCTGGCACTTTCTATCACTCTCTGAAACTCTCAGACACACTCTGACAATTTCTATCACTCTCTGAAAATCTCTGACACTCTCAGAGACTCTCAGACAGTCTCAGACACTTTCTATCACTCTCTGACACTGTCTGACAATCTCTGACACTCTCAGACACTCTCTTTCACTCTCTATCCCTCTATGACACTCCCTATCGCTCCCTAACAATCTCAGATTCTCTATGACACTCTCTTTCACTCTCCATCACTCTCTGACACTGTCAGACACTCTCTGACACTCTCAGACAATCTCGGACACTCTCAGACTCGCTCAGACACTCTCAGACACTCTCTATCACTCTATATGACTCTCTGACACTCTCTGACAATATCTATCACTCTATGAATCTCTCTGACACTCTCTATCACTCTCGATCACTCTCTGGCACACTCTGACTCTCTCTGACACTCTCTGACACTCTCTATCACTCTCTGACACTCTTTGACTCTCTCTGACACTCTGTGATAAACTCTGACACTCTCTGACACTCTCTGACACTCTCTACCACTCTCCATCACTCTCAGACACTCTCTGACACTCTCTATGACTCTCTGACACTCTCTGACACTTTCAGACACTCTCAGACACACTCATACACTCTCTGGCACACTCTGGCAATCTCTATCACTCTATGGCACTCTCTGACACTCTCTGACACTTTCCGACACTCTCAGGCAATCTCTACCACTCTCTATCACTCACTGACACTCTCTGATACATTCTGACACTCCCTGACACTCTCTGACTCTCTCCATAACTCTCTGACACTCTCTGACACTCTCAGACACACTCATACACTCTCTGACACTCTCTGGCACTCTCTATCACTCTCTGACACTCTCTGACACTTTCAGACTGTCCATGTCATTCACAGACTCTCTCTGACTCTCTCTATCACTCTCTGACACTCTCTGACTCTCTCAGACACTCTCTGACACTCTCTATCACTCTCTGACACTCTATATCACTTTCTGACACTGCCTGATACACACTGACACTCTCAGGCAGTCTCTGAAACTCTCTGACACTCACAGAAACTCTCTGACACTTTTTATCACTTTCTGTCACTCTCAGACACTGTCAGACACTCTCTGGCACTCTCTATCACTCTCTGACACTCTCTATCACACTCTGACACTTTCTGTCACTCTCTGTCACTCTCGATCACTCTCTGACACTCTCTGTCACTCTCTGACACTCTCTACCACTCTCTGACACTCTCTGACACTCTCAGACCCTCTCAGACACTCTCTGACACTTTCTATCACTCTCTGACTCTCTCAGACACTCTCTGTCACTTTATATCACTCTCTGACACTGTTTGACACTCTCTGACACTCTCTACCATTCTCTACCACTCTCTGTCACTCTCTGACATTCTCTGACACTCTCTATCACTCTCTGACATTCTCTGACACTCTCAGACCCTCTCAGACACTCTCTTACACTTTCTATCACTCTCTGACACTGTTTGACACTCTCTGACACTCTCAGACACTCTCAGACACTTTATATCACTCTCTGACACTCTCAGACAGTCTCTGACACTTTCTATCACTCGCTGACACTCTCTGACACTCTCAGAGACTCTCAGATAGTCTCAGACACTTTCTATCACTCTCTGACACTGTCTGACAATCTCTGACACTCTCAGACACTCTCTTTCACTCTCTATCCCTCCATGACACTCCCTATCATCCCTAACACTCCCAGATACTCTATGGCACTCTCTTTCACTCTCCATCACTCTCTGACACTGTCAGACACTCTCAGACTCTCTCAGACACTATCTATCACTCTATGAAACTCTCTGACACTCTCTATCACTCTCTGGCACACTCTGACTCTCTCTGACACTCTCTGACACTCTCTGACAATCTCAGACACTCTCTGACACTCTCTATGACTCTCTGACACTGTCTGACACTTTCAGACACTCTCT
The DNA here is from genome assembly GCF_036365525.1 of Heterodontus francisci. Taxonomy (NCBI): domain Eukaryota; kingdom Metazoa; phylum Chordata; class Chondrichthyes; order Heterodontiformes; family Heterodontidae; genus Heterodontus; species Heterodontus francisci. Next base: position 54,981,356 of record NC_090398.1, on the reverse strand, counting down.
ACCACTCTCTATCACTCTCTGACACTCTTTGAGACTCTCTGATACACTCTGACACTCCCTGACACTCCCCATCACTCTCTGACACTCTCTGACACTCTCTGACAATCTCAGACACTGTCTGACGCTCTCTATGACTCTCTGACACTGTCTGGCACTTTCAGACACTCTCAGACACACTCATACACTCTCTGGCGCTCTCTGGCACTCTCTATCACTCTCTGGCACTCTCTATCACTCTCTGACACTCTCAGACTCTCCCTGACGCTCTCAGACTCTCTCTGACACTCTCTAACACTCTCTGACACTCTCTGACACTCTCAGACACTCTCTGACACTCTCAGACGCTCTCTGACACTCTCTATCACTCTCTGACTCTCTATATCACTTTCTGACACAGCCTGACACACACTGACACTCTCAGGCACTCTCTGAAACTCTCTATCACTCTCTGAAACTTTCTGACACTCGCAGACACTCTCAGACACTCTCAGACACTGTCAGACACTTTCTGTCACTCTCTGACACTCTCTGTCACTCTCTATCACTCCCAGGCACTCTCTATCACTCTCTACCACTCTCTACCACTCTCTGTCACTCTCTGTCGCTCTCTATCACTCTCTGACTCTCTCTGACTCTCTCTGAAACTCTCAGACACTCTCTGACTCTCTCAGACCCTCTCAGACACCCTCTGACACTTTCTATCACTCTCTGACACTCTCAGACACTCTCTGTCACTTTCTATCACTCCCTGACACTGTTTGACACTGTCTGACACTCTCAGACACTTTCTATCACTCTCTGACACTCTCAGACACTCTCTGACACTTTCTATCACTCGCTGACACTCTCTGACACTCTCAGACACTCTCAGACAGTCTCAGACACTTTCTATCACTCTCTGACACTGTCTGACAATCTCTGACACTCTCAGACACTCACTTTCACTCTCTATCACTCTATGACACTCCCTATCCCTCCCTTACACTCTCAGATTCTCTATGACAATCTCATTCACTCTCCAACACTCTCAGACACTCTCAGACACTCTCTGACACTCTCAGACTCTCTCAGACATTCTCAGACACTCTCGATCAATATCTATCACTCTCTGACACACTCTGACACTGCCTATCACTCTTTGACACTCTCTGACACTCACTATCACTCTCTATCACTCTGGCACACTCTGACACTCTCTGGCACTCTCAGACACTCTCTATCACTCTCTATCACTCTCTGACACACTCTGACAGTCTCTGACACTCTCAGACGGTCTCAGACACTCTCTATCACTCTCAGACACTCTCTATCGCTCTCTATCACTCTCTGACACTCTCTGACACTCTCTATCACTCTCTGACACTCTCAGACACTCTCTATCACTCACTGACACTCTCTATCACTCTCTGACACTCTCTGACACAATCTGACACACTCAGACACTCTATCACTCTCCATCACTCTCTGTCACTCTCTGACACACTCTGACACTCTCTGACACTCTCTGACAATCTCTGACATTCTCTCTCACTCTCTGAAACACTTCGTCTCTCACAGACACTCTCTGACATTCTCGATCACTCTCTGACATTCTCTATCACTCTCTGACACTCAAAGACACCCAAAGACACTCTCTAACACTCTCTGACACTCTCTGACTCTCTCTGACTCTCTCTGACTCTCTCAGACACTCTCTGACACTTTCTATCACTCTCTGAAACTCTCAGACACACTCTGACAATTTCTATCACTCTCTGAAACTCTCTGACACTCTCAGAGACTCTCAGACAGTCTCAGACACTTTCTCTCACTCTCTGACACTGTCTGACAATCTCTGACACTCTCAGACACTCTCTTTCACTCTCTATCCCCCTCTATGATACTCCCTATCACTCCCTAACAATCTCAGATTCTCTATGACACTCTCTTTCACTCTCCATCACTCTCTGACACTGTCAGACACTCTCTGACACTCTCAGACACTCTCGGACACTCTCAGACTCGCTCAGACACTCTCAGACACTCTCTATCACTCTCTGACAATCTCTGACTCTCTGAGACACTCTCTGACACTCTCAGACACTCTCTATCACTCCCTGACACTCTCAGACACTCTCTATCGCTCTCTATCACTCTCTGACACGCTCTGACGCACTCAGACACTCTCTGACACGCTCAGACACTCTATATCACTCTCTATCACTCTCTGACACTCTCAGACACTCTCTATCACTCTCTGACACTCTCAGACACTCCCTATCACTCTCTATCACTCTCTGACACACTCAGACACTCTCTGATATGCTCAGACACTCTCTATCACTCTCTATCACTCTCTGACACTCTCAGACACTCTCTATCACTGTCTGACACTATCTGACACTCTTTGAAACTCTCTGACACTCTCTATCACTCTCTGACACACTCTGACAATCTCTGACACTCTCAGACATTCTCTATCACTCTCTGACACTCTCAGACACTCTCTATCACTCTCTGACACTCTCTGACTCTCTCTGACACTCTCTATCACTCTCTATCACTCTCTGTCACTCTCAGACACTCTCTGACACTCTCTATCACTCTATGACGCTCTCTATCACTCTCTATCACTCTCTATCACTCTCTGACACACTCAGACAATCTCTGACCCTCTCAGACACTCTCTATCACTCTCAGCACACTCTATCACTCTCTGACACTCTATGACTTTCTCTGACACTCTCTACCACTCTCTATCACTCCATGACGCTCTCTGACACTCTCTATCACTCTATGACGATCTCTGACACTCTTTATCACTCTCCATCACTCTCTGACACTCTCTGACACTCTCAGACACACTCTATCACTCTCTATCACTCTCTGACACGCTCTGACACACTCAGACACTCTCTGACACTCTCAGACACTCTCTATCACTCTCTGACACTCTCTGACTCTCTCTGACACTCTCTATCACTCTCAGACACTCTCAGACGATCTCTGACACGCTCAGACACTCTCTATCACTCTATGACACTCTCTATCACTCTCTATCACTCTGTGACACTCTCTGATACACTCATACACTCTCTGACACTCTCAGACACTCTCTATCACTCTCTGACTCTCTCTGACACTCTCTATTACTCTCTATCACTCTCTATCACTCTCCGACACTCACTGACACTATCAGACACTCTCTGTCACTCTCAGACACTCTCAGACACTCTCTATCACACTCTGACACTCTCTGACACTCTCAGACACTCTCTGACACTCTCGATCACTCCATGACACTCTCTGACACTCTCTATCAATCTCTGACACACTCTGACACACTCTGACGCTCTCTGACAGTCTCAGACACACTCTATCACTCTCTGACACTCACTGACACTCTGTGACTCGCTGAGACATTCCCAGACACTCTCTGACACTCTCTGACACTCTCAGACACTCTCTATCACTCTCTGACACTCTCTGACACTCTGTGACTCGCTGAGACATTCCCAGACACTCTCTGACACTCTCTGACACTCTCAGACACTCTCTATCACTCTCTATCACTCTCTGACACTCTGACACTCTGTGACTCTCTGAGACACTCTCAGACACTCTCCATCACTCTCTGACACTCTCAGACACTCTCTGACACTCTCAGACACACTGAGACAAACTCTATCACTCTCTGACACTCACTGACACTCTCAGACACTCTCTGTCACTCTCAGACACTCTCTATCACTCTCTATCACTCTCTGACACTCTCTGACTCTCTGAGACACTCTCAGACACTCTCTGACACTCTCAGACACACTCTATCACTCTCTGACACTCTCAGACACTCTCTATCACTCTCTATCACTCTCGACATGCTCTGAGGCACTCAGACACTCTCTGACACTCTCAGACACTCTCTATCACTCTCTGACACTCTCTGACTCTCTGAGACACTCTCGGACACTCTCTATCACTCTCTGACACTCTCAGACACTCTCTATCACTCTCTGACACTCTCAGACACTCTCTATCACTCTCTGACACTCTCAATCACACTCTGACACTTTCTGTCACTCTCTGTCACTCTCGATCACTCTCTGACACTCTCTGTCACTCTCTGACACTCTCTACCACTCTCTGACACTCTCTGACACTCTCAGACCCTCTCAGACACTCTCTGACACTTTCTATCACTCTCTGACTCTCTCAGACACTCTCTGTCACTTTATATCACTCTCTGACACTGTTTGACACTCTCTGACACTCTCTACCATTCTCTACCACTCTCTGTCACTCTCTGACATTCTCTGACACTCTCTATCACTCTCTGACATTCTCTGACACTCTCAGACCCTCTCAGACACTCTCTTACACTTTCTATCACTCTCTGACACTGTTTGACACTCTCTGACACTCTCAGACACTCTCAGACACTTTATATCACTCTCTGACACTCTCAGACAGTCTCTGACACTTTCTATCACTCGCTGACACTCTCTGACACTCTCAGAGACTCTCAGATAGTCTCAGACACTTTCTATCACTCTCTGACACTGTCTGACAATCTCTGACACTCTCAGACACTCTCCTTCACTCTCTATCCCTCCATGACACTCCCTATCATCCCTAACACTCCCAGATACTCTATGGCACTCTCTTTCACTCTCCATCACTCTCTGACACTGTCAGACACTCTCAGACTCTCTCAGACACTATCTATCACTCTATGAAACTCTCTGACACTCTCTATCACTCTCTGGCACACTCTGACTCTCTCTGACACTCTCTGACACTCTCTGACAATCTCAGACACTCTCTGACACTCTCTATGACTCTCTGACACTGTCTGACACTTTCAGACACTCTCTACCACTCTCTATCACTCTCTGACACTCTTTGAGACTCTCTGATACACTCTGACACTCCCTGACACTCTCCATCACTCTCTGACACTCTCTGACACTCTCTGACAATCTCAGACACTGTCTGACGCTCTCTATGACTCTCTGACACTGTCTGGCACTTTCAGACACTCTCAGACACACTCATACACTCTCTGGCGCTCTCTGGCACTCTCTATCACTCTCTGGCACTCTCTATCACTCTCTGACACTCTCAGACTCTCCCTGACGCTCTCAGACTCTCTCTGACACTCTCTAACACTCTCTGACACTCTCTGACACTCTCAGACACTCTCTGACACTCTCAGACGCTCTCTGACACTCTCTATCACTCTCTGACTCTCTATATCACTTTCTGACACAGCCTGACACACACTGACACTCTCAGGCACTCTCTGAAACTCTCTATCACTCTCTGAAACTTTCTGACACTCGCAGACACTCTCAGACACTCTCAGACACTGTCAGACACTTTCTGTCACTCTCTGACACTCTCTGTCACTCTCTATCACTCCCAGGCACTCTCTATCACTCTCTACCACTCTCTACCACTCTCTGTCACTCTCTGTCGCTCTCTATCACTCTCTGACTCTCTCTGACTCTCTCTGAAACTCTCAGACACTCTCTGACTCTCTCAGACCCTCTCAGACACCCTCTGACACTTTCTATCACTCTCTGACACTCTCAGACACTCTCTGTCACTTTCTATCACTCCCTGACACTGTTTGACACTGTCTGACACTCTCAGACACTTTCTATCACTCTCTGACACTCTCAGACACTCTCTGACACTTTCTATCACTCGCTGACACTCTCTGACACTCTCAGACACTCTCAGACAGTCTCAGACACTTTCTATCACTCTCTGACACTGTCTGACAATCTCTGACACGCTCAGACACTCACTTTCACTCTCTATCACTCTATGACACTCCCTATCCCTCCCTTACACTCTCAGATTCTCTATGACAATCTCATTCACTCTCCAACACTCTCAGACACTCTCAGACACTCTCTGACACTCTCAGACTCTCTCAGACATTCTCAGACACTCTCGATCAATATTTATCACTCTCTGACACACTCTGACACTGCCTATCACTCTTTGACACTCTCTGACACTCACTATCACTCTCTATCACTCTGGCACACTCTGACACTCTCTGGCACTCTCAGACACTCTCTATCACTCTCTATCACTCTCTGACACACTCTGACAGTCTCTGACACTCTCAGACGGTCTCAGACACTCTCTATCACTCTCAGACACTCTCTATCGCTCTCTATCACTCTCTGACACTCTCTGACACTCTCTATCACTCTCTGACACTCTCAGACACTCTCTATCACTCACTGACACTCTCTATCACTCTCTGACACTCTCTGACACAATCTGACACACTCAGACACTCTATCACTCTCCATCACTCTCTGTCACTCTCTGACACACTCTGACACTCTCTGACACTCTCTGACAATCTCTGACATTCTCTCTCACTCTCTGAAACACTCCGTCTCTCACAGACACTCTCTGACATTCTCGATCACTCTCTGACATTCTCTATCACTCTCTGACACTCAAAGACACCCAAAGACACTCTCTAACACTCTCTGACACTCTCTGACTCTCTCTGACTCTCTCTGACTCTCTCAGACACTCTCTGACACTTTCTATCACTCTCTGAAACTCTCAGACACACTCTGACAATTTCTATCACTCTCTGAAACTCTCTGACACTCTCAGAGACTCTCAGACAGTCTCAGACACTTTCTCTCACTCTCTGACACTGTCTGACAATCTCTGACACTCTCAGACACTCTCTTTCACTCTCTATCCCCCTCTATGATACTCCCTATCACTCCCTAACAATCTCAGATTCTCTATGACACTCTCTTTCACTCTCCATCACTCTCTGACACTGTCAGACACTCTCTGACACTCTCAGACACTCTCGGACACTCTCAGACTCGCTCAGACACTCTCAGACACTCTCTATCACTCTCTGACAATCTCTGACTCTCTGAGACACTCTCAGACACTCTCAGACACTCTCTATCACTCCCTGACACTCTCAGACACTCTCTATCGCTCTCTATCACTCTCTGACACGCTCTGACGCACTCAGACACTCTCTGACACGCTCAGACACTCTATATCACTCTCTATCACTCTCTGACACTCTCAGACACTCTCTATCACTCTCTGACACTCTCTGACTCTCTGAGACAATCTCAGACACGCTCTATCACTCTCTGACACTCTCAGACACTCTCTATCACTCTCTGACACTCTCAGACACTCCCTATCACTCTCTATCACTCTCTGACACACTCAGACACTCTCTGATATGCTCAGACACTCTCTATCACTCTCTATCATTCTCTGACACTCTCAGACACTCTCTATCACTGTCTGACACTATCTGACTCTCTTTGAAACTCTCTGACACTCTCTATCACTCTCTGACACACTCTGACAATCTCTGACACTCTCAGACATTCTCTATCACTCTCTGACACTCTCAGACACTCTCTATCACTCTCTGACACTCTCTGACTCTCTCTGACACTCTCTATCACTCTCTATCACTCTCTGTCACTCTCAGACACTCTCTGACACTCTCTATCACTCTATGACGCTCTCTATCACTCTCTATCACTCTCTATCACTCTCTGACACACTCAGACAATCTCTGACCCTCTCAGACACTCTCTATCACTCTCAGCACACTCTATCACTCTCTGACACTCTATGACTTTCTCTGACACTCTCTACCACTCTCTATCACTCCATGACGCTCTCTGACACTCTCTATCACTCTATGACGATCTCTGACACTCTTTATCACTCTCCATCACTCTCTGACACTCTCTGACACTCTCAGACACACTCTATCACTCTCTATCACTCTCTGACACGCTCTGACACACTCAGACACTCTCTGACACTCTCAGACACTCTCTATCACTCTCTGACACTCTCTGACTCTCTCTGACACTCTCTATCACTCTCAGACACTCTCAGACGATCTCTGACACGCTCAGACACTCTCTATCACTCTATGACACTCTCTATCACTCTCTATCACTCTGTGACACTCTCTGACACACTCATACACTCTCTGACACTCTCAGACACTCTCTATCACTCTCTGACTCTCTCTGACACTCTCTATTACTCTCTATCACTCTCTATCACTCTCCGACACTCACTGACACTATCAGACACTCTCTGTCACTCTCAGACACTCTCAGACACTCTCTATCACACTCTGACACTCTCTGACACTCTCAGACACTCTCTGACACTCTCGATCACTCCATGACACTCTCTATCAATCTCTGACACACTCTGACACACTCTGACGCTCTCTGACAGTCTCAGACACACTCTATCACTCTCTGACACTCACTGACACTCTGTGACTCGCTGAGACATTCCCAGACACTCTCTGACACGCTCTGACACTCTCAGACACTCTCTATCACTCTCTGACACTCTCTGACACTCTGTGACTCGCTGAGACACTCCCAGACACTCTCTGACACTCTCTGACACTCTCAGACACTCTCTATCACTCTCTATCACTCTCTGACACTCTGACACTCTGTGACTCTCTGAGACACTCTCAGACACTCTCCATCACTCTCTGACACTCTCAGACACTCTCTGACACTCTCAGACACACTGAGACAAACTCTATCACTCTCTGACACTCACTGACACTCTCAGACACTCTCTGTCACTCTCAGACACTCTCTATCACTCTCTATCACTCTCTGACACTCTCTGACTCTCTGAGACACTCTCAGACACTCTCTGACACTCTCAGACACACTCTATCACTCTCTGACACTCTCAGACACTCTCTATCACTCTCTATCACTCTCGACATGCTCTGAGGCACTCAGACACTCTCTGACACTCTCAGACACTCTCTATCACTCTCTGACACTCTCTGACTCTCTGAGACACTCTCGGACACTCTCTATCACTCTCTGACACTCTCAGACACTCTCTATCACTCTCTGACACTCTCAGACACTCCCTATCACTCTCTATTACTCTCTGACACACTCAGAAACTCTCTGACACGCTCAGACACTCTCTATCACTCTCTATCACTCTCTAACACTCTCAGACACTCTCTATCACTGTCTGACACTATCTGACACTTTCTGAAACTCTCTGACACTCTCTATCACTCTCTGACACTCTCTGACAATCTCTGACACTCTCAGACACTCTCAGACACTCTCTATCACTCTCTGACACTCTCTGACTCTCTGAGACACTCTCAGACACTCTCTGACACTCTCAGACACACTCTATCACTCTCTGACACTCTCAGACACTCTCTATCACTCTCTATCACTCTCGACATGCTCTGAGGCACTCAGACACTCTCTGACACTCTCAGACACTCTCTATCACTCTCTGACACTCTCTGACTCTCTGAGACACTCTCGGACACTCTCTATCACTCTCTGACACTCTCAGACACTCTCTATCACTCTCTGACACTCTCAGACACTCCCTATCACTCTCTATTACTCTCTGACACACTCAGAAACTCTCTGACACGCTCAGACACTCTCTATCACTCTCTATCACTCTCTAACACTCTCAGACACTCTCTATCACTGTCTGACACTATCTGACACTTTCTGAAACTCTCTGACACTCTCTATCACTCTCTGACACTCTCTGACAATCTCTGACACTCTCAGACACTCTCAGACACTCTCTATCACTCTCTGACACTCTCAGACACTCTCTATCACTCTCTGACACTCTCTGACTCTCTCTATCACTCTCTATCACTCTCAGACACTCTCAGACACTCTCTATCACTCCATGACGCTCTCTATCACTCTCTATCACTCTATATCACTCTCTCACAATCTCTGACACACTCAGACAATCTCTGACACTCTCAGACACTCTCTATCACTCTCTATCACTCTCAGACACACTCTATCACTCTCTGACACTCTATGACTCTCTCTGACACTCTCTATCTCTCTATGACGCTCTCTGACACTCTCTATCACTCTATGACGCTCTCTGACACTCTCTATCACTCTCTATCACTCTCTGACACTCTCTGACACACTCAGACACTCTCTGACACTCTCAGACAATCTCTATAACTCTCTATCACTCTCTGACACTTTCTATCACTCTCTGACACTCTCTGACATTCTGAATCACTCTCTGACTGTCTCAGACACTCTCTGACACTCTCTGACTCTCTGAGACACTCTCAGACACTCTCAGACACACTCTATCACTCTCTGACACTCTCAGACACTCTCTATCACTCTCTGACACTCTCTATCACTCTCTGACACTCTCTGACTCTCTGAGACACTCTCAGACACTCTCTGACACTCTCAGACACACTCTATCACTCTCTGACACTCTCATACACTCTCTATCACTCTCTGACACTCACTATCACTCTCTATCACTCTCTGACATGCTCTGAGGCACTCAGACACTCTCTGACACTCTCAGACACTCTCTATCACTCTCTGACACTCTCTGACTCTCTGAGACACTCTCAGACACTCTCTATCACTCTCTGACACTCTCAGACACTCTCTATCGCTCTCTGACACTCTCAGACACTCCCTATCACTCTCTATCACTCTCTGACACACTCAGAAACTCTCTGACACGCTCAGACACTCTCTATCACTCTCTATCACTCTTTAACACTCTCAGACACTCTCTATCACTGTCTGACACTATCTGACACTTTCTGAAACTCTCTGACACTCTCTATCACTCTCTGACACTCTCTGACAATCTCTGACACTCTCAGACACTCTCTATCACTCTCTGACACTCTCAGACACTCTCTATCACTCTCTGACACTCTCTGACTCTCTCTGACACTCTCTATCACTCTCTATCACTCTCAGACACTCTCAGACACTCTCTATCACTCCATGACACTCTCTATCACTCTCTATCACTCTATATCACTCTCTCACAATCTCTGACACACTCAGACAATCTCTGACACTCTCAGACACTCTCTATCACTCTCTATCACTCTCAGACACACTCTATCACTCTCTGACACTCTATGACGCTCTCTGACACTCTCTATCACTCTCTATCACTCTATGACGCTCTCTGACACTCTCTATCACTCTATGACGCTCTCTGACACTCTCTATCACTCTCTATCACTCTCTGACACTCTCTGACACACTCAGACACTCTCTGACACTCTCAGACAATCTCTATAACTCTCTATCACTCTCTGACACTCTCTATCACTCTCTGACACTCTCTGACATTCTGAATCACTCTCTGACACTCTCTGACAATCTCTGACTCTCTGAGACACTCTCAGACACTCTCAGACACTCTCAGACACACTCTATCACTCTCTGACACTCTCAGACACTCTCTATCACTCTCTGACACTCTCTATCACTCTCTGACACGCTCTGAGGCACTCAGACACTCTCTGACACTCTCAGACACTCTCTATCACTCTCTGACACTCTCTGACTCTCTGAGACACTCTCAGACACTCTCTATCACTCTCTGACACTCTCAGACACTCTCTATCACTCTCTGACACTCTCAGACACTCCCTATCACTCTCTATCACTCTCTGACACACTCAGAAACTCTCTGACACGCTCAGACACTCTCTATCACTCTCTATCACTCTCTAACACTCTCTAACACTCTCAGACACTCTCTATCACTGTCTGACACTATCTGACACTCTCTGAAACTCTCTGACACTCTCTATCACTCTCTGACACTCTCTGACAATCTCTGACACTCTCAGACACTCTCAGACACTCTCTATCACTCTCTGACACTCTCAGACATTCTCTATCACTCTCTGACACTCTCTGACTCTCTCTGACACTCTCTATCACTCTCAGACACTCTCAGACACTCTCTATCACTCCATGACGCTCTCTATCACTCTCTATCACTCTATATCACTCTCTCACAATCTCTGACACACTCAGACAATCTCTGACACTCTCAGACACTCTCTATCACTCTCTATCACTCTCAGACACACTCTATCACTCTCTGACACTCTATGACTCTCTCTGACACTCTCTATCACTCTCTATCACTCTATGACGCTCTCTGACACTCTCTATCACACTATGACGCTCTCTGACACTCTCTATCACTCTCTATCACTCTCTGACACTCTCTGACACACTCAGACACTCTCTGACACTCTCAGACAATCTCTATAACTCTCTATCACTCTCTGACACTCTCTATCACTCTCTATCACTCTCTGACACTCTCTGACACTCTCAATCACTCTCTGACTGTCTCAGACACTCTCAGACATTCTCAATGACTCTCAATCACTCTCTGACACTCTCTGACACTCTCTGACACTTTCAATCACTCTCTGACACTCTCTGACACTCTCAGACACTGTCTATCACTCTCTGACACTGTCTGACACCCTCTGACATTCTCTGACACTCTCTATCACTCTCTATCCCTCTCTGACACTCTCTGACACTCTGTGACACTCTCTGACATTCTCTGACACTCTTTATCTGTCTCTGACATTCTCTGACACTCTCTATCACTCTCTGACACACTGTACCACTCTCTGACACTCTCAGACACTCTCTATCTCTCTCTGACACTCTCTATCAATCTCTGACACTCTCAGACACTCTCAGACACTCTCAATCACTCTCTGACACTATCTATCAGTCTCTGGCACCCTCTGACACTGTCTGACACTCTCAGACGCTCTCAGATACTCTCTATCACTCTCTGACACTCTCTGACACTCTCAGACACTCCCAATCACTCTCTGACACTCTCAGCCACTCCCTATTACTCTCTGACTCTCTCTATCACTCTCTGACAAGCTCTGATACTCTCTGACACTCTCTGAAACTCTCTAACACTCTCAGACACTCTCAATCACTCTCTGACACTCTCAGACTCCGTCTATCACTCTCTGACATGCTCTGACACTCTCTGACATGCTCTCTGACACTCTCTGACACTGTCTATCACACTCGGTCACTCTCTGACACTCTCTATCTCTCTCTGACGTTCTCAGACACTCTCTATCACTCTCTGACAATCTTAGACACCCTCAATCACTCTCAGACAATCTATATCACACTCTCTGACACGCTCTGACACTCTCAATCACTCTCTGACTCTCTCAGACTCTCTCAGACCTTCTCAATGACTCTCAATCACTCTCTGACACTCTCTGACTCTCTCAGACACTCTCTATCACTCTCTGACACTCTCTGACACCCTTTGACAATCTCTGACACTCTCTATCATTCTCTGACACTCTCTGACACTCTGTGACACTCTCTGACATTCTCTGACACTCTCTATCAGTCTCTGACACACTGTATCACTCTCTGACACTCTCAGACACTCTCTATCTCTCTCTGACACTCTCTATCACTCTCTGACTCTCTCAGACTCTCTCAGACTCTCTCAGACATTCTCAATGACTCTCAATCACTCTCTGACACTCTCTGACTCTCTCAGACACTCTCTATCACTCTCTGACACTCTCTGACACCCTCTGACAATCTCTGACACTCTCTATCATTCTCTGACACTCTCTGACACTCTGTGACACTCTCTGACATTCTCTGACACTCTCTATCAGTCTCTGACGCACTGTATCACTCTCTGACACTCTCAGACACTCTCTATCTCTCTCTGACACTCTCTATCACTCTCTGACTCTCTCAGACACTCTCAGACACTCTCAATCACGCTCTGACACTATCTATCAGTTTCAGACACTCTCAATCACTCTCAAACACTCTCAGACAATCCCTATCACTCTCTGACTCTCTCTATCACTCTCTGACAAGCTCTGACACTCTCTGACACTCTCTTTCACTCTCTGAAACTCTGTAACACTCTCAGATACTCTCAATCACTCTCTGACACTCTCAGACACTCCCAATCACTCGCTGACACTCTCTGACTCCGTCCATCACTCTCTGACATGCTCTGACATGCTCTGACACTCTCTGACACTCTCTGACACTCTCTATCACACTCGGTCACTCTCTGACACTCTCTGACATTGTCTATCACTCTCTGACATTCTCAGACACTCTCTATCACTCTCTGACACTCTTAGACACCCTCAATCACTCTCAGACATTCTATATCACACTCTCTGACAAGCTCTGACACTCTGAATCACTCTCTGACTCTCTCAGACGCTCTCAGACATTCTCAATGACTCTCAATCACACTCTGACACTCTCTGACACTCTCAGGCACTCTCTATCACTCTCTGACACTCTCTGACACCCTCTGACAATCTCTGACACTCTCTATCACTCTCGATCCCTCTCTGACACTCAGTGACACTCTGTGACACTCTCTGACACTCTCAGACACTCTCTATCTCTCTCTGACACTCTCTATCACTCGCTGACTCTCTCAGACACTCTCAGACACTCTCAAACACTCTCTGACACTATCTATCAGTCTCTGACACTCTCTGACACTCTCAGACGCTCTCAGACACTCTCTATCACTCTCTGACACTTTCTGACACTCTCTGACACTCTCTATCACTCTCTGACATTCTCAATCACTCTCTGATACTCTCCATCACTCTCTGACACTTTCAGACACTCTTAATCACTCTCTGACACTGTTTGACACTCTCTGACACTCTCAGACACTCTCAGAGACTTTATATCACTCTCTGACAATCTCAGACAGTCTCTGACACTTCCTATCACTCGCTGACACTCTCTGACACTCTCAGAGACTCTCAGATAGTCTCAGACACTTTCTATCACTCTCTGACACTGTCTGACAATCTCTGACACTCTCAGACACTCTCTTTCACTCTCTATCCCTCCATGACACTCCCTATCACTCCCTAACACTCTCAGATACTCTATGGCACTCTCTTTCACTCTCCATCACTCTCTGACACTGTCAGACACTCGCAGACTCTCTCAGACACTATCTATCACTCTATGAAACTCTCTGACACTCTCTATCACTCTCTGGCACACTCTGAATCTCTCTGACACTCTCTGACACTCTCTATCACTCTCTGACAGTCTCTGACACTCTCTGACAATCTCAGACACTCTCTGACACTCTCTATGACTCTCTGACACTGTCTGACACTTTCAGACACTCTCTACCACTCTCTATCACTCTCTGACACTCTTTGAGACTCTCTGACACTCTCTGACACTCCCTGACACTCTCCATCACTCTCTGACACTCTCTGGCACTCTCTGACAATCTCAGACACTGTCTGACGCTCTCTATGACTCTCTGACACTGTCTGGCACTTTCAGACGCTCTCAGACACACTCATACACTCTCTGGCGCTCTCTGGCACTCTTATCACTCTCTGGCACTCTCTATCACTCTCTGACACTCTCAGACTCTCCCTGACGCTCTCAGACTCTCTCTGACACTCTCTAACACTCTCTGACACTCTCTGACACTCTCAGACACTCTCTGACACTCTCAGACGCTCTCTGACACTCTCTATCACTCTCTGACTCTCTATATTACTTTCTGACACAGCCTGACACACACTGACACTCTCAGGCACTCTCTGAAACTCTCTATCACTCTCTGAAACTTTCTGACACTCGCAGACACTCTGAGACACTCTCAGACACTGTCAGACACTTTCTGTCACACTCTGACACTCTCTGTCACTCTCTGTCACTCTCTATCACTCCCAGGCACTCTCTATCACTCTCTACCACTCTCTACCACTCTCTGTCACTCTCTGTCGCTCTCTATCACTCTCTGACTTTCTCTGACTCTCTCTGAAACTCTCAGACACTCTCTGACTCTCTCAGACCCTCTCAGACACCCTCTGACACTTTCTATCACTCTCTGACACTCTCAGACACTCTCTGTCACTTTCTATCACTCCCTGACACTGTTTGACACTGTCTGACACTCTCAGACTATCTCAGACACTTTCTGTCACTCTCTGACACTCTCAGACACTCTCTGACACTTTCTATCACTCGCTGACACTCTCTGACACTCTCAGAGACTCTCAGACAGTCTCAGACACTTTCTATCACTCTCTGACACTGTCTGACAATCTCTGACACTCTCAGACACTCACTTTCACTCTCTATCACTCTATGACACTCCCTATCCCTCCCTTACACTCTCAGATTCTCTATGACAATCTCTTTCACTCTCCAACACTCTCAGACACTCTCAGACACTCTCTGACACTCTCAGACTCTCTCAGACATTCTCAGACACTCTCGATCAATATCTATCACTCTCTGACACACTCTGACACTGCCTATCACTCTTTGACACTCTCTGACACTCACTATCACTCCCTATCACTCTCTGGCACACTCTGACACTCTCTGGCACTCTCAGACACTCTCTATCACTCTCTATCACTCTCTGACACACTCTGACAGTCTCTGACACTCTCAGACAGTCTCAGACACTCTCTATCACTCTCAGACACTCTCTATCGCTCTCTATCACTCTCTGTCACTCTCTGTCGCTCTCTATCACTCTCTGACTTTCTCTGACTCTCTCTGACTCTCTCTATCACTCTCTGACACTCTCTGACTCTCTCAGACACTCTCTGACACTCTCTATCACTCTCTGACACTCTATATCACTTTCTGACACTGCTTGACACACACTGACACTCGCAGGCACTCTTTGAAACTCTCTATCACTCTCTGAAACTCTCTGACACTCGCAGAAACTCTCTGACACTTTTTATCACTTTCTGACACTCTCAGACACTGTCAGACACTCTCTGGCACTCTCTATCACTCTCTGACACTCTCTATCACACTCTGACACTTTCTGTCACTCTCTGTCACTCTCTATCACTCTCTGACACTCTCTGTCACTCTCTGACACTCTCTACCACTCTCTGACACTCTCTGACACTCTCAGACCCTCTCAGACACTCTCTGACACTTTCTATCACTCTCTGACTCTCTCAGACACTCTGTCACTTTCTATCACTCTCTGACACTGTTTGACACTCTCTGACACTCTCTACCATTCTCTACCACTCTCTGACACTCTCTGACATTCTCTGACACTCTCTATCACTCTCTGACACTGTCTGACACTCTCAGACCCTCTCAGACACTCTCTGACACTTTCTATCACTCTCTGACTCTCTCAGACAGTCTCTGACACTTTCTATCATTCGCTGACACTCTCTGACACTCTCAGAGACTCTCAGATAGTCTCAGACACTTTCTATCACTCTCTGACACTGTCTGACAATCTCTGACACTCTCAGACACTCTCTTTTACTCTCTATCCCTCCATGACACTCCCTATCACTCCCTAACACTCTCAGATACTCTATGGCACTCTTTTTCACTCTCCATCACTCTCTGACACTGTCAGACACTCTCAGACTCTCTCAGACACTATCTATCACTCTATGAAATTCTCTGACACTCTCTATCACTCTCTGGCACACTCTGACTCTCTCTGACACTCTCTGACACTCTCTATCACTCTCTGACATTCTCTGACACTCTCTGACAATCTCAGACACTCTCTGACACTCTCTATGACTCTCTGACACTGTCTGACACTTTCAGACACTCTCAGACACACTCATACACTCTCTGGCGCTCTGTGGCACTCTCTATCACTCTCTGGCACTCTCTATCACTCTCTGACACTCTCAGACACTCCCTGACGCTCTCAGACTCTCTCTGACACTCTCTAACACTCTCTGACACTCTCTGACGCTCTCAGACACTCTCAGACACTCTCTGACACTCTCAGACGCTCTCTGACACTCTCTATCACTCTCTGACTCTCTATATCACTTTCTGACACAGCCTGACACACACTGACACTCTCAGGCACTCTCTGAAACTCTCTATCACTCTCTCAAAATTTCTGACACTCGCAGACACTCTCAGACACTCTCAGACACTGTCAGACACTCTCTGGCACTCTCTATCACTCTCTGACACTCTCTATCACACTCTGACACTTTCTGTCACTCTCTGAAACTCTCTGTCACTCTCTATCACTCCCAGGCACTCTCTATCACTCTCTGACACTCTCTATCACACTCTGACACTTTCTGTCACTCTCTGATATTCTCTGTCACTCTCTGACAATCTCTACCACTCTCTACCACTCTCTGTCACTCTCTGTCACTCTCTATCACTCTCTGACTCTCTCTGACTCTCTCTGACACTCTCAGACACTCTCTGACTCTCTCAGACCCTCTCAGACACCCTCTGACACTTTCTATCACTCCCTGACTCTGTTTGACACTGTCTGACACTCTCAGACAATCTCAGACACTTTCTATCACTCTCTGACACTCTCAGACACTCTCTGACACTTTCTATCACTCGCTGACACTCTCTGACACTCTCAGAGACTCTCAGACAGTCTCAGACACTTTCTATCACTCTCTGACACTGTCTGACAATCTCTGACCCTCTCAGACACTCACTTTCACTCTCTATCCCTCTATGACACTCCCTATCCCTCCCTTACACTCTCAGATTCTCTATGACAATCTCTTTCACTCTCCAACACTCTCAGACTCTCTCAGACACTCTCTGACACTCTCAGACTCTCTCAGACATTCTCAGACACTCTCGATCAATATCTATCACTCTCTGACACAATCTGACACTGTCTGACACTCTTTGACACTCTCTGACACTCACTATCACTCTCTATCACTCTCTGGCACACTCTGACACTCTCTGGCACTCTCAGACACTCTCTATCACTCTCTGACACACTCTGACAGTCTCTGACACTCTCAGACAGTCTCAGACACTCTCTATCACTCTCAGACACTCTCTATCGCTCTCTATCACTCTCTGACACTCTCTGACACTCTCTATCACTCTCTGACACTCTCAGACACTCTCTATCACTCACTGACACTCTCTGTCGCTCTCTATCACTCTCTGAATTTCTCTGACTCTCTCTGACACTCTCTATCACTCTCTGTCACTCTCTGTCGCTCTCTATCACTCTCTGACTTTCTCTGACTCTCTCTGACTCTCTCTATCACTCTCTGACACTCTCTGACTCTCTCAGACACTCTCTGACACTCTCTATCACTCTCTGACACTCTATATCACTTTCTGACACTGCTTGACACACACTGACACTCGCAGGCACTCTTTGAAACTCTCTATCACTCTCTGAAACTCTCTGACACTCGCAGAAACTCTCTGACACTTTTTATCACTTTCTGACACTCTCAGACACTGTCAGACACTCTCTGGCACTCTCTATCACTCTCTGACACTCTCTATCACACTCTGACACTTTCTGTCACTCTCTGTCACTCTCTATCACTCTCTGACACTCTCTGTCACTCTCTGACACTCTCTACCACTCTCTGACACTCTCTGACACTCTCAGACCCTCTCAGACACTCTCTGACACTTTCTATCACTCTCTGACTCTCTCAGACACTCTGTCACTTTCTATCACTCTCTGACTCTGTTTGACACTCTCTGACACTCTCTACCATTCTCTACCACTCTCTGACACTCTCTGACATTCTCTGACACTCTCTATCACTCTCTGACACTGTCTGACACTCTCAGACCCTCTCAGACACTCTCTGACACTTTCTATCACTCTCTGACTCTCTCAGACACTCTCTGTCACCTTCTATCACTCTCTGACACTGTTTGACACTCTCTGACACTCTCAGACACTCTCAGACACTTTATATCACTCTCTGACACTCTCAGACAGTCTCTGACACTTTCTATCATTCGCTGACACTCTCTGACACTCTCAGAGACTCTCAGATAGTCTCAGACACTTTCTATCACTCTCTGACACTGTCTGACAATCTCTGACACTCTCAGACACTCTCTTTTACTCTCTATCCCTCCATGACACTCCCTATCACTCCCTAACACTCTCAGATACTCTATGGCACTCTTTTTCACTCTCCATCACTCTCTGACACTGTCAGGCACTCTCAGACTCTCTCAGACACTATCTATCACTCTATGAAATTCTCTGACACTCTCTATCACTCTCTGGCACACTCTGACTCTCTCTGACACTCTCTGACACTCTCTATCACTCTCTGACATTCTCTGACACTCTCTGACAATCTCAGACACTCTCTGACACTCTCTATGACTCTCTGACACTGTCTGACACTTTCAGACACTCTCAGACACACTCATACACTCTCTGGCGCTCTGTGGCACTCTCTATCACTCTCTGGCACTCTCTATCACTCTCTGACACTCTCAGACACTCCCTGACGCTCTCAGACTCTCTCTGACACTCTCTAACACTCTCTGACACTCTCTGACGCTCTCAGACACTCTCAGACACTCTCTGACACTCTCAGACGCTCTCTGACACTCTCTATCACTCTCTGACTCTCTATATCACTTTCTGACACAGCCTGACACACACTGACACTCTCAGGCACTCTCTGAAACTCTCTATCACTCTCTCAAAATTTCTGACACTCGCAGACACTCTCAGACACTCTCAGACACTGTCAGACACTCTCTGGCACTCTCTATCACTCTCTGACACTCTCTATCACACTCTGACACTTTCTGTCACTCTCTGAAACTCTCTGTCACGCTCTATCACTCCCAGGCACTCTCTATCACTCTCTGACACTCTCTATCACACTCTGACACTTTCTGTCACTCTCTGATATTCTCTGTCACTCTCTGACAATCTCTACCACTCTCTACCACTCTCTGTCACTCTCTGTCACTCTCTATCACTCTCTGACTCTCTCTGACTCTCTCTGACACTCTCAGACACTCTCTGACTCTCTCAGACCCTCTCAGACACCCTCTGACACTTTCTATCACTCCCTGACTCTGTTTGACACTGTCTGACACTCTCAGACAATCTCAGACACTTTCTATCACTCTCTGACACTCTCAGACACTCTCTGACACTTTCTATCACTCGCTGACACTCTCTGACACTCTCAGAGACTCTCAGACAGTCTCAGACACTTTCTATCACTCTCTGACACTGTCTGACAATCTCTGACCCTCTCAGACACTCACTTTCACTCTCTATCCCTCTATGACACTCCCTATCCCTCCCTTACACTCTCAGATTCTCTATGACAATCTCTTTCACTCTCCAACACTCTCAGACTCTCTCAGACACTCTCTGACACTCTCAGACTCTCTCAGACATTCTCAGACACTCTCGATCAATATCTATCACTCTCTGACACAATCTGACACTGTCTGACACTCTTTGACACTCTCTGACACTCACTATCACTCTCTATCACTCTCTGGCACACTCTGACACTCTCTGGCACTCTCAGACACTCTCTATCACTCTCTGACACACTCTGACAGTCTCTGACACTCTCAGACAGTCTCAGACACTCTCTATCACTCTCAGACACTCTCTATCGCTCTCTATCACTCTCTGACACTCTCTGACACTCTCTATCACTCTCTGACACTCTCAGACACTCTCTATCACTCACTGACACTCTCTGTCGCTCTCTATCACTCTCTGAATTTCTCTGACTCTCTCTGACACTCTCTATCACTCTCTGTCACTCTCTGTCGCTCTCTATCACTCTCTGACTTTCTCTGACTCTCTCTGACTCTCTCTATCACTCTCTGACACTCTCTGACTCTCTCAGACACTCTCTGACACTCTCTATCACTCTCTGACACTCTATATCACTTTCTGACACTGCTTGACACACACTGACACTCGCAGGCACTCTTTGAAACTCTCTATCACTCTCTGAAACTCTCTGACACTCGCAGAAACTCTCTGACACTTTTTATCACTTTCTGACACTCTCAGACACTGTCAGACACTCTCTGGCACTCTCTATCACTCTCTGACACTCTCTATCACACTCTGACACTTTCTGTCACTCTCTGTCACTCTCTATCACTCTCTGACACTCTCTGTCACTCTCTGACACTCTCTACCACTCTCTGACACTCTCTGACACTCTCAGACCCTCTCAGACACTCTCTGACACTTTCTATCACTCTCTGACTCTCTCAGACACTCTGTCACTTTCTATCACTCTCTGACTCTGTTTGACACTCTCTGACACTCTCTACCATTCTCTACCACTCTCTGACACTCTCTGACATTCTCTGACACTCTCTATCACTCTCTGACACTGTCTGACACTCTCAGACCCTCTCAGACACTCTCTGACACTTTCTATCACTCTCTGACTCTCTCAGACACTCTCTGTCACCTTCTATCACTCTCTGACACTGTTTGACACTCTCTGACACTCTCAGACACTCTCAGACACTTTATATCACTCTCTGACACTCTCAGACAGTCTCTGACACTTTCTATCATTCGCTGACACTCTCTGACACTCTCAGAGACTCTCAGATAGTCTCAGACACTTTCTATCACTCTCTGACACTGTCTGACAATCTCTGACACTCTCAGACACTCTCTTTTACTCTCTATCCCTCCATGACACTCCCTATCACTCCCTAACACTCTCAGATACTCTATGGCACTCTTTTTCACTCTCCATCACTCTCTGACACTGTCAGGCACTCTCAGACTCTCTCAGACACTATCTATCACTCTATGAAATTCTCTGACACTCTCTATCACTCTCTGGCACACTCTGACTCTCTCTGACACTCTCTGACACTCTCTATCACTCTCTGACATTCTCTGACACTCTCTGACAATCTCAGACACTCTCTGACACTCTCTATGACTCTCTGACACTGTCTGACACTTTCAGACACTCTCAGACACACTCATACACTCTCTGGCGCTCTGTGGCACTCTCTATCACTCTCTGGCACTCTCTATCACTCTCTGACACTCTCAGACACTCCCTGACGCTCTCAGACTCTCTCTGACACTCTCTAACACTCTCTGACACTCTCTGACGCTCTCAGACACTCTCAGACACTCTCTGACACTCTCAGACGCTCTCTGACACTCTCTATCACTCTCTGACTCTCTATATCACTTTCTGACACAGCCTGACACACACTGACACTCTCAGGCACTCTCTGAAACTCTCTATCACTCTCTCAAAATTTCTGACACTCGCAGACACTCTCAGACACTCTCAGACACTGTCAGACACTCTCTGGCACTCTCTATCACTCTCTGACACTCTCTATCACACTCTGACACTTTCTGTCACTCTCTGAAACTCTCTGTCACGCTCTATCACTCCCAGGCACTCTCTATCACTCTCTGACACTCTCTATCACACTCTGACACTTTCTGTCACTCTCTGATATTCTCTGTCACTCTCTGACAATCTCTACCACTCTCTACCACTCTCTGTCACTCTCTGTCACTCTCTATCACTCTCTGACTCTCTCTGACTCTCTCTGACACTCTCAGACACTCTCTGACTCTCTCAGACCCTCTCAGACACCCTCTGACACTTTCTATCACTCCCTGACTCTGTTTGACACTGTCTGACACTCTCAGACAATCTCAGACACTTTCTATCACTCTCTGACACTCTCAGACACTCTCTGACACTTTCTATCACTCGCTGACACTCTCTGACACTCTCAGAGACTCTCAGACAGTCTCAGACACTTTCTATCACTCTCTGACACTGTCTGACAATCTCTGACCCTCTCAGACACTCACTTTCACTCTCTATCCCTCTATGACACTCCCTATCCCTCCCTTACACTCTCAGATTCTCTATGACAATCTCTTTCACTCTCCAACACTCTCAGACTCTCTCAGACACTCTCTGACACTCTCAGACTCTCTCAGACATTCTCAGACACTCTCGATCAATATCTATCACTCTCTGACACAATCTGACACTGTCTGACACTCTTTGACACTCTCTGACACTCACTATCACTCTCTATCACTCTCTGGCACACTCTGACACTCTCTGGCACTCTCAGACACTCTCTATCACTCTCTGACACACTCTGACAGTCTCTGACACTCTCAGACAGTCTCAGACACTCTCTATCACTCTCAGACACTCTCTATCGCTCTCTATCACTCTCTGACACTCTCTGACACTCTCTATCACTCTCTGACACTCTCAGACACTCTCTATCACTCACTGACACTCTCTGTCGCTCTCTATCACTCTCTGAATTTCTCTGACTCTCTCTGACACTCTCTATCACTCTCTGTCACTCTCTGTCGCTCTCTATCACTCTCTGACTTTCTCTGACTCTCTCTGACTCTCTCTATCACTCTCTGACACTCTCTGACTCTCTCAGACACTCTCTGACACTCTCTATCACTCTCTGACACTCTATATCACTTTCTGACACTGCTTGACACACACTGACACTCGCAGGCACTCTTTGAAACTCTCTATCACTCTCTGAAACTCTCTGACACTCGCAGAAACTCTCTGACACTTTTTATCACTTTCTGACACTCTCAGACACTGTCAGACACTCTCTGGCACTCTCTATCACTCTCTGACACTCTCTATCACACTCTGACACTTTCTGTCACTCTCTGTCACTCTCTATCACTCTCTGACACTCTCTGTCACTCTCTGACACTCTCTACCACTCTCTGACACTCTCTGACACTCTCAGACCCTCTCAGACACTCTCTGACAATTTCTATCACTCTCTGACTCTCTCAGACACTCTGTCACTTTCTATCACTCTCTGACACTGTTTGACACTCTCTGACACTCTCTACCATTCTCTACCACTCTCTGACACTCTCTGACATTCTCTGACACTCTCTATCACTCTCTGACACTGTCTGACACTCTCAGACCCTCTCAGACACTCTCTGACACTTTCTATCACTCTCTGACTCTCTCAGACACTCTCTGTCACCTTCTATCACTCTCTGACACTGTTTGACACTCTCTGACACTCTCAGACACTCTCAGACACTTTATATCACTCTCTGACACTCTCAGACAGTCTCTGACACTTTCTATCATTCGCTGACACTCTCTGACACTCTCAGAGACTCTCAGATAGTCTCAGACACTTTCTATCACTCTCTGACACTGTCTGACAATCTCTGACACTCTCAGACACTCTCTTTTACTCTCTATCCCTCCATGACACTCCCTATCACTCCCTAACACTCTCAGATACTCTATGGCACTCTTTTTCACTCTCCATCACTCTCTGACACTGTCAGACACTCTCAGACTCTCTCAGACACTATCTATCACTCTATGAAATTCTCTGACACTCTCTATCACTCTCTGGCACACTCTGACTCTCTCTGACACTCTCTGACACTCTCTATCACTCTCTGACATTCTCTGACACTCTCTGACAATCTCAGACACTCTCTGACACTCTCTATGACTCTCTGACACTGTCTGACACTTTCAGACACTCTCAGACACACTCATACACTCTCTGGCGCTCTGTGGCACTCTCTATCACTCTCTGGCACTCTCTATCACTCTCTGACACTCTCAGACACTCCCTGACGCTCTCAGACTCTCTCTGACACTCTCTAACACTCTATGACACTCTCTGACGCTCTCAGACACTCTCAGACACTCTCTGACACTCTCAGACGCTCTCTGACACTCTCTATCACTCTCTGACTCTCTATATCACTTTCTGACACAGCCTGACACACACTGACACTCTCAGGCACTCTCTGAAACTCTCTATCACTCTCTCAAAATTTCTGACACTCGCAGACACTCTCAGACACTCTCAGACACTGTCAGACACTCTCTGGCACTCTCTATCACTCTCTGACACTCTCTATCACACTCTGACACTTTCTGTCACTCTCTGATATTCTCTGTCACTCTCTATCACTCCCAGGCACTCTCTATCACTCTCTGACACTCTCTATCACACTCTGACACTTTCTGTCACTCTCTGATATTCTCTGTCACTCTCTGACAATCTCTACCACTCTCTACCACTCTCTGTCACTCTCTGTCACTCTCTATCACTCTCTGACTCTCTCTGACTCTCTCTGACACTCTCAGACACTCTCTGACTCTCTCAGACCCTCTCAGACACCCTCTGACACTTTCTATCACTCCCTGACTCTGTTTGACACTGTCTGACACTCTCAGACAATCTCAGACACTTTCTATCACTCTCTGACACTCTCAGACACTCTCTGACACTTTCTATCACTCGCTGACACTCTCTGACACTCTCAGAGACTCTCAGACAGTCTCAGACACTTTCTATCACTCTCTGACACTGTCTGACAATCTCTGACCCTCTCAGACACTCACTTTCACTCTCTATCCCTCTATGACACTCCCTATCCCTCCCTTACACTCTCAGATTCTCTATGACAATCTCTTTCACTCTCCAACACTCTCAGACTCTCTCAGACACTCTCTGACACTCTCAGACTCTCTCAGACATTCTCAGACACTCTCGATCAATATCTATCACTCTCTGACACAATCTGACACTGTCTGACACTCTTTGACACTCTCTGACACTCACTATCACTCTCTATCACTCTCTGGCACACTCTGACACTCTCTGGCACTCTCAGACACTCTCTATCACTCTCTGACACACTCTGACAGTCTCTGACACTCTCAGACAGTCTCAGACACTCTCTATCACTCTCAGACACTCTCTATCGCTCTCTATCACTCTCTGACACTCTCTGACACTCTCTATCACTCTCTGACACTCTCTGACACTCTCTGACACAATCTGACACTCTCTGACACAATCTGACACAATCTGACACACTCAGACACTCTGTCACTCTCCATCACTCTCTGTCACTCTCTGACACACTCTGACACTCTCTGACACTCTCTGACAATCTCTGACATTCTCTCTCACTCTCTGAAACACTCCGTCTCTCACAGAGACTCTCAGACACTCTCGATCACTCTCTGACATTCTCTATCACTCTCTGACACTCAAAGACACTCAAAGACACTCTCTATCACTCTCTGACACTCTCTGACTCTCTCTGACTTTCTCTGACTCTCTCAGACACTCTCTGGCACTTTCTATCACTCTCTGAAACTCTCAGACACACTCTGACAATTTCTATCACTCTCTGAAACTCTCTGACACTCTCAGAGTCTCTCAGACAGTCTCAGACACTTTCTATCACTCTCTGACACTGTCTGACAATCTCTGACACTCTCAGACACTCTCTTTCACTCTCTATCCCTCTATGACACTCCCTATCGCTCCCTAACAATCTCAGATTCTCTATGACACTCTCTTTCACTCTCCATCACTCTCTGACACTGTCAGACACTCTCTGACACTCTCAGACACTCTCGGACACTCTCAGACTCGCTCAGACACTCTCAGACACTCTCTATCACTCTATATGACTCTCTGACACTCTCTGACACTCTCTGACACTATCTATCACTCTATGAATCTCTCTGACACTCTCTATCAATCTCGATCACTCTCTGGCACACTCTGACTCTCTCTGACACTCTCTGACACTCTCTATCACTCTCTGACACTCTTTGACTCTCTCTGACACACTGTGATAAACTCTGACACTCTCTGACACTCTCTGACACTCTCTACCACTCTCCATCACTCTCAGACACTCTCTGACACTCTCTATGACTCTCTGACACTCTCTGACACTTTCAGACACTCTCAGACACACTCATACACTCTCTGGCACTCTCTGGCAATCTCTATCACTCTCTGGCACTCTCTGACACTCTCTGACACTTTCCGACACTCTCAGGCAATCTCTACCACTCTCTATCACTCACTGACACTCTCTGATACATTCTGACACTCCCTGACACTCTCTGACTCTCACCATAACTCTCTGACACTCTCTGACACTCTCAGACACACTCATACACTCTCTGACACTCTCTGTCACTCACTGACACTCTCTGATACATTCTGACACTCCCTGACACTCTCTGACTCTCTCCATAACTCTCTGACTCTCTCTGACACTCTCTATCACTCTCTATCACTCTCAGACACTCTCAGACACTCTCTATCACTCCATGACGCTCTCTATCACTCTCTATCACTCTACATCACTCTCTCACAATCTCTGACACACTCAGACAATCTCTGACACTCTCAGACACTCTCTATCACTCTCTATCACTCTCAGACACACTCTATCACTCTCTGACACTCTATGACTCTCTCTGACACTCTCTATCACTCTCTATCACTCTATGACGCTCTCTGACACTCTCTATCACTCTATGACGCTCTCTGACACTCTCTATCACTCTCTGACACTCTCTGACACACTCAGACACTCTCTGACACTCTCAGACAATCTCTATAACTCTCTATCACTCTCTGACACTCTCTATCACTCTCTGACACTCTCTGACATTCTGAATCACTCTCTGACTGTCTCAGACACTCTCTGACACTCTCTGACTCTCTGAGACACTCTCAGACACTCTCTGACACTCTCAGACACACTCTATCACTCTCTGACACTCTCTATCACTCTCTATCACTCTCTGACAGGCTCTGAGGCACTCAGACACTCTCTGACACTCTCAGACACTCTCTATCACTCTCTGACACTCTCTGACTCTCTGAGACACTCTCAGACACTCTCTATCACTCTCTGACACTCTCAGACACTCTCTATCACTCTCTGACACTCTCAGACACTCCCTATCACTCTCTATCACTCTCTGACACGCTCAGAAACTCTCTGACACGCTCAGACACTCTCTATCACTCTCTATCACTCTCTAACACTCTCAGACACTCTCTATCACTGTCTGACACTATCTGACACTCTCTGAAACTCTCTGACACTCTCTATCACTCTCTGACACTCTCTGACAATCTCTGACACTCTCAGACACTCTCAGACACTCTCTATCACTCTCTGACACTCTCAGACACTCTCTATCACTCTCTGACACTCTCTGACTCTCTCTGACACTCTCTATCACTCTCAGACACTCTCAGACACTCTCTATCACTCCATGACGCTCTCTATCACTCTCTATCACTCTATATCACTCTCTCACAATCTCTGACACACTCAGACAATCTCTGACACTCTCAGACACTCTCTATCACTCTCTATCACTCTCAGACACACTCTATCACTCTCTGACACTCTATGACTCTCTCTGACACTCTCTATCACTCTCTATCACTCTATGACGCTCTCTGACACTCTCTATCACACTATGACGCTCTCTGACACTCTCTATCACTCTCTATCACTCTCTGACACTCTCTGACACACTCAGACACTCTCTGACACTCTCAGACAATCTCTATAACTCTCTATCACTCTCTGACACTCTCTATCACTCTCTATCACTCTCTGACACTCTCTGACACTCTCAATCACTCTCTGACTGTCTCAGACACTCTCAGACATTATCAATGACTCTCAATCACTCTCTGACACTCTCTGACACTCTCTGACACTTTCAATCACTCTCTGACACTCTCTGACACTCTCAGACACTCTCTATCACTCTCTGACACTGTCTGACACCCTCTGACATTCTCTGACACTCTCTATCACTCTCTATCCCTCTCTGACACTCTCTGACACTCTGTGACACTCTCTGACATTCTCTGACACTCTTTATCTGTCTCTGACATTCTCTGACACTCTCTATCACTCTCTGACACACTGTACCACTCTCTGACACTCTCAGACACTCTCTATCTCTCTCTGACACTCTCTATCAATCTCTGACACTCTCAGACACTCTCAGACACTCTCAATCACTCTCTGACACTATCTATCAGTCTCTGGCACCCTCTGACACTGTCTGACAAGCTCTGATACTCTCTGACACTCTCTGAAACTCTCTAACACTCTCAGACACTCTCAATCACTCTCTGACACTCTCAGACTCCGTCTATCACTCTCTGACATGCTCTGACAATCTCTGACATGCTCTCTGACACTCTCTGACACTGTCTATCACACTCGGTCACTCTCTGACACTATCTCTCTCTGACGTTCTCAGACACTCTCTATCACTCTCTGACAATCTTAGACACGCTCAATCACTCTCAGACAATCTATATCACACTCTCTGACACGCTCTGACACTCTCAATCACTCTCTGACTCTCTCAGACTCTCTCAGACATTCTCAATGACTCTCAATCACTCTCTGACACTCTCTGACTCTCTCAGACACTCTCTATCACTCTCTGACACTCTCTGACACCCTCTGACAATCTCTGACACTCTCTATCATTCTCTGACACTCTCTGACACTCTGTGACACTCTCTGACATTCTCTGACACTCTCTATCAGT
The DNA here is from genome assembly GCF_036365525.1 of Heterodontus francisci. Taxonomy (NCBI): domain Eukaryota; kingdom Metazoa; phylum Chordata; class Chondrichthyes; order Heterodontiformes; family Heterodontidae; genus Heterodontus; species Heterodontus francisci. The sequence continues at coordinate 54,951,229 of NC_090398.1, read as the reverse complement.
CTCTGACCCACTGTATCACTCTCTGATACTCTCAGACACTCTCTATCTCTCTCTGACACTCTCTATCACTCTCTGACTCTCTCAGACTCTCTCAGACTCTCTCAGACATTCTCAATGACTCTCAATCACTCTCTGACACTCTCTGACTCTCTCAGACACTCTCTATCACTCTCTGACACTCTCTGACACCCTCTGACAATCTCTGACACTCTCTATCATTCTCTGACACTCTCTGACACTCTGTGACACTCTCTGACATTCTCTGACACTCTCTATCAGTCTCTGACGCACTGTATCACTCTCTAACACTCTCAGACACTCTCTATCTCTCTCTGACACTCTCTATCACTCTCTGACTCTCTCAGACACTCTCAGACACTCTCAATCACGCTCTGACACTATCTATCAGTTTCAGACACTCTCAATCACTCTCAAACACTCTCAGACAATCCCTATCACTCTCTGACTCTCTCTATCACTCTCTGACAAGCTCTGACACTCTCTGACACTCTCTTTCACTCTCTGAAACTCTGTAACACTCTCAGATACTCTCAATCACTCTCTGACACTCTCAGACACTCCCAATCACTCTCTGACACTCTCTGACTCCGTCCATCACTCTCTGACATGCTCTGACATGCTCTGACACTCTCTGACACTCTCTGACACTCTCTATCACACTCGGTCACTCTCTGACACTCTCTGACATTGTCTATCACTCTCTGACATTCTCAGACACTCTCTATCACTCTCTGACACTCTTAGACACCCTCAATCACTCTCAGACACTCTATATCACACTCTCTGACAAGCTCTGACACTCTGAATCACTCTCTGACTCTCTCAGACGCTCTCAGACATTCTCAATGACTCTCAATCACACTCTGACACTCTCTGACACTCTCAGACACTCTCTATCACTCTCTGACACTCTCTGACACCCTCTGACAATCTCTGACACTCTCTATCACTCTCGATCCCTCTCTGACACTCAGTGACACTCTGTGACACTCTCTGACACTCTCAGACACTCTCTATCTCTCTCTGACACTCTCTATCACTCGCTGACTCTCTCAGACACTCTCAGACACTCTCAATCACTCTCTGACACTATCTATCAGTCTCTGACACTCTCTGACACTCTCAGACGCTCTCAGACACTCTCTATCACTCTCTGACACTTTCTGACACTCTCTGACACTCTCTATCACTCTCTGACATTCTCAATCACTCTCTGATACTCTCCATCACTCTCTGACACTTTCAGACACTCTTAATCACTCTCTGACACTGTTTGACACTCTCTGACACTCTCAGACACTCTCAGACACTTTATATCACTCTCTGACAATCTCAGACAGTCTCTGACACTTCCTATCACTCGCTGACACTCTCTGACACTCTCAGAGACTCTCAGATAGTCTCAGACACTTTCTATCACTCTCTGACACTGTCTGACAATCTCTGACACTCTCAGACACTCTCTTTCACTCTCTATCCCTCCATGACACTCCCTATCACTCCCTAACACTCTCAGATACTCTATGGCACTCTCTTTCACTCTCCATCACTCTCTGACACTGTCAGACACTCTCAGACTCTCCAGGACACTATCTATCACTCTATGAAACTCTCTGACACTCTCTATCACTCTCTGACACACTCTGAATCTCTCTAACACTCTCTGACACTCTCTATCACTCTCTGACACTCTCTGACACTCTCTGACAATCTCAGACACTCTCGGACACTCTCTATGACTCTCTGACACTGTCTGACACTTTCAGACACTCTCTACCACTCTCTATCACTCTCTGACACTCTTTGAGACTCTCTGACACTCTCTGACACTCCCTGACACTCTCCATCACTCTCTGACACTCTCTGGCACTCTCTGACAATCTCAGACACTGTCTGACGCTCTCTATGACTCTCTGACACTGTCTGGCACTTTCAGACACTCTCAGACACACTCATACACTCTCTGGCGCTCTCTGGCACTCTCTATCACTCTCTGGCACTCTCTATCACTCTCTGGCACTCTCAGACTCTCCCTGACGCTCTCAGACTCTCTCTGACACTCTCTAACACTCTCTGACACTCTCTGACACTCTCAGACACTCTCTGACACTCTCAGACGCTCTCTGACACTCTCTATCACTCTCTGACTCTCTATATCACTTTCTGACACAGCCTGACACACACTGACACTCTCAGGCACTCTCTGAAACTCTCTATCACTCTCTGAAACTTTCTGACACTCGCAGACACTCTGAGACACTCTCAGACACTGTCAGACACGTTCTGTCACACTCTGACACTCTCTGTCACTCTCTATCACTCCCAGGCACTCTCTATCACTCTCTACCACTCTCTACCACTCTCTGTCACTCTCTGTCACTCTCTATCACTCTCTGACTTTCTCTGACTCTCTCTGAAACTCTCAGACACTCTCTGACTCTCTCAGACCCTCTCAGACACCCTCTGACACTTTCTATCACTCTCTGACACTCTCAGACACTCTCTGTCACTTTCTATCACTCCCTGACACTGTTTGACACTCTCAGACAATCTCAGACACTTTCTATCACTCTCTGACACTCTCAGACACTCTCTGACACTCTCAGACTCTCTCTGACACTCTCTGACTCTCTCTGACTCTCTCTGACACTCTCAGACACTCTCTGACACTCTCTGACTCTCTCTGACTCTCTCTGACACTCTCAGACACTCTCTGACTCTCTCAGACCCTCTCAGACACCCTCTGACACTTTCTATCACTCTCTGACACTCTCAGACACTCTCTGTCACTTTCTATCACTCCCTGACTCTGTTTGACACTGTCTGACACTCTCAGACAATCTCAGACACTTTCTATCACTCTCTGACACTCTCAGACACTCTCTGACACTTTCTATCACTCGCTGACACTCTCTGACACTCTCAGAGACTCTCAGACAGTCTCAGACACTTTCTATCACTCTCTGACACTGTCTGACAATCTCTGACCCTCTCAGACACTCACTTTCACTCTCTATCCCTCTATGACACTCCCTATCCCTCCCTTACACACTCAGATTCTCTATGACAATCTCTTTCACTCTCCAACACTCTCAGACTCTCTCAGACACTCTCTGACTCTCTCAGACTCTCTCAGACATTCTCAGACACTCTCGATCAATATCTATCACTCTCTGGCACACTCTGACACTCTCTGGCTCTCTCAGACACTCTCTATCACTCTCTATCACTCTCTGACACACTCTGACAGTCTCTGACACTCTCAGACAGTCTCAGACACTCTCTATCACTCTCAGACACTCTCTATCGCTCTCTATCACTCTCTGACACTCTCTGACACTCTCTATCACTCTCTGACACTCTCAGACACTCTCTATCACTCACTGACACTCTCTATCACTCTCTGACACTCTCTGACACAATCTGACACACTCAGAACTCTGTCACTCTCCATCACTCTCTGTCACTCTCTGACACACTCTGACACTCTCTGACACTCTCTGACAATCTCTGACATTCTCTCTCACTCTCTGAAACACTCCGTCTCTCACAGAGACTCTCAGACACTCTCGATCACTCTCTGACATTCTCTATCACTCTCTGACACTCAAAGACACTCAAAGACACTCTCTATCACTCTCTGACACTCTCTGACTCTCTCTGACTCTCTCTGACTCTCTCAGACACTCTCTGGCACTTTCTATCACTCTCTGAAACTCTCAGACACACTCTGACAATTTCTATCACTCTCTGAAACTCTCTGACACTCTCAGAGTCTCTCAGACAGTCTCAGACACTTTCTATCACTCTCTGACACTGTCTGACAATCTCTGACACTCTCAGACACTCTCTTTCACTCTCTATCCCTCTATGACACTCCCTATCGCTCCCTAACAATCTCAGATTCTCTATGACACTCTCTTTCACTCTCCATCACTCTCTGACACTGTCAGACACTCTCTGACACTCTCAGACACTCTCGGACACTCTCAGACTCGCTCAGACACTCTCAGACACTCTCTATCACTCTATATGACTCTCTGACACTCTCTGACACTATCTATCACTCTATGAATCTCTCTGACACTCTCTATCACTCTCGATCACTCTCTGGCACACTCTGACTCTCTCTGACACTCTCTGACACTCTCTATCACTCTCTGACACTCTTTGACTCTCTCTGACACACTGTGATAAACTCTGACACTCTCTGACACTCTCTGACACTCTCTACCACTCTCCATCACTCTCAGACACTCTCTGACACTCTCTATGACTCTCTGACACTCTCTGACACTTTCAGACACTCTCAGACACACTCATACACTCTCTGGCACTCTCTGGCAATCTCTATCACTCTCTGGCACTCTCTGACACTCTCTGACACTTTCCGACACTCTCAGGCAATCTCTACCACTCTCTATCACTCACTGACACTCTCTGATACATTCTGACACTCCCTGACACTCTCTGACTCTCTCCATAACTCTCTGACACTCTCTGACACTTTATATCACTCTCTGACAATCTCAGACAGTCTCTGACACTTCCTATCACTCGCTGACACTCTCTGACACTCTCAGAGACTCTCAGATAGTCTCAGACACTTTCTATCACTCTCTGACACTGTCTGACAATCTCTGACACTCTCAGACACTCTCTTTCACTCTCTATCCCTCCATGACACTCCCTATCACTCCCTAACACTCTCAGATACTCTATGGCACTCTCTTTCACTCTCCATCACTCTCTGACACTGTCAGACACTCTCAGACTCTCTCAGACACTATCTATCACTCTATGAAACTCTCTGACACTCTCTATCACTCTCTGGCACACTCTGAATCTCTCTGACACTCTCTGACACTCTCTATCACTCTCTGACACTCTCTGACACTCTCTGACAATCTCAGACACTCTCTGACACTCTCTATGACTCTCTGACACTGTCTGACACTTTCAGACACTCTCTACCACTCTCTATCACTCTCTGACACTCTTTGAGACTCTCTGACACTCTCTGACACTCCCTGACACTCTCCATCACTCTCTGACACTCTATGACTCTCTCTGACACTCTCTATCACTCTCTATCACTCTATGACGCTCTCTGACACTCTCTATCACTCTATGACGCTCTCTGACACTCTCTATCACTCTCTATCACTCTCTGACACTCTCTGACACACTCAGACACTCTCTGACACTCTCAGACAATCTCTATAACTCTCTATCACTCTCTGACACTCTCTATCACTCTCTGACACTCTCTGACATTCTGAATCACTCTCTGACTGTCTCAGACACTCTCTGACACTCTCTGACTCTCTGAGACACTCTCAGACACTCTCTGACACTCTCAGACACACTCTATCACTCTCTGACACTCTCAGACACTCTCTATCACTCTCTGACACTCTCTATCACTCTCTATCACTCTCTGACACGCTCTGAGGCACTCAGACACTCTCTGACACTCTCAGACACTCTCTATCACTCTCTGACACTCTCTGACTCTCTGAGACACTCTCAGACACTCTCTATCACTCTCTGACACTCTCAGACACTCTCTATCACTCTCTGACACTCTCAGACACTCCCTATCACTCTCTATCACTCTCTGACACACTCAGAAACTCTCTGACACGCTCAGACACTCTCTATCACTCTCTATCACTCTCTAACACTCTCAGACACTCTCTATCACTCTCTATCACTCTCTGACACACTCAGAAACTCTCTGACATGCTCAGACACTCTCTATCACTCTCTATCACTCTCTAACACTCTCAGACACTCTCTATCACTGTCTGACACTATCTGACACTCTCTGAAACTCTCTGACACTCTCTATCACTCTCTGACACTCTCTGACAATCTCTGGCACTCTCAGACACTCTCAGACACTCTCTATCACTCTCTGACACTCTCTGACTCTCTCTGACACTCTCTATCACTCTCAGACACTCTCAGACACTCTCTATCACTCCATGACGCTCTCTATCACTCTCTATCACTCTATATCACTCTCTCACAATCTCTGACACACTCAGACAATCTCTGACACTCTCAGACACTCTCTATCACTCTCTATCACTCTCAGACACACTCTATCACTCTCTGACACTCTATGACTCTCTCTGACACTCTCTATCACTCTCTATCACTCTATGACGCTCTCTGACACTCTCTATCACACTATGACGCTCTCTGACACTCTCTATCACTCTCTATCACTCTCTGACACTCTCTGACACACTCAGACACTCTCTGACACTCTCAGACAATCTCTATAACTCTCTATCACTCTCTGACACTCTCTATCACTCTCTATCACTCTCTGACACTCTCTGACACTCTCAATCACTCTCTGACTGTCTCAGACACTCTCAGACATTCTCAATGACTCTCAATCACTCTCTGACACTCTCTGACACTCTCTGACACTTTCAATCACTCTCTGACACTCTCTGACACTCTCAGACACTCTCTATCACTCTCTGACACTGTCTGACACCCTCTGACATTCTCTGACACTCTCTATCACTCTCTATCCCTCTCTGACACTCTCTGACACTCTGTGACACTCTCTGACATTCTCTGACACTCTTTATCTGTCTCTGACATTCTCTGACACTCTCTATCACTCTCTGACACACTGTACCACTCTCTGACACTCTCAGACACTCTCTATCTCTCTCTGACACTCTCTATCAATCTCTGACACTCTCAGACACTCTCAGACACTCTCAGACACTCTCAATCACTCTCTGACACTATCTATCAGTCTCTGGCACCCTCTGACACTGTCTGACACTCTCAGACGCTCTCAGATACTCTCTATCACTCTCTGACACTCTCTGACACTCTCAGACACTCCCAATCACTCTCTGACACTCTCAGCCACTCCCTATTACTCTCTGACTCTCTCTATCACTCTCTGACAAGCTCTGATACTCTCTGACACTCTCTGAAACTCTCTAACACTCTCAGACACTCTCAATCACTCTCTGACACTCTCCGACTCCGTCTATCACTCTCTGACATGCTCTGACACTCTCTGACATGCTCTCTGACACTCTCTGACACTGTCTATCACACTCGGTCACTCTCTGACACTCTCTATCTCTCTCTGACGTTCTCAGACACTCTCTATCACTCTCTGACAATCTTAGACACCCTCAATCACTCTCAGACAATCTATATCACACTCTCTGACACGCTCTGACACTCTCAATCACTCTCTGACTCTCTCAGACTCTCTCAGACATTCTCAATGACTCTCAATCACTCTCTGACACTCTCTGACTCTCTCAGACACTCTCTATCACTCTCTGACACTCTCTGACACCCTCTGACAATCTCTGACACTCTCTATCATTCTCTGACACTCTCTGACACTCTGTGACACTCTCTGACATTCTCTGACACTCTCTATCAGTCTCTGACACACTGTATCACTCTCTGACACTCTCAGACACTCTCTATCTCTCTCTGACACTCTCTATCACTCTCTGACTCTCTCAGACTCTCTCAGACTCTCTCAGACATTCTCAATGACTTTCAATCACTCTCTGACACTCTCTGACTCTCTCAGACACTCTCTATCACTCTCTGACACTCTCTGACACCCTCTGACAATCTCTGACACTCTCTATCATTCTCTGACACTCTCTGACACTCTGTGACACTCTCTGACATTCTCTGACACTCTCTATCAGTCTCTGACGCACTGTATCACTCTCTGACACTCTCAGACACTCTCTATCTCTCTCTGACACTCTCTATCACTCTCTGACTCTCTCAGACACTCTCAGACACTCTCAATCACGCTCTGACACTATCTATCAGTTTCAGACACTCTCAATCACTCTCAAACACTCTCAGACAATCCCTATCACTCTCTGACTCTCTCTATCACTCTCTGACAAGCTCTGACACTCTCTGACACTCTCTTTCACTCTCTGAAACTCTGTAACACTCTCAGATACTCTCAATCACTCTCTGACACTCTCAGACACTCCCAATCACTCTCTGACACTCTCTGACTCCGTCCATCACTCTCTGACATGCTCTGACATGCTCTGACACTCTCTGACACTCTCTGACACTCTCTATCACACTCGGTCACTCTCTGACACTCTCTGACATTGTCTATCACTCTCTGACATTCTCAGACACTCTCTATCACTCTCTGACACTCTTAGACACCCTCAATCACTCTCAGACACTCTATATCACACTCTCTGACAAGCTCTGACACTCTGAATCACTCTCTGACTCTCTCAGACGCTCTCAGACATTCTCAATGACTCTCAATCACACTCTGACACTCTCTGACACTCTCAGACACTCTCTATCACTCTCTGACACTCTCTGACACCCTCTGACAATCTCTGACACTCTCTATCACTCTCGATCCCTCTCTGACACTCAGTGACACTCTGTGACACTCTCTGACACTCTCAGACACTCTCTATCTCTCTCTGACACTCTCTATCACTCGCTGACTCTCTCAGACACTCTCAGACACTCTCAATCACTCTCTGACACTATCTATCAGTCTCTGACACTCTCTGACACTCTCAGACGCTCTCAGACACTCTCTATCACTCTCTGACACTTTCTGACACTCTCTGACACTCTCTATCACTCTCTGACATTCTCAATCACTCTCTGATACTCTCCATCACTCTCTGACACTTTCAGACACTCTTAATCACTCTCTGACACTGTTTGACACTCTCTGACACTCTCAGACACTCTCAGACACTTTATATCACTCTCTGACAATCTCAGACAGTCTCTGACACTTCCTATCACTCGCTGACACTCTCTGACACTCTCAGAGACTCTCAGATAGTCTCAGACACTTTCTATCACTCTCTGACACTGTCTGACAATCTCTGACACTCTCAGACACTCTCTTTCACTCTCTATCCCTCCATGACACTCCCTATCACTCCCTAACACTCTCAGATACTCTATGGCACTCTCTTTCACTCTCCATCACTCTCTGACACTGTCAGACACTCTCAGACTCTCTCAGACACTATCTATCACTCTATGAAACTCTCTGACACTCTCTATCACTCTCTGGCACACTCTGAATCTCTCTGACACTCTCTGACACTCTCTATCACTCTCTGACACTCTCTGACACTCTCTGACAATCTCAGACACTCTCTGACACTCTCTATGACTCTCTGACACTGTCTGACACTTTCAGACACTCTCTACCACTCTCTATCACTCTCTGACACTCTTTGAGACTCTCTGACACTCTCTGACACTCCCTGACACTCTCCATCACTCTCTGACACTCTCTGGCACTCTCTGACAATCTCAGACACTGTCTGACGCTCTCTATGACTCTCTGACACTGTCTGGCACTTTCAGACACTCTCAGACACACTCATACACTCTCTGGCGCTCTCTGGCACTCTCTATCACTCTCTGGCACTCTCTATCACTCTCTGACACTCTCAGACTCTCCCTGACGCTCTCAGACTCTCTTTGACACTCTCTGACACTCTCTGACACTCTCAGACACTCTCTGACACTCTCAGACGCTCTCTGGCACTCTCTATCACTCTCTGACTCTCTATATCACTTTCTGACACAGCCTGACACACACTGACACTCTCAGGCACTCTCTGAAACTCTCTATCACTCTCTGAAACTTTCTGACACTCGCAGACACTCTGAGACACTCTCAGACACTGTCAGACACTTTCTGTCACACTCTGACACTCTCTGTCACTCTCTATCACTCCCAGGCACTCTCCATCACTCTCTACCACTCTCTACCACTCTCTGTCACTCTCTGTCGCTTTCTATCACTCTCTGACTTTCTCTGACTCTCTCTGAAACTCTCAGACACTCTCTGACTCTCTCAGACCCTCTCAGACACCCTCTGACACTTTCTATCACTCTCTGACACTCTCAGACACTCTCTGTCACTTTCTATCACTCCCTGACACTGTTTGACACTGTTTGACACTCTCAGACAATCTCAGACACTTTCTATCACTCTCTGACACTCTCAGACACTCTCTGACACTCTCAGACTCTCTCTGACACTCTCTAACACTCTCTGACACTTTCTATCACTCTCTGACACTCTCAGACACTCTCTGACACTCTCTGACTCTCTCTGACTCTCTCTGACACTCTCAGACACTCTCTGACTCTCTCAGACCCTCTCAGACACCCTCTGACACTTTCTATCACTCTCTGACACTCTCAGACACTCTCTGTCACTTTCTATCACTCCCTGACTCTGTTTGACACTGTCTGACACTCTCAGACAATCTCAGACACTTTCTATCACTCTCTGACACTCTCAGACACTCTCTGACACTTTCTATCACTCGCTGACACTCTCTGACACTCTCAGAGACTCTCAGACAGTCTCAGACACTTTCTATCACTCTCTGACACTGTCTGACAATCTCTGACCCTCTCAGACACTCACTTTCACTCTCTATCCCTCTATGACACTCCCTATCCCTCCCTTACACTCTCAGATTCTCTATGACAATCTCTTTCACTCTCCAACACTCTCAGACTCTCTCAGACACTCTCTGACACTCTCAGACTCTCTCAGACATTCTCAGACACTCTCGATCAATATCTATCACTCTCTGACACAATCTGACACTGTCTGACACTCTTTGACACTCTCTGACACTCACCATCACTCTCTATCACTCTCTGACACACTCTGACACTCTCTGGCACTCTCAGACAGTCTCAGACACTCTCTATCACTCTCAGACAGTCTCAGACACTCTCTATCACTCTCAGACACTCTCTATCGCTCTCTATCACTCTCTGACACTCTCAGACACTCTCTATCACTCACTGACACTCTCTATCACTCTCTGACACTCTCTGACACAATCTGACACACTCAGACACTCTGTCACTCTCCATCACTCTCTGTCACTCTCTGACACACTCTGACACTCTTTGACACTCTCTGACAATCTCTGACATTCTCTCTCACTCTCTGAAACACTCCGTCTCTCACAGAGACTCTCAGACACTCTCGATCACTCTCTGACATTCTCTATCACTCTCTGACACTCAAAGACACTCAAAGACACTCTCTATCACTCTCTGACACTCTCTGACTCTCTCTGACTCTCTCTGACTCTCTCAGACACTCTCTGGCACTTTCTATCACTCTCTGAAACTCTCAGACACACTCTGACAATTTCTATCACTCTCTGAAACTCTCTGACACTCTCAGAGTCTCTCAGACAGTCTCAGACACTTTCCATCACTCTCTGACACTGTCTGACAATCTCTGACACTCTCAGACACTCTCTTTCACTCTCTATCCCTCTATGACACTCCCTATCGCTCCCTAACAATCTCAGATTCTCTATGACACTCTCTTTCACTCTCCATCACTCTCTGACACTGTCAGACACTCTCTGACACTCTCAGACACTCTCGGACACTCTCAGACTCGCTCAGACACTCTCAGACACTCTCTATCACTCTATATGACTCTCTGACACTCTCTGACACTATCTATCACTCTATGAATCTCTCTGACACTCTCTATCACTCTCGATCACTCTCTAGCACACTCTGACTCTCTCTGACACTCTCTGACACTCTCTATCACTCTCTGACACTCTTTGACTCTCTCTGACACACTGTGATAAACTCTGACACTCTCTGACACTCTCTGACACTCTCTACCACTCTCCATCACTCTCAGACACTCTCTGACACTCTCTATGACTCTCTGACACTCTCTGACACTTTCAGACACTCTCAGACACACTCAAACACTCTCTGGCACTCTCTGGCAATCTCTATCACTCTCTGGCACTCTCTGACACTCTCTGACACTTTCCGACACTCTCAGGCAATCTCTACCACTCTCTATCACTCACTGACACTCTCTGATACATTCTGACACTCCCTGACACTCTCTGACTCTCTCCATAACTCTCTGACACTCTCTGACACTCTCAGACACACTCATACACTCTCTGACACTCTCTGGCACTCTCTATCACTCTCTGACACACTCTGACACTCTCTGACACTTTCAGACTGTCCATGTCATTCACAGACTCTCTCTGACTCTCTCTATCACTCTCTGACACTCTCTGACTCTCTCAGACACTCTCCGACACTCTCTATCACTCTCTGACACTCTATATCACTTTCTGACACTGCCTGATACACACTGACACTCTCAGGCAGTCTCTGAAACTCTCTATCACTCTCTGAAACTCTCTGACACTCGCAGAAACTCTCTGAAACTTTTTATCACTTTCTGACACTCTCAGACACTGTCAGACACTCTCTGGCACCCTCTATCACTCTCTGACACTCTCTATCACACTCTGACACTTTCTGTCACTCTCTGTCACTCTCGATCACTCTCTGACACTCTCTGTCACTCTCTGACACTCTCTACCACTCTCTGACACTCTCTGACACTCTCAGACCCTCTCAGACACTCTCTGACACTTTCTATCACTCTCTGACTCTCTCAGACACTCTCTGTCACTTTCTATCACTCTCTGACACTGTTTGACACTCTCTGACACTCTCTACCATTCTCTACCACTCTCTGTCACTCTCTGACATTCTCTGACACTCTCTATCACTCTCTGACATTCTCTGACACTCTCAGACCCTCTCAGACACTCTCTTACACTTTCTATCACTCTCTGACACTGTTTGACACTCTCTGACACTCTCAGACACTCTCAGACACTTTATATCACTCTCTGACACTCTCAGACAGTCTCTGACACTCTCAGACTCTCCCTGACGCTCTCCGACTCTCTCTGACACTCTCTAACACTCTCTGACACTCTCTGACACTCTCAGACACTCTCTGACACTCTCAGACGCTCTCTGACACTCTCTATCACTCTCTGACTCTCTATATCACTTTCTGACACAGCCTGACACACACTGACACTCTCAGGCACTCTCTGAAACTCTCTATCACTCTCTGAAACTTTCTGACACTCGCAGACACTCTCAGACACTCTCAGACACTGTCAGACACTTTCTGTCACTCTCTGACACTCTCTGTCACTCTCTGTCACTCCCAGGCACTCTCTATCACTCTCTACCACTCTCTACCACTCTCTGTCACTCTCTGTCGCTCTCTATCACTCTCTGACTCTCTCTGACTCTCTCTGAAACTCTCAGACACTCTCTGACTCTCTCAGACCCTCTCAGACACCCTCTGACACTTTCTATCACTCTCTGACACTCTCAGACACTCTCTGTCACTTTCTATCACTCCCTGACACTGTTTGACACTGTCTGACACTCTCAGACACTTTCTATCACTCTCTGACACTCTCAGACACTCTCTGACACTTTCTATCACTCGCTGACACTCTCTGACACTCTCAGAGACTCTCAGACAGTCTCAGACACTTTCTATCACTCTCTGACACTGTCTGACAATCTCTGACACTCTCAGACACTCACTTTCACTCTCTATCACTCTATGACACTCCCTATCCCTCCCTTACACTCTCAGATTCTCTATGACAATCTCATTCACTCTCCAACACTCTCAGACACTCTCAGACACTCTCTGACACTCTCAGACTCTCTCAGACATTCTCAGACACTCTCGATCAATATCTATCACTCTCTGACACACTCTGACACTGCCTATCACTCTCTGAAACTCTCAGACACACTCTGACAATTTCTATCACTCTCTGAAACTCTCTGACACTCTCAGAGACTCTCAGACAGTCTCAGACACTTTCTCTCACTCTCTGACACTGTCTGACAATCTCTGACACTCTCAGACACTCTCTTTCACTCTCTATCCCTCAATGACACTCCCTATCACTCCCTAACAATCTCAGATTCTCTATGACACTCTCTTTCACTCTCCATCACTCTCTGACACTGTCAGACACTCTCTGACACTCTCAGACACTCTCTATCACTCTCTATCACTCTCTGACACACTCTGACAGTCTCTGACACTCTCAGACAGTCTCAGACACTCTCTATCACTCTCAGACACTCTCTATCGCTCTCTCTCACTCTCTGACACTCTCTGACACTCTCTATCACTCTCTATCACTCTCTGACACTCTCAGACACTCTCTATCACTCACTGACACTCTCTATCACTCTCTGACACTCTCTGACACAATCTGACACACTCAGACACTCTATCACTCTCCATCAATCTCTGTCACTCTCTGACACACTCTGACACTCTCTGACACTCTCTGACACTCTCTGACAATCTCTGACATTCTCTCTCACTCTCTGAAACACTCCGTCTCTCACAGACACTCTCAGACACTCTCGATCACTCTCTGACATTCTCTATCACTCTCTGACACTCAAAGACACCCAAAGACACTCTCTATCACTCTCTGACACTCTCTGACTCTCTCTGACTCTCTCAGACACACTCTGACACTTTCTATCACTCTCTGAAACTCTCAGACACACTCTGACAATTTCTATCACTCTCTGAAACTCTCTGACACTCTCAGAGACTCTCAGACAGTCTCAGACACTTTCTCTCACTCTCTGACACTGTCTGACAATCTCTGACACTCTCAGACACTCTCTTTCACTCTCTATCCCTCAATGACACTCCCTATCACTCCCTAACAATCTCAGATTCTCTATGACACTCTCTTTCACTCTCCATCACTCTCTGACACTGTCAGACACTCTCTGACACTCTCAGACAATCTCGGACACTCTCAGACTCGCTCAGACACTCTCAGACACTCTCTATCACTCTCTATCACTATCTGACAATCTCTGACTCTCTGAGACACTCTCAGACACTCTCTATCACTCCCTGACACTCTCAGACACTCTCTATCGCTCTCTATCACTCTCTGACACGCTCTGACGCACTCAGACACTCTCTGACACGCTCAGACACTCTATATCACTCTCTATCACTCTCTGACACTCTCAGACACTCTCTATCACTCTCTGACACTCTCTGACTCTCTGAGACAATCTCAGACACTCTCTATCACTCTCTGACACTCTCAGACACTCTCTATCACTCTCTGACACTCTCAGACACTCCCTATCACTCTCTATCACTCTCTGACACACTCAGACACTCTCTGATATGCTCAGACACTCTCTATCACTCTCTATCACTCTCTGACACTCTCAGACACTCTCTATCACTGTCTGACACTATCTGACACTCTTTGAAACTCTCTGACACTCTCTATCACTCTCTGACACACTCTGACAATCTCTGACACTCTCAGACACTCTCAGACACTCTCTATCACTCTCTGACACTCTCAGACACTCTCTATCACTCTCTGACACTCTCTGACTCTCTCTGGCACTCTCTATCACTCTATGACGCTCTCTATCACTCTCTATCACTCTCTATCACTCTCAGCACACTCTATCACTCTCTGACACTCTATGACTTTCTCTGACACTCTCTACCACTCTCTATCACTCCATGACGCTCTTTGACACTCTCTATCACTCCCTGACACTCTCAGACACTCTCTATCGCTCTCTATCACTCTCTGACACGCTCTGACGCACTCAGACACTCTCTGACACGCTCAGACACTCTATATCACTCTCTATCACTCTCTGACACTCTCAGACACTCTCTATCACTCTCTGACACTCTCTGACTCTCTGAGACAATCTCAGACACTCTCTATCACTCTCTGACACTCTCAGACACTCTCTATCACTCTCTGACACTCTCAGACACTCCCTATCACTCTCTATCACTCTCTGACACACTCAGACACTCTCTGATATGCTCAGACACTCTCTATCACTCTCTATCACTCTCTGACACTCTCAGACACTCTCTATCACTGTCTGACACTATCTGACACTCTTTGAAACTCTCTGACACTCTCTATCACTCTCTGACACACTCTGACAATCTCTGACACTCTCAGACACTCTCAGACACTCTCTATCACTCTCTGACACTCTCAGACACTCTCTATCACTCTCTGACACTCTCTGACTCTCTCTGGCACTCTCTATCACTCTATGACGCTCTCTATCACTCTCTATCACTCTCAGCACACTCTATCACTCTCTGACACTCTATGACTTTCTCTGACACTCTCTACCACTCTCTATCACTCCATGACGCTCTCTGACACTCTCTATCACTCTATGACGCTCTCTGACACTCTCTATCACTCTCCATCACTCTCTGACACCCTCTGACACTCTCAGACACTCTCTATCACTCTCTGAAACTCTCTGACACTCTCTATCACTCTCTATCACTCTCTGACACGCTCTGACACACTCAGACACTCTCTGACACTCTCAGACACTCTCTATCACTCTCTGACACTCTCTGACTCTCTCTGACACTCTCTATCACTCTCAGACACTCTCAGACGCTCTCTGACACGCTCAGACACTCTCTATCACTCTATGACGCTCTCTGAAACTCTCTATCACTCTATGACGCTCTCTGAAACTCTCCATCACTCTCTATCACTCTGTGACAATCTCTGACACACTCATACACTCTCTGACACTCTCAGACAATCTCTATCACTCTCCGACACTCACTGACACTCTCAGACACTCTCTGTCACTCTCAGACACTCTCAGACACTCTCTATCACACTCTGACACTCTCTGACACTCTCTATCAATCTCTGACACACTCTGACACACTCTGACGCTCTCTGACAGTTTCAGACACACTCTATCACTCTCTGACACTCACTGACACTCTCAGACACTCTCCATCACTCTCCATCACTCTCTATCACTCTCTGACACTCTCTGACACTCTGTGACTCGCTGAGACATTCCCAGACACTCTCTGACACTCTCTGACACTCTCAGACACTCTCTATCACTCTCTGACACTCTGACACTCTGTGACTCTCTGAGACACTCTCAGACACTCTCCATCACTCTCTGACAGTCTCAGACACTCTCTATCACTCTCTGACACTCTCAGACACACTGAAACAAACTCTATCACTCTCTGACACTCACTGACACTCTCAGACACTCTCTGTCACTCTCAGACACTCTCTATCACTCTCTATCACTCTCTGACACTCTCTGACTCTCTGAGACACTCTCAGACACTCTCTGACACTCTCAGACACACTCTATCACTCTCTGACACTCTCAGACACTCTCTATCACTCTCTGACACTCTCTATCACTCTCTATCACTCTCTGACACGCTCTGAGGCACTCAGACACTCTATGACACTCTCAGACACTCTCTATCACTCTCTGACACTCTCTGACTCTCTGAGACACTCTCAGACACTCTCTATCACTCTCTGACACTCTCAGACACTCTCTATCACTCTCTGACACTCTCAGACACTCCCTATCACTCTCTATCACTCTCTGACACACTCAGAAACTCTCTGACACGCTCAGACACTCTCTATCACTCTCTATCACTCTCTAACACTCTCAGACACTCTTTATCACTGTCTGACACTATCTGACACTCTCTGAAACTCTCTGACACTCTCTATCACTCTCTGACACTCTCTGACAATCTCTGACACTCTCAGACACTCTCAGACACTCTCTATCACTCTCTGACACTCTCAGACACTCTCTATCACTCTCTGACACTCTCTGACTCTCTCTGACACTCTCTATCACTCTCTATCACTCTCTATCACTCTCAGACACTCTCAGACACTCTCTATCACTCCATGACGCTCTCTATCACTCTCTATCACTCTATATCACTCTCTCACAATCTCTGACACACTCAGACCATCTCTGACACTCTCAGACACTCTCTATCACTCTCTATCACTCTCAGACACACTCTATCACTCTCTGACACTCTATGACTCTCTCTGACACTCTCTATCACTCTCTATCACTCTATGACGCTCTCTGACACTCTCTATCACTCTATGACGCTCTCTGACACTCTCTATCACTCTCTATCACTCTCTGACACTCTCTGACACACTCAGACACTCTCTGACACTCTCAGACAATCTCTATAACTCTCTATCACTCTCTGACACTCTCTATCACTCTCTGTCACTCTCTGACACTCTCTGACACTCTCAATCACTCTCTGACTGTCTCAGACACTCTCAGACATTCTCAATGACTCTCAATCACTCTCTGACACTCTCTGACACTCTCTGACACTTTCAATCACTCTCTGACACTCTCTGACACTCTCAGCCACTCTCTATCACTCTCTGACACTGTCTGACACTCTCTGACATTCTCT
This sequence comes from Heterodontus francisci, assembly GCF_036365525.1. Classification (NCBI taxonomy): domain Eukaryota; kingdom Metazoa; phylum Chordata; class Chondrichthyes; order Heterodontiformes; family Heterodontidae; genus Heterodontus; species Heterodontus francisci. The sequence continues at coordinate 54,932,958 of NC_090398.1, read as the reverse complement.
GACACTCTCTATCACTCTCTATCCCTCTCTGACACTCTCTGACACTCTGTGACACTCTCTGACATTCTCTGACACTCTTTATCAGTCTCTGACATTCTCTGACACTCTCTATCACTCTCTGACACACTGTACCACTCTCTGACACTCTCAGACACTCTCTATCTCTCTCTGACACTCTCTATCAATCTCTGACACTCTCAGACACTCTCAGACACTCTCAATCACTCTCTGACACTATCCATCAGTCTCTGGCACTCTCTGACACTGTCTAACACTCTCAGACGCTCTCAGATACTCTCTATCACTCTCTGACACTCTCTGACACTCTCAGACACTCCCAATCACTCTCTGACACTCTCAGCCACTCCCTATTACTCTCTGACTCTCTCTATCACTCTCTGACAAGCTCTGATACTCTCTGACACTCTCTGAAACTCTCTAACACTCTCAGACACTCTCAATCACTCTCTGACACTCTCAGACTCCGTCTATCACTCTCTGACATGCTCTGACACTCTCTGACATGCTCTCTGACACTCTCTGACACTCTCTATCACACTCGGTCACTCTCTGACACTCTCTATCTATCTCTGACGTTCTCAGACACTCTCTATCACTCTCTGACAATCTTAGACACCCTCAATCACTCTCAGACAATCGATATCACACTCTCTGACACGCTCTGACACTCTCAATCACTCTCTGACACTCTCAGACTCTCTCAGACATTCTCAATGACTCTCAATCACTCTCTGACACTCTCTGACTCTCTCAGACACTCTCTATCACTCTCTGACACTCTCTGACACCCTCTGACAATCTCTGACACTCTCTATCATTCTCTGACACTCTCTATCAGTCTCTGACACACTGTATCACTCTCTGACACTCTCAGACACTCTCTATCTCTCTCTGACACTCTCTATCACTCTCTGACTCTCTCAGACACTCTCAGACACTCTCAATCACGCTCTGACACTATCTATCAGTTTCAGACACTCTCAATCACTCTCTGACATCGAGGGCCGAAGGGCCTGTACTGCGCTGTAATATTCTAATTCTAATTCTAATTCAAACACTCTCAGACAATCCCTATCACTCTCTGACTCTCTCTATCACTCTCTGACAAGCTCTGACACTCTCTGACACTCTCTTTCACTCTCTGAACTCTGTAACACTCTCAGATACTCTCAATCACTCTCTGACACTCTCAGATACTCCCAATCACTCTCTGACACTCTCTGACTCCGTCCATCACTCTCTGACATGCTCTGACATGCTCTGACACTCTCTGACACTCTCTGACACTCTCTATCACACTCAGTCACTCTCTGACACTCTCTGACATTGTCTATCACTCTCTGACATTCTCAGACACTCGCTATCACTCTCTGACACTCTTAGACACCCTCAATCACTCTCAGACACTCTATATCACACTCTCTGACAAGCTCTGACCCTCTGAATCACACTCTGACTCTCTCAGACGCTCTCAGACATTCTCAATGACTCTCAATCACACTCTGACACTCTCTGACACTCTCAGACACTCTCTATCACTCTCTGACACTCTCTGACACCCTGTGACAATCTCTGACACTCTCTATCACTCTCGATCCCTCTCTGACACTCAGTGACACTCTGTGACACTCTCTGACACTCTCAGACACTCTCTATCTCTCTCTGACACTCTCTATCACTCGCTGACTCTCTCAGACACTCTCAGACACTTTCAATCACTCTCTGACATTATCTATCAGTCTCTGACACTCTCTGACACTCTCAGACGCTCTCAGACACTCTCTATCTCTCTCTGACACTCTCTATCACTCGCTGACTCTCTCAGACACTCTCAGACACTCTGAATCACTCTCTGACACTATCTATCAGTCTCTGTCACTCTCTGACACTTTCTGACACTCTCTGACATTCTCAATCACTCTCTGACACTTTCAGACACTCTTAATCACTCTCTGACACTCTCAGACACTCTCTGACACACTCAGACACACTCTGACACACTCAGACACTCTCAGACACTCTCAGGCACTCTATATCACTCTCTATCACTCTCTGACACTCTCCGACACTCTCAGACACTCTCTATCACTCTCTGACACTCTCTGACACTCTCTGACACTCTCTATCACTCTCTATCACTCTCTGACACACTCTGACAATCTCTGACACTCTCAGACACTCTCAGACACTCTCTATCACTCTCTGACACACTCTGACACCCTCTGACAATCTCTGACACTCTCAGACACTCTCTGACACTCTCTGACACTCTCAGACACTCTCTATCACTCTCTGACACTCTCTGACACTCTCTGACACTCTCTGTCACTCTCTGACACTCTTAGACACCCTCAATCACTCTCAGACACTCTATATCACACTCTCTGACAAGCTCTGACACTCTGAATCACACTCTGACTCTCTCAGACGCTCTCAGACATTCTCAATGACTCTCAATCAAACTCTGACACTCTCTGACACTCTCAGACACTCTCTATCACTCTCTGACACTCTCTGACACCCTCTGACAATCTCTGACACTCTCTATCACTCTCGATCCCTCTCTGACACTCAGTGACACTCTGTGACACTCTCTGACACTCTCAGACACTCTCTATCTCTCTCTGACACTCTCTATCACTCGCTGACTCTCTCAGACACTCTCAGACACTTTCAATCACTCTCTGACATTATCTATCAGTCTCTGACACTCTCTGACACTCTCAGACGCTCTCAGACACTCTATATCTCTCTCTGACACTCTCTATCACTCTCTGCCTCTCTCAGACACTCTCAGACACTCTGAATCACTCTCTGACACTATCTATCAGTCTCTGTCACTCTCTGACACTTTCTGACACTCTCTGACAATCTCTATCACTCTCTGACATTCTCAATCACTCTCTGACACTTTCAGACACTCTTAATCACTCTCTGACACTCTCAGACACTCTCTGACACACTCAGACACACTCTGACACACTCAGACACTCTCAGACACTCTCAGGCACTCTATATCACTCTCTATCACTCTCTGACACTCTCCGACACTCTCAGACACTCTCTATCACTCTCTGACACTCTCTGACACTCTCTGACACTCTCTATCACTCTCTATCACTCTCTGACACACTCTGACAATCTCTGACACTCTCAGACACTCTCAGACACTCTCTATCACTCTCTGACACACTCTGACACCCTCTGACAATCTCTGACACTCTCAGACACTCTCAGACACTCTCTGACACTCTCTGACACTCTCAGACACTCTCTATCACTCTCTGACACTCTCTGACACTCTCTGACACTCTCTGTCACTCTCTATCACACTCTGACACCCTCTGACAATCTCTGACACTCTCTATCACTCTCTATCCCTCTCTGACACTCTCTGACACTCTCTGACACACTCAGACACTCTCTATCTCTCTCTGACACTCTCTATCACTCTCTGACTCTCTCAGACACTCTCAGAAACTCTCAATCACTCTCTGGCACTATCTATCAGTCTCTGACACTCTCTGACATTGTCTGACACTCTCAGACGCTCTCAGACACTCTCTATCACTCTCTGACACTTTCTGACACTCTCTGACACTCTCAATCACTCTCTGACACTCTCTGACACTCTCTGACACTTTCAGACACTCTCAATCACTCTCTGACACTCTCAGACACTCTCTGACACTCTCAGACACTCTCTGACACACTCTATCACTGTCTGACACTCTCTCACACTATCAGACACTCTCAATCACTCTCTGACACTTTCAGACACTCTCAATCACTCTCTGACACACTCAGACACTCTCTGACACTCTCAGACACCCTCTATCACTCTCTGACACTCTCTGACACTCTCAATCACTCTCAGACACTCTCTGACACACTCAGACACTCTCTGACACTCTCAGACACTCTCAATCACTCTCTGACACTATATATCAGTCTCTGACACTGTCTGACACTCTCAGACGCTCTCAGACACTCTCTATCACTCTCTGACACTTTCTGACACTCTCTGACACTCTCTATCACTCTCTGACATTCTCAATCACTCACTGACACTCTCCATCACTCTCTGACACTTTCAGACACTCTTAATCACTCTCTGACACTCTCAGACACTCTCTGACACACTCAGACACACTCTGACACACTCAGACACTCTCAGACACTCTCTGACACACTCAGGCACACTCTGACACACTCAGACACTCTCAGACACTCTCTGACACTCTCAGACACTCTCTATCACTCTCTATCACTCTCTGACACTCTCAGACACTCACTATCACTCTCTGACACTCTCTGACACTCTCTATCACTCTCTATCACTCTCTGACACACTCTGACAATCTCTGACACTCTCATACACTCTCAGACACTCTCTGACACTCTCAGACACTCTCTATCACTCTCTGACACACTCTGACACCCTCTGACAATCTCTGACACTCTCTATCACTCTCTATCCCTCTCTGACACTCTCTGACACTCTCAGACACTCACTATCACTCTCTGACACTCTCTGACACTCTCTATCACTCTCTATCACTCTCTGACACACTCTGACAATCTCTGACACTCTCATACACTCTCAGACACTCTCTATCACTCTCTATTACTCTCTGACACTCTCAGACACTCTCTATCACTCTCTGACATTCTCTGACACTCTCAGACACTCTCTATCACTCTCTGACACACTCTGACACCCTCTGACAATCTCTGACACTCTCTATCACTCTCTATCCCTCTCTGACACTCTCTGACACTCTCAGACACTCTCCATCACTCTCTGACACTTTCAGACATTCTTTATCACTCTCTGACACTCTCAGACACTCTCAATCACTCTCTGACACTATCTAGCAGTCTCTGACACTGTCTGACACTCTCAGACGCTGTCAGACACTCTCTATCACTCTCTGACACTTTCTGACACTCTCTATCACTCTCTGGCATTCTCAATCACTCTCTGACACTCTCTGACACTCTCTATCACTCTCTGACACTCTCTGACACTCTCAGACACTCTCAGACACTCTCTGACACACTCAGACACTCTCTGACACTCTCTGACACTCTCTATCACTCTCTATCACTCTCTGACACTCTCTGACACTCTCTGACACTCTCTATCACTCTCTATCACTCTCTGACACACTCTGACAATCTCTGACACTCTCAGACACTCTCAGACACTCTCTATCACTCTCTATTGCTCTCTGACACTCTCAGACACTCTCTATCACTCTCTGACACTCTCTGACACTCTCAGACACTCTCTATCACTCTCTGACACTCTCAGACACTCTCTATCACTCTCTGACACTCTCTGACACTCTCTGACACTCTCTATCACTCTCTATCACACTCTGACACCCTCTGACAATCTCTGACACTCTCTATCACTCTCTATCCCACTCTGACACTCTCTGACACTCTCTGACATTCTCTGACACTCTCTATCAGTCTCTGACAAACTGTATCACTCTCTGACACTCTCAGACACTCTCTATCTCTCTCTGACACTCTCTATCACTCTCTGACTCTCTCAGACAATCTCAGACACTCTCAATCACTCTCTGGCACTATCTATCAGTCTCTGACACTCTCTGACATTGTCTGACACTCTCAGACGCTCTCAGACACTCTCCATCACTCTCTCACACTTTCTGACACTCTCCGACTCTCTCTATCACTCTCTGACACACTCCATCACTCTTTGACACTCTCTGACTCTCTCTGACACTCTCAGACACTCTCTATCACTCTCTGACACTCTCTGACACTTTCAGACACTCTCAATCACTCTCTGACACTCTCAGACACTCTCTGACACACTCAGACACTCTCTGACACTCTCTGACACACTCAGACACTCTCTGACACACTCAGACACTCTCTGACACTCTCAGACACTCTCTATCACTCTCTATCACTCTCTGACACATTCTGACACCCTCTGACAATCTCTGACACTCTCTATCACTCTCTATCCCTCTCTGACACTCTCAGACACTCTCCATCACTCTCTGACACTTTCAGACACTCTTAATCACTCTCTGACACTCTCAGACACTCTCTGACACACTCAGACGCACTCTGACAGACTCAGACACTCTCTGACAATCTCAGACACTCTCTGACACACTCAGACACTCTCTATCACTCTCTGACACTCTCTGACACTCACTATCACTCTCTATCACTCTCTATCACTCTCTGACACACTCTGACGATCTCTGACACTCTCAGACACTCTCAGACACTCTCTATCACTCTCTATTACTCTCTGACACTCTCAGACACTCTCTATCACTCTCTGACACTCTCTGACACTCTCTGACACTCACTATCACTCTCTATCACTCTCTATCACTCTCTGACACACTCTGACGATCTCTGACATTCTCAGACACTCTCAGACACTCTCTATCACTCTCTATTACTCTCTGACACTCTCAGACACTCTCTATCACTCTCTGACACTCTCTGACACTCTCAGACACTCTCTATCACTCTCTGACACACTCTGACACCCTCTGACTATCTCTGACACTCTCTATCACGCTCAATCCCTCTCTGACACTCTCTGACACTCTCAGACACTCTCTATCTCTCTCTGACACTCTCTATGACTCTCTGACTCTCTCAGACACTCTCAGACACTCTCAATCACTCTCTGACACTATCTAGCAGTCTCTGACACTCTCTGACACTGTCTGACACTCTCAGACGCTGTCAGAGACTCTCTATCACTCTCTGACACTTTCTGACACTCTCTATCACTCTCTGGCATTCTCAATCACTCTCTGACACTCTCTGACACTCTCAGACACTCTCTATCACTCTCTGACACTCTCAGACACTCTCAGACACTCTCATACACTCTCTGACACACTCAGACACTCTCTGACACTCTCTGACACTCTCAGACACTCTCTATCACTCTCTGACACTCTCAGACACTCTCTATCACTCTCTGACACTCTCTGACACTCGCTATCACTCTCTATCACTCTCTGACACTCTCAGACACTCTCTATCACTCTCTGACACTCTCTGACACTCGCTATCACTCTCTATCACTCTCTGACACTCTCAGACACTCTCAGACACTCTCAGACACTCTCTATCACTCTCTGACACTCTCTGACACTCGCTATCACTCTCTATCACTCTCTGACACTCTCAGACACTCTCAGACACTCTCAGACACTCTCAGACACTCTCTATCACTCTCTATTGCTCTCTGACACTATCAGACACTCTCTTTCACTCTCTGACACTCTCTGACACTCTCAGACACTCTCTATCACTCTCTGACACTCTCTGACACTCTCTGACACTCTCAGTCACTCTCTATCACACTCTGACACTCTCTGACACTCTCAGACACACTCTATCTCTCTCTGACACTCTCTATCACTCTCTGACTCTCTCAGACACTCTCAGACACTCTCAATCACTCTCTGACACTATCTAGCAGTCTCTGACACTCTCTGACACTGTCTGACACTCTCAGACGCTGTCAGACACTCTCTATCACTCTCTGACACTTTCTGACACTCTCTATCACTCTCTGGCATTCTCAATCACTCTCTGACACTCTCTGACACTCTCAGACACTCTCTATCACTCTCTGACACTCTCTGACACTCTCAGACACTCTCATACACTCTCTGACACACTCAGACACGCTCTGACACTCTCTGACACTCTCAGACACTCTCTATCACTCTCTGACACTCTCTGACACTCTCTATCACTCTCTATCACTCTCTGACACACTCTGACAATCTCTGACACTCTCAGACACTCTCAGACACTCTCTATCACTCTCTATTGCTCTCTGACACTCTCAGACACTCTCTATCACTCTCTGACACTCTCTGACACTCTCAGACACTCTCTATCACTCTCTGACACTCTCTGACACTCTCTGACACTCTCTGACACTCTCTATCACTCTCTATCACACTCTGACACCCTCTGACAATCTCTGACACTCTCTATCACTCTCTATCCCTCTCTGACACTCTCTGACACTCTCTGACATTCTCTGACACTCTCTATCAGTCTCTGACACACTGTATCACTCTCTGACACTCTCAGACACTCTCTATCTCTCTCTGACACTCTCTATCACTCTCTGACTCTCTCAGACACTCTCAGACACTCTCAATCACTCTCTGGCACTATCTATCAGTCTCTGACACTCTCTGACATTGTCTGACACTCTCAGACGCTCTCAGACACTCTCTATCACTCTCTCACACTTTCTGACACTCTCCGACTCTCTCTATCACTCTCTGACACACTCCATCACCCTTTGACACTCTCTGACTCTCTCTGACACTCTCAGACACTCTCTATCACTCTCTGACACTCTCTGACACTTTCAGACACTCTCAATCACTCTCTGACACTCTCTGACACTCTCTGACACTTTCAGACACTCTCAATCACTCTCTGACACTCTCAGACACTCTCTGACACACTCAGACACACTCAGACACTCTCTGACACTCTCAGACACTCTCTGACACTCTCTGACACACTCAGACACTCTCTGACACACTCAGACACTCTCTGACACTCTCAGACACTCTCTATCACTCTCTATCACTCTCTGACACTCTCTGACACTCTCTGACACTCTCTGACACTTTCAGACACTCTCAATCACTCTCTGACACTCTCAGACACTCTCTATCACTCTCTATCTCTCTCTGACACTCTCTATCACTCTCTGACTCTCTCAGACACTCTCAGACACTCTCAATCACTCTCTGACACTATCTAGCAGTCTCTGACACTCTCTGACACTGTCTGACACTCTCAGACGCTGTCAGACACTCTCTATCACTCTCTGACACTTTCTGACACTCTCTATCACTCTCTGGCATTCTCAATCACTCTCTGACACTCTCTGACACTCTCAGACACTCTCTATCACTCTCTGACACTCTCTGACACTCTCAGACACTCTCATACACTCTCTGACACACTCAGACACTCTCTGACACTCTCTGACACTCTCAGACACTCTCTATCACTCTCTGACACTCTCTGACACTCTCTATCACTCTCTATCACTCTCTGACACACTCTGACAATCTCTGACACTCTCAGACACTCTCAGACACTCTCTATCACTCTCTATTGCTCTCTGACACTCTCAGACACTCTCTATCACTCTCCGACACTCTCTGACACTCTCAGACACTCTCTATCACTCTCTGACACTCTCTGACACTCTCTGACACTCTCTGACACTCTCTATCACTCTCTATCACACTCTGACACCCTCTGACACTCTCAGACACTCTCTATCTCTCTCTGACACTCTCTATCACTCTCTGACTCTCTCAGACACTCTCAGACACTCTCAATCACTCTCTGGCACTATCTATCAGTCTCTGACACTCTCTGACATTGTCTGACACTCTCAGACGCTCTCAGACACTCTCTATCACTCTCTCACACTTTCTGACACTCTCCGACTCTCTCTATCACTCTCTGACACACTCCATCACCCTTTGACACTCTCTGACTCTCTCTGACACTCTCAGACACTCTCTATCACTCTCTGACACTCTCTGACACTTTCAGACACTCTCAATCACTCTCTGACACTCTCTGACACTCTCTGACACTTTCAGACACTCTCAATCACTCTCTGACACTCTCAGACACTCTCTGACACACTCAGACACACTCAGACACTCTCTGACACTCTCAGACACTCTCTGACACTCTCTGACACACTCAGACACTCTCTGACACACTCAGACACTCTCTGACACTCTCAGACACTCTCTATCACTCTCTATCACTCTCTGACACTCTCTGACACTCTCTGACACTCTCTGACACTTTCAGACACTCTCAATCACTCTCTGACACTCTCAGACATTCTCTGACACACTCAGACACTCTCTGACACTCTCAGACACTCTCTATCACTCTCTATCACTCTCTGACACTCTCTGACACTCTCAATCACTCTCTATCACTCTCTGACACTCTCTGACACTCTCAGTCACTCTCTGACACTCTCAGACATTCTCTGACACACTCAGACACTCTCTGACACACTCAGACACGCTCTGACACTCTCAGACATTCTCTGACACTCTCTATCAGTCTCTGACACACTGTATCACTCTCTGACACTCTCAGACACTCTCAGACACTCTCTATCACTCTCGGACACTCTCTGACACTCTCTGACACTCTTTATCACTCTCTGACACTCTCTGACACTCTCTGACACTCTCTGACACTCTCTGACACTCTCTATCACTCTCTATCACACTCTGACACCCTCTGACAATCTCTGACACTCTCTATCACTCTCTATCCCTCTCTGACACTCTCTGACACTCTCTGACATTCTCTGACACTCTCTATCAGTCTCTGACACACTGTATCACTCTCTGACACTCTCAGACACTCTCTATCTCTCTCTGACACTCTCTATCACTCTCTGACTCTCTCAGACACTCTCAGACACTCTCAATCACTCTCTGGCACAATCTATCAGTCTCTGACACTCTCTGACATTGTCTGACACTCTCAGACGCTCTCAGACACTCTCTATCACTCTCTGACACACTCCATCACCCTTTGACACTCTCTGACTCTCTCTGACACTCTCAGACACTCTCTATCACTCTCTGACACTCTCTGACACTTTCAGACACTCTCAATCACTCTCTGACACTCTCTGACACTTTCAGACACACTCAATCACTCTCTGACACTCTCAGACACTCTCTGACACACTCAGACACTCTCTGACACTCTCAGACACTTTCAGACACTCTCTGACACTCTCTGACACACTCAGACACTCTCTGACACACTCAGACACTCTCTGACACTCTCAGACACTCTCTATCACTCTCTATCACTCTCTGACACTCTCTGACACTCTCTGACACTTTCAGACACTCTCAATCACTCTCTGACACTCTCAGACACTCTCTGACACACTCAGACACTCTCTGACACTCTCAGACACTCTCTATCACTCTCTATCACTCTCTGACACTCTCTGACACTCTCAATCACTCTCTATCACTCTCTGACACTCTCTGACACTCTCAATCACTCTCTGACACTCTCAGACATTCTCTGACACACTCAGACACTCTCTGACACACTCAGACACTCTCTGACACTCTCAGACACTCTCTATCACTCTCTATCACACTCTGACACCCTCTGAAAGTCTCTGAAACTCTCTATCAATCTCTATCCCTCTCTGACACTCTCTGACACTCTCTGACATTCTCTGACACTCTCTATCAGTCTCTGACACACTGTATCACTCTCTGACACTCTCAGACACTCTCAGACACTCTCTATCACTCTCTGACACTCTCTGACACTCTCTGACACTCTCTATCACTCTCTGACACTCTCTGACACTCTCTGACACTCTCTGACACTCTCTATCACTCTCTATCACACTCTGACACCCTCTGACAATCTCTGACACTCTCTATCACTCTCTATCCCTCTCTGACACTCTCTGACACTCTCTGACATTCTCTGACACTCTCTATCAGTCTCTGACACACTGTATCACTCTCTGACACTCTCAGACACTCTCTATCTCTCTCTGACACTCTCTATCACTCTCTGACACTCTCAGACACTCTCTATCTCTCTCTGACACTCTCTATCCCTCTCTGACACTCTCTGACATTCTCTGACACTCTCATACACTCTCTGACACACTCAGACACTCTCTGACACACTCTGACACTCTCAGACACTCTCTATCACTCTCTGACACTCTCTGACACTCTCTATCACTCTCTATCACTCTCTGACACACTCTGACAATCTCTGACACTCTCAGACACTCTCAGACACTCTCTATCACTCTCTATTGCTCTCTGACACTCTCAGACACTCTCTATCACTCTCTGACACTCTCTGACACTCTCAGACACTCTCTATCACTCTCTGACACTCTCTGACACTCTCTGACACTCTCTATCACTCTCTATCACACTCTGACACCCTCTGACAATCTCTGACACTCTCTATCACTCTCTATCCCTCTCTGACACTCTCTGACACTCTCTGACATTCTCTGACACTCTCTATCAGTCTCTGACACACTGTATCACTCTCTGACACTCTCAGACACTCTCTATCTCTCTCTGACACTCTCTATCACTCTCTGACTCTCTCAGACACTCTCAGACACTCTCAATCACTCTCTGGCACTATCTATCAGTCTCTGACACTCTCTGACATTGTCTGACACTCTCAGACGCTCTCAGACACTCTCTATCACTCTCTCACACTTTCTGACACTCTCCGACTCTCTCTATCACTCTCCGACACACTCCATCACCCTTTGACACTCTCTGACTCTCTCTGACACTCTCAGACACTCTCTATCACTCTCTGACACTCTCTGACACTTTCAGACACTCTCAATCACTCTCTGACACTCTCTGACACTCTCTGACACTTTCAGACACTCTCAATCACTCTCTGACACTCTCAGACACTCTCTGACACACTCAGACACACTCAGACACACTCAGACACTCTCTGACACTCTCAGACACTCTCTGACACTCTCTGACACACTCAGACACTCTCTGACACACTCAGACACTCTCTGACACTCTCAGACACTCTCTATCACTCTCTATCACTCTCTGACACTCTCTGACACTCTCTGACACTCTCTGACACTTTCAGACACTCTCAATCACTCTCTGACACTCTCAGACACTCTCTGACACACTCAGACACTCTCTGACACTCTCTGACACTCTCTATCACTCTCTATCACTCTCTGACACTCTCAATCACTCTCTGACACTCTCAGACATTCTCTGACACACTCAGACACTCTCTGACACACTCAGACACTCTCTGACAGTCTCAGACACTCTCTATCACTCTCTATCACACTCTGACACCCTCTAAAAGTCTCTGAAACTCTCTATCACTCTCTATCCCTCTCTGACACTCTCTGACACTCTCTGACATTCTCTGACACTCTCTATCAGTCTCTGACACACTGTATCACTCTCTGACACTCTCAGACACTCTCAGACACTCTCTATCACTCTCTGACACTCTCTGACACTCTCTGACACTCTCTATCACTCTCTGACACTCTCTGACACTCTCTGACATTCTCTGACACTCTCTATCACTCTCTATCACACTCTGACACCCTCTGACCATCTCTGACACTCTCTATCACTCTCTATCCCTCTCTGACACTCTCTGACACTCTCTGACATTCTCTGACACTCTCTATCAGTCTCTGACACACTGTATCACTCTCTGACACCCTCAGACACTCTCTATCTCTCTCTGACACTCTCTATCACTCTCTGACTCTCTCAGACAATCTCAGACACTCTCAATCACTCTCTGGCACTATCTATCAGTCTCTGACACTCTCTGACATTGTCTGACACTATCAGACGCTCTCAGACACTCTCTATCACTCTCTCACACTTTCTGACACTCTCCGACTCTCTCTATCACTCTCTGACACACTCCATCACCCTTTGACACTCTCTGACTCTCTCTGACACTCTCAGACACTCTCTATCACTCTCTGACACTCTCTGACACTTTCAGACACTCTCAATCACTCTCTGACACTCTCTGACACTTTCAGACACTCTCAATCACTCTCTGACACTCTCTGACACTTTCAGACACTCTCAATCACTCTCTGACACTCTCTGACACTCTCTGACACACTCAGACACTCTCTGACACTCTCAGACACTCTCAGACACTCTCTGACACTCTCTGACACACTCAGACACTCTCTGACACTCTCAGACACTCTCTATCACTCTCTATCACTCTCTGACACTCTCTGACACTCTCTGACACTTTAAGACACTCTCAATCACTCTCTGACACTCTCAGACACTCTCTGACACACTCAGACACTCTCTGACACTCTCAGACACTCTCTATCACTCTCTATCACTCTCTGACACTCTCTGACACTCTCAATCACTCTCTATCACTCTCTGACACTCTCTGACACTCTCAATCACTCTCTGACACTCACAGACATTCCCTGACACTCTCTATCACTCTCTGACACTCTCTGACACTCTCTGACACTCTCTATCACTCTCTGACACTCTCTGACACTCTCTGACACTCTCTATCACTCTCTGACACTCTCTGACACTCTCTGACACTCTCTGACACTCTCTATCACTCTCTATCACACTCTGACACCCTCTGACAATCTCTGACACTCTCTATCACTCTCTATCCCTCTCTGACACTCTCTGACACTCTCTGACATTCTCTGACACTCTCTATCAGTCTCTGACACACTGTATCACTCTCTGACACTCTCAGACACTCTCTATCTCTCTCTGACACTCTCTATCCCTCTCTGACACTCTCTGACACTCTCTGACATTCTCTGACACTCTCTATCAGTCTCTGACACACTGTATCACTCTCTGACACTCTCAGACACTCTCTATCTCTCTCTGACACTCTCTATCACTCTCTGACTCTCTCAGACACTCTCAGACACTCTCAATCACTCTCTGGCACTATCTATCAGTCTCTGACACTCTCTGACATTGTCTGACACTCTCAGACGCTCTCAGACACTCTCTATCACTCTCTCACACTTTCTGACACTCTCCGACTCTCTCTATCACTCTCTGACACACTCCATCACCCTTTGACACTCTCTGACTCTCTCTGACACTCTCAGACACTCTCTATCACTCTCTGACACTCTCTGACATTTTCAGACACTCTCAATCACTCTCTGACACTCTCTGACACTCTCTGACACTTTCAGACACTCTCAATCACTCTCTGACACTCTCAGACACTCTCTGACACACTCAGACACTCTCTGACACTCTCAGACACTCTCTGACACTCTCTGACACACTCAGACACTCTCTGACACACTCAGACACTCTCTGACACTCTCAGACACTCTCTATCACTCTCTATCACTCACTGACACTCTCTGACACTCTCTGGCACTCTCTGACACTCTCTGACACTTTCAGACACTCTCAATCACTCTCTGACACTCTCAGACACTCTCTGACACACTCAGACACTCTCTGACACTCTCAGACACTCTCTATCACTCTCTGACACTCTCTGACACTCTCAATCACTCTCTATCACTCTCTGACACTCTCTGACACTCTCAATCACTCTCTGACACTCTCTATCACTCTCTATCACTCTCTATCACTCTCTGACACTCTCAGACACTCTCTATCACTCTCTATCACTCTCTGACACTCTCTGACACTCTCAATCACTCTCTATCACTCTCTGACACTCTCTGACACTCTCAATCACTCTCTGACACTCTCAGACATTCTCTGACACACTCAGACACTCTCTGACACACTCAGACACTCTCTGACACTCTCAGACACTCTCTATCACACTCTGACACCCTCTGAAAGTCTCTGAAACTCTCTATCACTCTCTATCCCTCTCTGACACTCTCTGACACTCTCTGACACTTTCAGACACTCTCAATCACTCTCTGACACTCTCTGACACTTTCAGACACACTCAATCACTCTCTGACACTCTCAGACACTCTCTGACACACTCAGACACTCTCTGACACTCTCAGACACTTTCAGACACTCTCTGACACTCTCTGACACACTCAGACACTCTCTGACACACTCAGACACTCTCTGACACTCTCAGACACTCTCTATCACTCTCTATCACTCTCTGACACTCTCTGACACTCTCTGACACTTTCAGACACTCTCAATCACTCTCTGACACTCTCAGACACTCTCTGACACACTCAGACACTCTCTGACACTCTCAGACACTCTCTATCACTCTCTATCACTCTCTATCACTCTCTGACACTCTCAATCACTCTCTATCACTCTCTGACACTCTCTGACACTCTCAATCACTCTCTGACACTCTCAGACATTCTCTGACACACTCAGACACTCTCTGACACACTCAGACACTCTCTGACACTCTCAGACACTCTCTATCACTCTCTATCACACTCTGACACCCTCTGAAAGTCTCTGAAACTCTCTATCAATCTCTATCCCTCTCTGACACTCTCTGACACTCTCTGACATTCTCTGACACTCTCTATCAGTCTCTGACACACTGTATCACTCTCTGACACTCTCAGACACTCTCAGACACTCTCTATCACTCTCTGACACTCTCTGACACTCTCTGACACTCTCTATCACTCTCTGACACTCTCTGACACTCTCTGACACTCTCTGACACTCTCTATCACTCTCTATCACACTCTGACACCCTCTGACAATCTCTGACACTCTCTATCACTCTCTATCCCTCTCTGACACTCTCTGACACTCTCTGACATTCTCTGACACTCTCTATCAGTCTCTGACACACTGTATCACTCTCTGACACTCTCAGACACTCTCTATCTCTCTCTGACACTCTCTATCACTCTCTGACACTCTCAGACACTCTCTATCTCTCTCTGACACTCTCTATCCCTCTCTGACACTCTCTGACATTCTCTGACACTCTCATACACTCTCTGACACACTCAGACACTCTCTGACACACTCTGACACTCTCAGACACTCTCTATCACTCTCTGACACTCTCTGACACTCTCTATCACTCTCTATCACTCTCTGACACACTCTGACAATCTCTGACACTCTCAGACACTCTCAGACACTCTCTATCACTCTCTATTGCTCTCTGACACTCTCAGACACTCTCTATCACTCTCTGACACTCTCTGACACTCTCAGACACTCTCTATCACTCTCTGACACTCTCTGACACTCTCTGACACTCTCTATCACTCTCTATCACACTCTGACACCCTCTGACAATCTCTGACACTCTCTATCACTCTCTATCCCTCTCTGACACTCTCTGACACTCTCTGACATTCTCTGACACTCTCTATCAGTCTCTGACACACTGTATCACTCTCTGACACTCTCAGACACTCTCTATCTCTCTCTGACACTCTCTATCACTCTCTGACTCTCTCAGACACTCTCAGACACTCTCAATCACTCTCTGGCACTATCTATCAGTCTCTGACACTCTCTGACATTGTCTGACACTCTCAGACGCTCTCAGACACTCTCTATCACTCTCTCACACTTTCTGACACTCTCCGACTCTCTCTATCACTCTCCGACACACTCCATCACCCTTTGACACTCTCTGACTCTCTCTGACACTCTCAGACACTCTCTATCACTCTCTGACACTCTCTGACACTTTCAGACACTCTCAATCACTCTCTGACACTCTCTGACACTCTCTGACACTTTCAGACACTCTCAATCACTCTCTGACACTCTCAGACACTCTCTGACACACTCAGACACACTCAGACACACTCAGACACTCTCTGACACTCTCAGACACTCTCTGACACTCTCTGACACACTCAGACACTCTCTGACACACTCAGACACTCTCTGACACTCTCAGACACTCTCTATCACTCTCTATCACTCTCTGACACTCTCTGACACTCTCTGACACTCTCTGACACTTTCAGACACTCTCAATCACTCTCTGACACTCTCAGACACTCTCTGACACACTCAGACACTCTCTGACACTCTCTGACACTCTCTATCACTCTCTATCACTCTCTGACACTCTCAATCACTCTCTGACACTCTCAGACATTCTCTGACACACTCAGACACTCTCTGACACACTCAGACACTCTCTGACAGTCTCAGACACTCTCTATCACTCTCTATCACACTATGACACCCTCTAAAAGTCTCTGAAACTCTCTATCACTCTCTATCCCTCTCTGACACTCTCTGACACTCTCTGACATTCTCAGACACTCTCTATCAGTCTCTGACACACTGTATCACTCTCTGACACTCTCAGACACTCTCAGACACTCTCTATCACTCTCTGACACTCTCTGACACTCTCTGACACTCTCTATCACTCTCTGACACTCTCTGACACTCTCTGACATTCTCTGACACTCTCTATCACTCTCTATCACACTCTGACACCCTCTGACAATCTCTGACACTCTCTATCACTCTCTATCCCTCTCTGACACTCTCTGACACTCTCTGACATTCTCTGACACTCTCTATCAGTCTCTGACACACTGTATCACTCTCTGACACCCTCAGACACTCTCTATCTCTCTCTGACACTCTCTATCACTCTCTGACTCTCTCAGACAATCTCAGACACTCTCAATCACTCTCTGGCACTATCTATCAGTCTCTGACACTCTCTGACATTGTCTGACACTATCAGACGCTCTCAGACACTCTCTATCACTCTCTCACACTTTCTGACACTCTCCGACTCTCTCTATCACTCTCTGACACACTCCATCACCCTTTGACACTCTCTGACTCTCTCTGACACTCTCAGACACTCTCTATCACTCTCTGACACTCTCTGACACTTTCAGACACTCTCAATCACTCTCTGACACTCTCTGACACTTTCAGACACTCTCAATCACTCTCTGACACTCTCTGACACTTTCAGACACTCTCAATCACTCTCTGACACTCTCTGACACTCTCTGACACACTCAGACACTCTCTGACACTCTCAGACACTCTCAGACACTCTCTGACACTCTCTGACACACTCAGACACTCTCTGACACTCTCAGACACTCTCTATCACTCTCTATCACTCTCTGACACTCTCTGACACTCTCTGACACTTTAAGACACTCTCAATCACTCTCTGACACTCTCAGACACTCTCTGACACACTCAGACACTCTCTGACACTCTCAGACACTCTCTATCACTCTCTATCACTCTCTGACACTCTCTGACACTCTCAATCACTCTCTATCACTCTCTGACACTCTCTGACACTCTCAATCACTCTCTGACACTCACAGACATTCCCTGACACTCTCTATCACTCTCTGACACTCTCTGACACTCTCTGACACTCTCTATCACTCTCTGACACTCTCTGACACTCTCTGACACTCTCTATCACTCTCTGACACTCTCTGACACTCTCTGACACTCTCTGACACTCTCTATCACTCTCTATCACACTCTGACACCCTCTGACAATCTCTGACACTCTCTATCACTCTCTATCCCTCTCTGACACTCTCTGACACTCTCTGACATTCTCTGACACTCTCTATCAGTCTCTGACACACTGTATCACTCTCTGACACTCTCAGACACTCTCTATCTCTCTCTGACACTCTCTATCCCTCTCTGACACTCTCTGACACTCTCTGACATTCTCTGACACTCTCTATCAGTCTCTGACACACTGTATCACTCTCTGACACTCTCAGACACTCTCTATCTCTCTCTGACACTCTCTATCACTCTCTGACTCTCTCAGACACTCTCAGACACTCTCAATCACTCTCTGGCACTATCTATCAGTCTCTGACACTCTCTGACATTGTCTGACACTCTCAGACGCTCTCAGACACTCTCTATCACTCTCTCACACTTTCTGACACTCTCCGACTCTCTCTATCACTCTCTGACACACTCCATCACCCTTTGACACTCTCTGACTCTCTCTGACACTCTCAGACACTCTCTATCACTCTCTGACACTCTCTGACATTTTCAGACACTCTCAATCACTCTCTGACACTCTCTGACACTCTCTGACACTTTCAGACACTCTCAATCACTCTCTGACACTCTCAGACACTCTCTGACACACTCAGACACTCTCTGACACTCTCAGACACTCTCTGACACTCTCTGACACACTCAGACACTCTCTGACACACTCAGACACTCTCTGACACTCTCAGACACTCTCTATCACTCTCTATCACTCACTGACACTCTCTGACACTCTCTGGCACTCTCTGACACTCTCTGACACTTTCAGACACTCTCAATCACTCTCTGACACTCTCAGACACTCTCTGACACACTCAGACACTCTCTGACACTCTCAGACACTCTCTATCACTCTCTGACACTCTCTGACACTCTCAATCACTCTCTATCACTCTCTGACACTCTCTGACACTCTCAATCACTCTCTGACACTCTCTATCACTCTCTATCACTCTCTATCACTCTCTGACACTCTCAGACACTCTCTATCACTCTCTATCACTCTCTGACACTCTCTGACACTCTCAATCACTCTCTATCACTCTCTGACACTCTCTGACACTCTCAATCACTCTCTGACACTCTCAGACATTCTCTGACACACTCAGACACTCTCTGACACACTCAGACACTCTCTGACACTCTCAGACACTCTCTATCACACTCTGACACCCTCTGAAAGTCTCTGAAACTCTCTATCACTCTCTATCCCTCTCTGACACTCTCTGACACTCTCTGACATTCTCTGACACTCTCTATCAGTCTCTGACACACTGTATCACTCTCTGACACTCTCAGACACTCTCTATCTCTCTCTGACACTCTCTGTCACTCTCTGACTCTCTCAGACTCTCTCAGACACTCTCAATCACTCTCTGGCACTATCTATCAGTCTCTGACACTTTCTGACACTGTCTGACACTCTCAGACGCTCTCAGACACTCTCTATCACTCTCTGACTCTTTCTGACACTCTCTGACACTCTCTATCACTCTCTGACACTCTCAATCACTCTTTGACACTCTCTGACACTCTCTGACACTCTCAGACACTCTCTATCACTCTCAGACACTCTCTATCACTCTCTGACACTCTCTGACACTTTCAGACACTCTCAATCACTCTCTGACACTCTCTGACACTCTCTGACACTTTCAGACACTCTCAATCACTCCCTGACACTCTCAGACACTCTCTGACACACTCAGACACTCTCTGACACTCTCTGTCACTCTCTGACACTCTCTGACACTTTCAGACACTCTCAATCACTCTCTGACACTCTCTGACACTTTCAGACACTCTCAATCACTCTCTGACACACTCAGACACTCTCTGACACTCTCAGACACTCTCTATCACTCTCTATCACTCTCTGACACACTCAGACACTCACAATCACTCTCTGACACTCTCTGACACTTTCAGACACTCTCAATCACTCCCTGACACTCTCAGACACTCTCTGACACACTCAGACACTCTCTGACACTCTCTCTCACTCTCTGACACTCTCTGACACTTTCAGACACTCTCAATCACTCTCTGACACTCTCTGACACTTTCAGACACTCTCAATCACTCTCTGACACACTCAGACACTCTCTGACACTCTCAGACACTCCCTATCACTCTCTGACACTCTCTGACATTCTCAATCACTCTCTGACACACTCAGACACTCTCTGACACTCTCAGACACTCTCTATCACTCTCTGACATTCTCAATCACTCTCTGACACTCTCAGACACTCTCTGACACACTCAGACACTCTCTGACACTCTCAAACACACTCTATCATTCTCTATCACTCTCTGACACTCTCTGACACTCTCTGACACACTCAGACACTCTCTGACACACTCTGACACTCTCTGACACCCTCTATCACTCTCTGACACTCTCTGACACTCCCTGACACTCTCTATCACTCTCTATCACTCTCTGACACACTCTGACAATCTCTGACACTCTCAGACACTCTCAGACACTCTCTATTGCTCTCTATTACTCTCTGACACTCTCAGACACTTTCAGACACTCTCAATCACTCTCTGACACACTCAGACACTCTCTGACACTCTCAGACACTCTCTCTCTCACTCTCTATCACTCTCTGACACTCTCTGACACTCTCAATCACTCTCTGACACTCTCAGACACTCTCTGACACACTCAGACACTCTCTGACACTCTCAGACACTCTCTATCACTTTCTATCACTCTCTGACTCTCTCTGACACTCTCAGACACTCTCTGACACTCTCTGACACTTTCAGACACTCTCAATCACTCTCTGACACTCTCTGACACTTTCAGACACTCTCAATCACTCTCTGACACACTCAGACACTCTCTGACACTCTCAGACACTCTCTATCACTCTCTATCACTCTCTGACACACTCAGACACTCACAATCACTCTCTGACACTCTCTGACACTTTCAGACACTCTCAATCACTCCCTGACACTCTCAGACACTCTCTGACACACTCAGACACTCTCTGACACTCTCTCTCACTCTCTGACACTCTCTGACACTTTCAGACACTCTCAATCACTCTCTGACACTCTCTGACACTTTCAGACACTCTCAATCACTCTCTGACACACTCAGACACTCTCTGACACTCTCAGACACTCCCTATCACTCTCTGACACTCTCTGACATTCTCAATCACTCTCTGACACACTCAGACACTCTCTGACACTCTCAGACACTCTCTATCACTCTCTGACATTCTCAATCACTCTCTGACACTCTCAGACACTCTCTGACACACTCAGACACTCTCTGACACTCTCAAACACACTCTATCATTCTCTATCACTCTCTGACACTCTCTGACACTCTCTGACACACTCAGACACTCTCTGACACTCTCAGACACTCTCTATCACTCTCTATCACTCTCTGACACACTCAGACACTCACAATCACTCTCTGACACTCTCTGACACTTTCAGACACTCTCAATCACTCCCTGACACTCTCAGACACTCTCTGACACACTCAGACACTCTCTGACACTCTCTCTCACTCTCTGACACTCTCTGACACTTTCAGACACTCTCAATCACTCTCTGACACTCTCTGACACTTTCAGACACTCTCAATCACTCTCTGACACACTCAGACACTCTCTGACACTCTCAGACACTCCCTATCACTCTCTGACACTCTCTGACATTCTCAATCACTCTCTGACACACTCAGACACTCTCTGACACTCTCAGACACTCTCTATCACTCTCTGACATTCTCAATCACTCTCTGACACTCTCAGACACTCTCTGACACACTCAGACACTCCCTGACACTCTCTATCACTCTCTATCACTCTTGACACACTCTGACAATCTCTGACACTCTCAGACACTCTCAGACACTCTCTATCGCTCTCTATTACTCTCTGACACTCTCAGACACTTTCAGACACTCTCAATCACTCTCTGACACACTCAGACACTCTCTGACACTCTCAGACACTCTCTCTCTCACTCTCTATCACTCTCTGACACTCTCTGACACTCTCAATCACTCTCTGACACTCTCAGACACTCTCTGACACACTCAGACACTCTCTGACACTCTCAGACACTCTCTATCACTTTCTATCACTCTCTGACTCTCTCTGACACTCTCAGACACTCTCTGACACTCTCTGACACTTTCAGACACTCTCAATCACTCTCTGACACTCTCTGACACTTTCAGACACTCTCAATCACTCTCTGACACACTCAGACACTCTCTGACACTCTCAGACACTCTCTATCACTCTCTATCACTCTCTGACACACTCAGACACTCACAATCACTCTCTGACACTCTCTGACACTTTCAGACACTCTCAATCACTCCCTGACACTCTCAGACACTCTCTGACACACTCAGACACTCTCTGACACTCTCTCTCACTCTCTGACACTCTCTGACACTTTCAGACACTCTCAATCACTCTCTGACACTCTCTGACACTTTCAGACACTCTCAATCACTCTCTGACACACTCAGACACTCTCTGACACTCTCAGACACTCCCTATCACTCTCTGACACTCTCTGACATTCTCAATCACTCTCTGACACACTCAGACACTCTCTGACACTCTCAGACACTCTCTATCACTCTCTGACATTCTCAATCACTCTCTGACACTCTCAGACACTCTCTGACACACTCAGACACTCTCTGACACTCTCAAACACACTCTATCATTCTCTATCACTCTCTGACACTCTCTGACACTCTCTGACACACTCAGACACTCTCTGACACACTCTGACACTCTCTGACACCCTCTATCACTTTCTGACACTCTCTGACACTCCCTGACACTCTCTATCACTCTCTATCACTCTCTGACACACTCTGACAATCTCTGACACTCTCAGACACTCTCAGACACTCTCTATCGCTCTCTATTACTCTCTGACACTCTCAGACACTTTCAGACACTCTCAATCACTCACTGACACACTCAGACACTCTCTGACACTCTCAGACACTCTCTCTCTCACTCTCTATCACTCTCTGACACTCTCTGACACTCTCAATCACTCTCTGACACTCTCAGACACTCTCTGACACACTCAGACACTCTCTGACACTCTCAGACACTCTCTATCTCTTTCTATCACTCTCTGACTCTCTCTGACACTCTCAGACACTCTCTGACACTCTCTGACACTTTCAGACACTCTCAATCACTCTCTGACACTCTCAGACACTCTCTGACACACTCAGACACTCTCTGACACTCTCAGACACTCTCTATCACTCTCTATCACTCTCTGACACTCTCAATCACTCTCTGACACTCTCAGACACACTCTGACACACTCAGACACTCTCTGACACACTCAGACACTCTCTGACACTCTCAGACACTCTCTATCACACTCTGACACCCTCTGACACTTTCAGACACTCTCAATCACTCTCTGACACACTCAGACACTCTCTGACACTCTCAGACACTCTCTATCACTCTCTATCACTCTCTGACACTCTCTGACACTGTCAATCATTCTCTGACACTCTCAGACACTCTCTGGCACACTCAAACACTCTCTGACACTCTCAGACACTCTCGATCACTTTCTATCACTCTCTGACACTCTCTGTCACTCTCAGACACTCTCTGACACTCTCTGACACTTTCAGACACTCTCAATCACTCTCTGACACTCTCAGACACTCTCTGACACACTCAGACACTCTCTGACACTCTCAGACACTCACTATCACTCTCTATCACTCTCTGACACTCTCAATCACTCTCTGACACTCTCTTACACTCTCTGACACACTCAGACACTCTCTGACACACTCAGACACTCTCTGACACTCTCAGACACTCTCTATCACTCTCTATCACACTCTGACACCCTCTGACAATCTCTGACACTCTCTATCACTCTCTATCCCTCTCTGACACTCTCTGACACTCTCTGAAATTCTCTGACACTCTTTATCTGTCTCTGACACACTGTATCACTCTCTGACTCTCTCAGACACTCTCTATCTCTCTCTGACACTCTCTATCACTCTCTGACTCTCTCAGACACTCTCAGACACTCTAAAACACTCTCTGGCACAATCTATCAGTCTCTGACACTCTCTGACACTGTCTGACACTCTCAGACGCTCTCAGACACTCTCTATCACTCTCTGGCACTTTCTGACACTCTCTGACACTCTCTATCACTCTCTGACACTCTCAATCACCCTTTGACACTCTCTGACACTCTCAGACACTCTCTATCACTCTCTGACACTTTCAGACACTCTCAATCACTCTCTGACACTCTCTGACACTCTCTGACACTTTCAGACACTCTCAATCACTCTCTGACACTCTCAGACACTCTCTGACACACTCAGACACTCTCCGACACTCTCTATCACTCTCTGACACTCTCTGACACGTTCAGACACTCTCAATCACTCTCTGATACTCTCTGACACTTTCAAACTCTCTCAATCACTCTCTGACACACTCAGACACTCTCTGACACTCTCAGACACTCTCAATTACTCTCAGACACTCTCAATTACTCTCTGACACTCTCAGACACTCTCTGACACACTCAGACATTCTCTGACACTCTCAGACACTCTCTATCACTCTCTATCACTCTCTGACACTCTCTGACACTCTCAGACACTCTCAGACACTCTCTGACACTCTCAGACACTCTCTATCACTCTCTATCACTCTCTGACACTCTCTGACACTCTCAGACACTCTCTGACACTCTCTGACACACTCAGACACTCTCAGACACTCTCAGATACTCTATTTCACTCTCTATAACTTCTGACACTCTCTGACACTCTCAGACACTCTCTATCACTCTCTGACTCTCTCTGACACTCTCTGACACTCTCTGACACTTTCAGACACTCTCAATCACTCTCTATAACTCTCTGACACTCTCTGACACTCTCAGACACTCTCTATCACACTCTGACACTCTCTGACACTCTCAGACACTCTCAGATACTCTCTATCACTCTCTGACACTCTCAATCACTCTCTATCACTCTCTGACACTCTCTGACACACTCAGACACTCTCTGACACTCTCAGACACTCTCAATCACTCTCTGACACTCTCTGACACTCTCAGACACTCTCTATCACTCTCTGACACTCTCTGACACTCTCTGACAAACTCAGACACTCTCAGACACTCTCAGATACTCTCTATCACTCTCTATAACTTCTGACACTCTCAGACACTCTCAGACACTCTCTATCACTCTCTGACACTCTCTGACACTCTCTGACACTTTCAGACACTCTCAAACACTCTTTGACACTCTCAGACACTCTCTGACACACTCAGACACTCTCTGACACTCTCAGACACTCTCTATCACTCTCTGACACTCTCTGACACTCTCTGACACACTCAGACAGTCTCAGACACTCTCAGATACTCTCTATCACTCTCTATAACTTCATACACTCTCTGACAATCTCAGTCACTCTCTATCACTCTCTGACACTCTCTGACACTTTCAGACACTCTCAATCACTCTCTGACACTCTCAGACACTCTCTGACGCACTCAGACACTCTCTGACACTCTCAGACACTCTCTATCACTCTCTATCACTCTCTGACACTCTCAGTCACTCTCTGACACTCTCAGACACTCTCTGACACACTCAGACACTCTCTGACACTCTCAGACATTCTCTATCACTCTCTATCACTCTCTGACACTCTCTGACACTCTCAGACACTCTCTATCACTCTCTGACACTCTCTGACACTCTCTGACACACTCAGACACTCTCTGACACTCTCAGACACTCTCTATCACTCTCCATCACACTCTGACACTCTCTATCACTCTCCATCAATCTCTGACACGCTCTGACACACTCACACAATCTCTATCTCTCTCTGGCACTATCTGACACTCTCAGACACTCTCTATCACTCTCTATAACTCTCTGACACACTCAGACACACTCTCTCAATCTCTGCCTCTCTCTGACACTCTCTGACACTCGCTATCACTCTTTATCACTCTCTATCACTCTCTGACACACTCTGACAATCTCTGACACTCACTGACACTCTCAGACACACTCTGTCACTCTCAGACACTATCAGCCATTCTCTATCACTCTCTGACACTCTCAGACACTCTCTATCACTCTCTGACACTCTCTATCACTCTCTATCACTCTCTGACACGCTCTGAGGCACTCAGACACTCTCTGACACTCTCAGACACTCTCTATCACTCTCTGACACTCTCTGACTCTCTGAGACACTCTCTATCACTCTCCATCACTCTCTATCACTCTCTGACACTCTCTGACACTCTGTGACTCGCTGAGACATTCTCAGACACTCTCTGACACTCTCTGACACTCTCAGACACTCTCTATCACTCTCTATCACTCTCTGACACTCTGACACTCTGTGACTCTCTGAGACACTCTCAGACACTCTCCATCACTCTCTGACACTCTCAGACACTCTCTATCACTCTCTGACACTCTCAGACACACTGAGACAAACTATATCACTCTCTGACACTCACTGACACTCTCAGACACTCTCTGTCACTCTCAGACACTCTCTGACTCTCTGAGACACTCTCAGACACTCTCTGACACTCGCAGACACACTCTATCACTCTCTGACACTCTCAGACACTCTCTATCACTCTCTGACTCTCTCTATCACTCTCTATCACTCTCTGACACGCTCTGAGGCACTCAGACACTCTCTGACACTCTCAGACACTCTATATCACTCTCTGACACTCTCTGAAACTCTGAGACACTCTCAGACACTCTCTATCACTCTCTGACACTCTCAGACACTCTCTATCACTCTCTGACACTCTCAAACACACTCTATCATTCTCTATCACTCTCTGACACTCTCTGACACTCTCTGACACACTCAGACACTCTCTGACACACTCTGACACTCTCTGACACCCTCTATCACTTTCTGACACTCTCTGACACTCCCTGACACTCTCTATCACTCTCTATCACTCTCTGACACACTCTGACAATCTCTGACACTCTCAGACACTCTCAGACACTCTCTATCGCTCTCTATTACTCTCTGACACTCTCAGACACTTTCAGACACTCTCAATCACTCACTGACACACTCAGACACTCTCTGACACTCTCAGACACTCTCTCTCTCACTCTCTATCACTCTCTGACACTCTCTGACACTCTCAATCACTCTCTGACACTCTCAGACACTCTCTGACACACTCAGACACTCTCTGACACTCTCAGACACTCTCTATCTCTTTCTATCACTCTCTGACTCTCTCTGACACTCTCAGACACTCTCTGACACTCTCTGACACTTTCAGACACTCTCAATCACTCTCTGACACTCTCAGACACTCTCTGACACACTCAGACACTCTCTGACACTCTCAGACACTCTCTATCACTCTCTATCACTCTCTGACACTCTCAATCACTCTCTGACACTCTCAGACACACTCTGACACACTCAGACACTCTCTGACACACTCAGACACTCTCTGACACTCTCAGACACTCTCTATCACACTCTGACACCCTCTGACACTTTCAGACACTCTCAATCACTCTCTGACACACTCAGACACTCTCTGACACTCTCAGACACTCTCTATCACTCTCTATCACTCTCTGACACTCTCTGACACTGTCAATCATTCTCTGACACTCTCAGACACTCTCTGGCACACTCAAACACTCTCTGACACTCTCAGACACTCTCGATCACTTTCTATCACTCTCTGACACTCTCTGTCACTCTCAGACACTCTCTGACACTCTCTGACACTTTCAGACACTCTCAATCACTCTCTGACACTCTCAGACACTCTCTGACACACTCAGACACTCTCTGACACTCTCAGACACTCACTATCACTCTCTATCACTCTCTGACACTCTCAATCACTCTCTGACACTCTCTTACACTCTCTGACACACTCAGACACTCTCTGACACACTCAGACACTCTCTGACACTCTCAGACACTCTCTATCACTCTCTATCACACTCTGACACCCTCTGACAATCTCTGACACTCTCTATCACTCTCTATCCCTCTCTGACACTCTCTGACACTCTCTGAAATTCTCTGACACTCTTTATCTGTCTCTGACACACTGTATCACTCTCTGACTCTCTCAGACACTCTCTATCTCTCTCTGACACTCTCTATCACTCTCTGACTCTCTCAGACACTCTCAGACACTCTAAAACACTCTCTGGCACAATCTATCAGTCTCTGACACTCTCTGACACTGTCTGACACTCTCAGACGCTCTCAGACACTCTCTATCACTCTCTGGCACTTTCTGACACTCTCTGACACTCTCTATCACTCTCTGACACTCTCAATCACCCTTTGACACTCTCTGACACTCTCAGACACTCTCTATCACTCTCTGACACTTTCAGACACTCTCAATCACTCTCTGACACTCTCTGACACTCTCTGACACTTTCAGACACTCTCAATCACTCTCTGACACTCTCAGACACTCTCTGACACACTCAGACACTCTCCGACACTCTCTATCACTCTCTGACACTCTCTGACACGTTCAGACACTCTCAATCACTCTCTGATACTCTCTGACACTTTCAAACTCTCTCAATCACTCTCTGACACACTCAGACACTCTCTGACACTCTCAGACACTCTCAATTACTCTCAGACACTCTCAATTACTCTCTGACACTCTCAGACACTCTCTGACACACTCAGACATTCTCTGACACTCTCAGACACTCTCTATCACTCTCTATCACTCTCTGACACTCTCTGACACTCTCAGACACTCTCAGACACTCTCTGACACTCTCAGACACTCTCTATCACTCTCTATCACTCTCTGACACTCTCTGACACTCTCAGACACTCTCTGACACTCTCTGACACACTCAGACACTCTCAGACACTCTCAGATACTCTATTTCACTCTCTATAACTTCTGACACTCTCTGACACTCTCAGACACTCTCTATCACTCTCTGACTCTCTCTGACACTCTCTGACACTCTCTGACACTTTCAGACACTCTCAATCACTCTCTATAACTCTCTGACACTCTCTGACACTCTCAGACACTCTCTATCACACTCTGACACTCTCTGACACTCTCAGACACTCTCAGATACTCTCTATCACTCTCTGACACTCTCAATCACTCTCTATCACTCTCTGACACTCTCTGACACACTCAGACACTCTCTGACACTCTCAGACACTCTCAATCACTCTCTGACACTCTCTGACACTCTCAGACACTCTCTATCACTCTCTGACACTCTCTGACACTCTCTGACAAACTCAGACACTCTCAGACACTCTCAGATACTCTCTATCACTCTCTATAACTTCTGACACTCTCAGACACTCTCAGACACTCTCTATCACTCTCTGACACTCTCTGACACTCTCTGACACTTTCAGACACTCTCAAACACTCTTTGACACTCTCAGACACTCTCTGACACACTCAGACACTCTCTGACACTCTCAGACACTCTCTATCACTCTCTGACACTCTCTGACACTCTCTGACACACTCAGACAGTCTCAGACACTCTCAGATACTCTCTATCACTCTCTATAACTTCATACACTCTCTGACAATCTCAGTCACTCTCTATCACTCTCTGACACTCTCTGACACTTTCAGACACTCTCAATCACTCTCTGACACTCTCAGACACTCTCTGACGCACTCAGACACTCTCTGACACTCTCAGACACTCTCTATCACTCTCTATCACTCTCTGACACTCTCAGTCACTCTCTGACACTCTCAGACACTCTCTGACACACTCAGACACTCTCTGACACTCTCAGACATTCTCTATCACTCTCTATCACTCTCTGACACTCTCTGACACTCTCAGACACTCTCTATCACTCTCTGACACTCTCTGACACTCTCTGACACACTCAGACACTCTCTGACACTCTCAGACACTCTCTATCACTCTCCATCACACTCTGACACTCTCTATCACTCTCCATCAATCTCTGACACGCTCTGACACACTCACACAATCTCTATCTCTCTCTGGCACTATCTGACACTCTCAGACACTCTCTATCACTCTCTATAACTCTCTGACACACTCAGACACACTCTCTCAATCTCTGCCTCTCTCTGACACTCTCTGACACTCGCTATCACTCTTTATCACTCTCTATCACTCTCTGACACACTCTGACAATCTCTGACACTCACTGACACTCTCAGACACACTCTGTCACTCTCAGACACTATCAGCCATTCTCTATCACTCTCTGACACTCTCAGACACTCTCTATCACTCTCTGACACTCTCTATCACTCTCTATCACTCTCTGACACGCTCTGAGGCACTCAGACACTCTCTGACACTCTCAGACACTCTCTATCACTCTCTGACACTCTCTGACTCTCTGAGACACTCTCTATCACTCTCCATCACTCTCTATCACTCTCTGACACTCTCTGACACTCTGTGACTCGCTGAGACATTCTCAGACACTCTCTGACACTCTCTGACACTCTCAGACACTCTCTATCACTCTCTATCACTCTCTGACACTCTGACACTCTGTGACTCTCTGAGACACTCTCAGACACTCTCCATCACTCTCTGACACTCTCAGACACTCTCTATCACTCTCTGACACTCTCAGACACACTGAGACAAACTATATCACTCTCTGACACTCACTGACACTCTCAGACACTCTCTGTCACTCTCAGACACTCTCTGACTCTCTGAGACACTCTCAGACACTCTCTGACACTCGCAGACACACTCTATCACTCTCTGACACTCTCAGACACTCTCTATCACTCTCTGACTCTCTCTATCACTCTCTATCACTCTCTGACACGCTCTGAGGCACTCAGACACTCTCTGACACTCTCAGACACTCTATATCACTCTCTGACACTCTCTGAAACTCTGAGACACTCTCAGACACTCTCTATCACTCTCTGACACTCTCAGACACTCTCTATCACTCTCTGACACTCTCAGACACTCCCTATCACTCTCTATCACTCTCTGACACACTCAGAAACTCTCTGACACGCTCAGACACTCTCTATCACTCTCTATCACTCTCTAACACTCTCAGACACTCTCTATCACTGTCTGACACTATCTGACACTCTCTGAAACTCTCTGACACTCTCTGACAATCTCTGACACTCTCAGACACTCTCAGACACTCTCTATCACTCTCTGACACTCTCAGACACTCTCTATCACTCTCTGACACTCTCTGACTCTCTCTGACACTCTCTATCACTCTCTATCACTCTCAGACACTCTCAGACACTCTCTATCACTCCATGACGCTCTCTATCACTCTATATCACTCTCTCACAATCTCTGACACACTCAGACAATCTCTGAGACTCTCAGACACTCTCTATCAATCTCTATCACTCTCAGACACACTCTATCACTCTCTGACACTCTATGACTCTCTCTGACACTCTCTATCACTCTCTATCACTCTATGACGCTCTCTGACACTCTCTATCACTCTATGACGCT
Organism: Heterodontus francisci; assembly: GCF_036365525.1. Lineage (NCBI taxonomy): Eukaryota > Metazoa > Chordata > Chondrichthyes > Heterodontiformes > Heterodontidae > Heterodontus > Heterodontus francisci. The sequence goes on along the minus strand of NC_090398.1, from coordinate 54,900,198 downwards.
CTCTGACACTCTCTATCATTCTCTATCACTCTCTGACACTCTCTGACACTCTCTGACAGACTCAGACACTCTCAATCACTCTCTGACTGTCTCAGACACTCTCAGACATTCTCAATGACTCTCAATCACTCTCTGACACTCTCTGACACTCTCTGACACTTTCAATCACTCTCTGACACTCTCTGACACTCTCAGACACTCTCTATCACTCTCTGACACTGTCTGACACCCTCTGACATTCTCTGACACTCTCTATCACTCTCTATCCCTCTCTGATACTCTCTGACACTCTGTGACACTCTCTGACATTCTCTGACACTCTTTATCAGTCTCTGACATTCTCTGACACTCTCTATCACTCTCTGACACACTGTACCACTCTCTGACACTCTCAGACACTCTCTATCTCTCTCTGACACTCTCTATCAATCTCTGACACTCTCAGACACTCTCAGACACTCTCAATCACTCTCTGACACTATCTATCAGTCTCTGGCACTCTCTGACACTGTCTGACACTCTCAGACGCTCTCAGTTACTCTCTATCACTCTGACACTCTCTGACACTCTCAGCCACTCCCTATTACTCTCTGACTCTCTCTATCACTCTCTGACAAGCTCTGATACTCTCTGACACTCTCTGAAACTCTCTAACACTCTCAGACACTCTCAATCACTCTCTATCACTCTCTGACATGCTCTGACACTCTCTGACATGCTCTCTGACACTCGCTGACACTGTCTATCACACTCGGTCACTCTCTGACACTCTCTATCTCTCTCTGACGTTCTCAGACACTCTCTATCACTCTCTGACAATCTTAGACACCCTCAATCACTCTCAGACAATCTATATCACACTCTCTGACACGCTCTGACACTCTCAATCACTCTCTGACACTCTCAGACTCTCTCAGACATTCTCAATGACTCTCAATCACTCTCTGACACTCTCTGACTCTCTCAGACACTCTCTATCACTCTCTGACACTCTCTGACACCCTCTGACAATCTCTGACACTCTCTATCATTCTCTGACACTCTCTGACACTCTGTGACACTCTCTGACATTCTCTGACACTCTCTATCAGTCTCTGACACACTGTATCACTCTCTGACACTCTCAGACACTCTCTATCACTCTCTGACTCTCTCAGACACTCTCAGATACTCTCAATCACTCTCTGACACTCTCAGACACTCCCAATCACTCTCTGACACTCTCTGACTCCGTCCATCACTCTCTGACATGCTCTGACATGCTCTGACACTCTCTGACACTCTCTGACACTCTCTATCACACTCGGTCACTCTCTGACACTCTCTGACATTGTCTATCACACTCTGACATTCTCAGACACTCTCTATCACTCTCTGACACTCTTAGACACACTCTCTGACAAGCTCTGACACTCTGAATCACTCCCTGACTCTCTCAGACGCTCTCAGACATTCGCAATGACTCTCAATCACACTCTGACACTCTCTGACACTCTCAGACACTCTCTATCACTCTCTGACACTCTCTGACACCCTCTGACAATCTCTGACACTCTCTATCACTCTCGATCCCTCTCTGACACTCAGTGACACTCTGTGACACTCTCTGACACTCTCAGACACTCTCTATCTCTCTCTGACACTCTCTATCACTCGCTGACTCTCTCAGACACTCTCAGACACTCTCAATCACTCTCTGACACTATCTATCAGTCTCTGACACTCTCTGACACTCTCAGACGCTCTCAGACACTCTCTATCACTCTCTGACACTTTCTGACACTCTCTGACAATCTCTATCACTCTCTGACATTCTCAATCACTCTCTGACACTCTCCATCACTCTCTGACACTTTCAGACACTCTTAATCACTCTCTGACACTCTCAGACACTCTCTGACACACTCAGACACACTCTGACACACTCAGACACTCTCAGACACTCTCTGACACTCTCAGACACTCTCTGACACACTCAGACACTCTCTGACACTCTCAGGCACTCTCTATCACTCTCTATCACTCTCTGACACTCTCTGACACTCTCAGACACTCTCTATCACTCTCTGACACTCTCTGACACTCTCTGACACTCTCTGACACACTCTGACAATCTCTGACACTCTCAGACACTCTCAGACACTCTCTATCACTCTCTGACACTCTCTGACACTCTCAGACACTCTCTATCACTCTCTGACACACTCTGACACCCTCTGACAATCTCTGACACTCTCTATCACTCTCTATCCCTCTCTGACACTCTCTGATACTCTCTGACATTCTATGACCTTCTCTATCAGTCTCTGACACACTGTATCACTCTCTGACACTCACAGACACTCTCTATCTCTCTCTGGCACTCTCTATCACTCTCTATCACTCTCTGACACTCTCTGACACTCTCAGACACTCTCTATCACTCTCTGACACTCTCTGACACTCTCTGACACTCTCTATCACTCTCTATCACTCTCTGACACACTCCGACAATCTCTGACACTCTCAGACACTCTCAGACACTCTCTATCACTCTCTGACACTCTCTGACACTCTCAGACACTCTCTATCACTCTCTGACACACTCTGACACCCTCTGACAATCTCTGACACTCTCTATCACTCTCTATCCCTCTCTGACACTCTCTGATACTCTGTGACATTCTATGACACTCTCTATCAGTCTCTGACACACTATATCACTCTCTGACACTCACAGACACTCTCTATCTCTCTCTGACACTCTCTATCACTCTCTGACTCTCGCAGACACTCTCAATCACTCTCTGACACTATATATCAGTCTCTGACACTCTCTGACACTGTCTGACACTCTCAGACGCTGTCAGACACACTCTATCACTCTCTGACACTTTCTGACACTCTCTATCACTCTCTGACATTCTCAATCACTCTCTGACACTCTCTGACACTCTCAGACACACTCTATCACTCTCTGACACTCTCTGACACTCTCAGACACTCTCATACACTCTCTGACACACTCAGACACTCTCTGACACTCTCAGACACTCTCTATCACTCTCTGACACTCTCTGACACTCTCTATCACTCTCTGACACACTCTGACAATCTCTGACACTCTCAGACACTCTCAGACACTCTCTATCACTCTCTATTGATCTCTGACACTCTCAGACACTCTCTATCACTCTCTGACACTCTCTGACACTCTCAGACACTCTCTATCACTCTCTGACACTCTCTGACACTCTCTGACACTCTCTGTCACTCTCTATCACACTCTGACACCCTCTGACAATCTCTGACACTCTCTATCACTCTCTATCCCTCTCTGACACTCTCTGACATTCTCTGACACTCTCTATCAGTCTCTGACACACTGTATCACTCTCTGACACTCTCAGACACTCTCTATCTCTCTCTGACACTCTCTATCACTCTCTGACTCTCTCAGACACTCTCAGACACTCTCAATCACTCTCTGGCACTATCTATCAGTCTCTGACACTTTCTGACATTGTCTGACACTCTCAGACGCTCTCAGGCACTCTCTATCTCTCTCTGACACTTTATGACACTCTCTGACTTTCTCTATCACTCTCTGACACACTCAATCACTCTTTGACACTCTCTGACTCTCTCTGACACTCTCAGACACTCTATATCACTCTCTGACACTCTCTGACACTTTCAGACACTCTCAATCACTCTCTGACACTCTCTGACACTCTCTGACACTTTCAGACACTCTCAATCACTCTCTGACACTCTCTGACACTTTCAGACACTCTCAATCACTCTCTGACACTCTCTGACACTCTCTGACACTTTCAGACACTCTCAATCACTCTCTGACACTCTCAGACACTCTCTGACACACTCAGACACTCTCTGAAACTCTCTATCACTGTCTGACACTCTCTGACACTATCAGACACTCTCAATCACTCTCTGGCACTCTCTGACACTTTCAGACACTCTCAATCACTCTCTGACACACTCAGACACTCTCTGACACTCTCAGACACTCTCTATCACTCTCTATCACTCCCTGACACTCTCTGACACTCTCAATCACTCTCAGACACTCTCAGACACTCTCTGACACACTCAGACACTCTCTGACACTCTCAGACACTCTCAATCACTCTCTGACACTATATATCAGTCTCTGACACTGTCTGACACTCTCAGACGCTCTCAGACACTCTCTATCACTCTCTGACACTTTCTGACACTCTCTGACACTCTCTATCACTCTCTGACTTTCTCAATCACTCTCTGACACTCTCCATCACTCTCTGACACTTTCAGACACTCTTAATCACTCTCTGACACTCTCAGACACTCTCTGACACACTCAGACACACTCTGACACTCTCAGACACTCTCAGACACTCTCTGACACACTCAGGCACACTCTGACACACTCAGACACTCTCAGACACTCTCTGACAATCTCAGACACTCTCTGATACACTCAGACACTCTCTGACACTCTCTGACACTCTCTATCACTCTCTATCACTCTCTGACACTCTCAGACACTCACTATCACTCTCTGACACTCTCTGACACTCTCTGACACTCTCTATCACTCTCTATCACTCTCTATCACTCTCTGACACACTCTGACAATCTCTGACACTCTCAGACACTCTCAGACACTCTCTATCACTCTCTATTACTCTCTGACACTCTCAGACACTCTCTATCACTCTCTGACACTCTCTGACACTCACTATCACTCTCTGACACTCTCTGACACTCTCTGACACTCTCTATCACTCTCTATCACTCTCTATCACTCTCTGACACACTCTGACAATCTCTGACACTCTCAGACACTCTCAGACACTCTCTATCACTCTCTATTACTCTCTGACACTCTCAGACACTCTCTATCACTCTCTGACACTCTCTGACACTCTCAGACACTCTCTATCACTCTCTGACACACTCTGACACCCTCTGACAATCTCTGACACTCTCTATCACTCTCTATCCCTCTCTGACACTCTCTGACACTCTCAGACACTCTCCATCACTCTCTGACACTTTCAGACATTCTTAATCACTCTCTGACACTCTCAGACACTCTCTGATAATCTCAGACACTCTCTGACACACTCAGACACTCTCTGACACTCTCAGACACTCTCTATCACTCTCTATCACTCTCTGACACTCTCTGACACTCTCAGACACTCTCTATCACTCTCTGACACTCTCTGACACTCTCTGACACTCACTATCACTCTCTATCACTCTCTATCACTCTCTGACACACTCTGACGATCTCTGACACTCTCAGACACTCTCAGACACTCTATATCACTCTCTATTACTCTCTGACGCTCTCAGGCTCTCTCTATCACTCTCTGACACTCTCTGACACTCTCAGACACTCTCTATCACTCTCTGACACACTCTGACACCCTCTGACAATCTCTGACACTCTCTATCACTCTCTATCCCTCTCTGACACTCTCTGACACTCTCAGACACTCTCTATCTCTCTCTGACACTCTCTATCACTCTCTGACTCTCTCTGACTCTCTCAGACACTCTCAATCACTCTCTGACACTATCTATCAGTCTCTGACACTCTCTGACACTGTCTGACACTCTCAGACGCTGTCAGACACTCTCTATCACTCTCTGACACTTTCTGACACTCTCTATCACTCTCTGACATTCTCAATCACTCTCTGACACTCTCTGACACTCTCAGACACACTCTATCACTCTCTGACACTCTCTGACACTCTCAGACACTCTCATACACTCTCTGACACACTCAGACACTCTCTGACACTCTCAGACACTCTCTATCACTCTCTGACACTCTCTGACACTCTCTATCACTCTCTATCACTCTCTGACACACTCTGACAATCTCTGACACTCTCAGACACTCTCAGACACTCTCTATCACTCTCTATTGCTCTCTGACACTCTCAGACACTCTCTATCACTCTCTGACACTCTCTGCCACTCTCAGACACTCTCTATCACTCTCTGACACTCTCTGACACTCTCTGACACTCTCTGTCAGTCTCTATCACACTCTGACACCCTCTGACAATCTCTGACACTCTCTATCACTCTCTATCCCTCTCTGACACTCTCTGACACTCTCTGACATTCTCTGACACTCTCTATCAGTCTCTGACACACTGTATCACTCTCTGACTCTCTCAGACACTCTCTATCTCTCTCTGACACTCTCTATCACTCTCTGACTCTCTCAGACACTCTCAGACACTCTCAATCACTCTCTGGCACTATCTATCAGTCTCTGACACTTTCTGACATTGTCTGACACTCTCAGACGCTCTCAGACACTCTCTATCTCTCTCTGACACTTTCTGACACTCTCTGACTTTCTCTATCACTCTCTGACACACTCAATCACTCTTTGACACTCTCTGACTCTCTCTGACACTCTCAGACACTCTCTATCACTCTCTGACACTCTCTGACACTTTCAGACACTCTCAATCACTCTCTGACACTCTCTGACACTCTCTGACACTTTCAGACACTCTCAATCACTCTCTGACACTCTCAGACACTCTCTGACACACTCAGACACTCTCTGAAACTCTCTATCACTGTCTGACACTCTCTGACACTATCAGACACTCTCAATCACTCTCTGACACTCTCTGACACTTTCAGACACTCTCAATCACTCTCTGACACACTCAGACACTCTCAAACACTCTCAGACACTCTCTATCACTCTCTATCACTCTCTGACACTCTCTGACACTCTCAATCACTCTCAGACACTCTCAGACACTCTCTGACACACTCAGACACTCTCTGACACTCTCAGACACTCTCAATCACTCTCTGACACTATATATCAGTCTCTGACACTGTCTGACACTCTCAGACGCTCTCAGACACTCTCTATCACTCTCTGACACTTTCTGACACTCTCTGACACTCTCTATCACTCTCTGACATTCTCAATCACTCTCTGACACTCTCCATCACTCTCTGACACTTTCAGACACTCTTAATCACTCTCTGACACTCTCAGACACTCTCTGACACACTCAGACACACTCTGACACTCTCAGACACTCTCAGACACTCTCTGACACACTCAGGCACACTCTGACACACTCAGACACTCTCAGACAGTCTCTGACAATCTCAGACAATCTCTGATACACTCAGACACTCTCTGACACTCTCAGACACTCTCTATCACTCTCTGACACTCTCAGACACTCTCTATCACTCTCTGACACACTCTGACACCCTCTGACAATCTCTGACACTCTCAGACACTCTCAGACACTCTCTATCACTCTCTATTACTCTCTGACACTCTCAGACACTCTCTATCACTCTCTGACACTCTCTGACACTCTCTGACACTCACTATCACTCTCTATCACTCTCTATCACTCTCTGACACACTCTGACGATCTCTGACCCTCTCAGACACTCTCAGACACTCTCTATCACTCTCTATTACTCTCTATTACTCTCTGACACTCTCAGACACTCTCTATCACTCTCTGACACTCTCTGACACTCTCAGACACTCTCTATCACTCTCTGACACACTCTGACACCCTCTGACAATCTCTGACACTCTCTATCACTCTCTATCCCTCTCTGACACTCTCTGACACTCTCAGACACTCTCAGACACTCTCTATCTCTCTCTGACACTCTCTATCACTCTCTGACTCTCTCAGACACTCTCAGACACTCTCAATCACTCTCTGACACTATCTAGCAGTCTCTGACACTCTCTGACACTGTCTGACACTCTCAGACGCTGTCAGACACTCTCTATCACTCTCTGACAATTTCTGACACTCTCTATCACTCTCTGGCATTCTCAATCACTCTCTGACACTCTCTGACACTCTCAGACACTCTCTGTCACTCTCTGACACTCTCTGACACTCTCAGACACCCTCATACACTCTCTGACACACTCAGACACTCTCTGACACTCACTGACACTCTCAGACACTCTCTATCACTCTCTGACACTCTCTGACACTCTCTATCACTCTCTATCACTCTCTGACACACTCTGACAATCTCTGACACTCTCAGACACTCTCAGACACTCTCTATCACTCTCTATTGCTCTCTGACACTCTCAGACACTCTCTGTCACTCTCTGACACTCTCTGACACTCTCAGACACTCTCTATCACTCTCTGACACTCTCTGACACTCTCTATCACTCTCTATCACACTCTGACACCCTCTGACAATCTCTGACACTCTCTATCACTCTCTGTCCCTCACTGACACTCTCTGACACTCTCTGACATTCTCTGACACTCTCTATCAGTCTCTGACACACTGTATCACTCTCTGACACTCTCAGACACTCTCTATCTCTCTCTGACAATCTCTATCACTCTCTGACACTCTCAGACACTCTCTGACACACTCAGACACACTCTGACACACTCAGACACTCTCAGACACTCTCTGACACTCTCAGACACTCTCTGACACACTCAGACACTCTCTGACACTCTCAGGCACTCTCTATCACTCTCTATCACTCTCTGACACTCTCTGACACTCTCAGACGCACTCCATCACTCTTTGACACTCTCTGACTCTCTCTGACACTCTCAGACACTCTCTATCACTCTCTGACACTCTCTGACACTTTCAGACACTCTCAATCACTCTCTGACACTCTCTGACACTCTCTGACACTTTCAGACACTCTCAATCACTCTCTGACACTCTCAGACACTCTCTGACACACTCAGACACTCTCTGACACTCTCAGACACTCTCTGACACTCTCTGACACACTCAGACACTCTCTGACACACTCAGACACTCTCTGACACTCTCAGACACTCTCTATCACTCTCTATCACTCTCTGACACACTCTGACACCCTCTGACAATCTCTGACACTCTCTGACAATCTCAGACACTCTCTGACACACTCAGACACTCTCTGACACTCTCAGACACTCTCTATCACTCTCTATCACTCTCTATCACACTCTCTGACACTCTCAGACACTCTCTATCACTCTCTGACACTCTCTGACACTCACTATCACTCTCTATCACTCTCTATCACTCTGTGACACACTCTGACGATCTCTGACACTCTCAGACACTCTCAGACACTCTCTATCACTCTCTATTACTCTCTGACACTCTCAGACACTCTCTATCACTCTCTGACACTCTCAGACACTCTCAGACACTCTCTATCACTCTCTGACACACTCTGACACCCACTGACTATCACTGACACTCTCTATCACTCTCTATCCCTCTCTGACACTCTCTGACACTCTCAGACACTCTCTATCTCTCTCTGACACTCTCTATCACACTCTGACTCTCTCAGTCACTCTCAGACACACTGAATCACTCTCTGACACTATCTAGCAGTCTCTGACACTCTCTATCACTCTCTGACACTCTCTGACACTCTCTATCACTCTCTATCACACTCTGACACTCTCTGACACTCTCAGACACTCTCTATCTCTCTCTGACACTCTCTATCACTCTCTGACTCTCTCAGACACTCTCAATCACTCTCTGACACCATCTAGCAGACTCTGACACTCTCTGACACTGTCTGACACTCTCAGACGTTGTCAGACACTCTCTATCACTCTCTGACACTTTCTGACACTCTCTATCACTCTCTGGCATTCTCAATCACTCTCTGACACTCTCTGACACTCTCAGACACTCTCTATCACTCTCTGACACTCTCTGACACTCTCAGACACTCTCATACACTCTCTGACACACTCAGACACTCTCTGACACTCTCTGACACTCTCAGACACTCTCTATCACTCTCTGACACTCTCTGACACTCTCAGACACTCTCTATCACTCTCTGACACTTTCAGACACTCTCAATCACTCTCTGACACTCTCTGACACTCTCTGACACTTTCAGACACTCTCAATCACTCCCTGACACTCTCAGACACTCTCTGACACACTCAGACACTCTCTGACACTCTCTATCACTCTCTGACACTTTCAGACACTCTCAATCACTCTCTGACACTCTCTGACACTCTCAATCACTCTCTGACACACTCAGACACTCTCTGACACTCTCAGACACTCTCTATCACTCTCTGACACACTCAGACACTCTCAATCACTCTCTGACACTCTCTGACACTTTCAGACACTCTCAATCACTCCCTGACACTCTCAGACACTCACTGACACACTCAGACACTCTCTGACACTCTCTATCACTCTCTGACACTCTCTGACACTTTCAGACACTCTCAATCACTCTCTGACACTCTCTGACACTTTCAGACACTCTCAATCACTCTCTGACACACTCAGACACTCTCTGACACTCTCAGACACTCTCTAACACTCTCTGACACTCTCTGACTTTCTCAATCACTCTCTGACACTCTCAGACACTCTCTGACACACTCAGACACTCTCTGACACTCTCAAACACACTCTATCATTCTCTATCACTCTCTGACACTCTCTGACACTCTCTGACACACTCAGACACTCTCTGACACTCTCTATCACTCTCTGACACTCTCTGACACTCTCTGACACTCTCTATCACTCTCTATCACTCTCTGACACACTCTGACAATCTCTGACACTCTCAGACACTCTCAGACACTCTCAATCACTCTCTGACACTCTCTGACACTTTCAGACACTCTCAATCACTCTCTGACACACTCAGACACTCTCTGACACTCTCAGACACTCTCTAACACTCTCTGACACTCTCTGACTTTCTCAATCACTCTCTGACACTCTCAGACACTCTCTGACACACTCAGACACTCTCTGACACTCTCAAACACACTCTATCATTCTCTATCACTCTCTGACACTCTCTGACACTCTCTGACACACTCAGACACTCTCTGACACTCTCTATCACTCTCTGACACTCTCTGACACTCTCTGACACTCTCTATCACTCTCTATCACTCTCTGACACACTCTGACAATCTCTGACACTCTCAGACACTCTCAGACACTCTCTATCACTCTCTATTACTCTCTGACACTCTCAGACACTTTCAGACACTCTCAATCACTCTCTGACACACTCAGACACTCTCTGACACTCTCAGACACTCTCTATCACTCTCTGACACTCTCAATCACTCTCTGACACTCTCAGACACTCTGTGACACACTCAGACACTCTCTGACACTCTCAGACACTCTCTATCACTTTCTATCACTCTCTGACACTCTCTGACACTCTCAGACACTCTCTGACACTCTCTGACACTTTCAGACACTCTCAATCACTCTCTGACACTCTCAGACACTCTCTGACACACTCAGACACTCTCTGACACTCTCAGACACTCTTTATCACTCTCTATCACTCTCTGACACTCTCAATCACTCTCTGACACTCTCAGACACTCTCTGACACACTCAGACACTCTCTGACACACTCAGACACTCTCTGACACTCTCAGACACTCCCTATCACTCTCTATCACACTCTGACACCCTCTGACACTTTCAGACACTCTCAATCACTCTCTGACACACTCAGACACTCTCTGACACTCTCAGACACTCTCTATCACTCTCTGACACTGTCAATCACTCTCTGACACTCTCAGACACGCTCTGACACACTCAGACACTCTCTGACACTCTCAGACACTCTATATCACTTTCTATCACTCTCTGACACTCTCTGACACTCTCATACACTTTCAGACACTCTCAATCACTCTCTGACACTCTCTGACACTCTCAGACACTCTCTATCACTCTCTGACACTCTCTGACACTTTCAGACACTCTCAATCACTCTCTGACACTCTCTGACACTCTCTGACACTTTCAGACACTCTCAATCACTCCCTGACACTCTCAGACACTTTCAGACACTCTCAATCACTCTCTGACACTCTCTGACACTTTCAGACACTCTCAATCACTCTCTGACACACTCAGACACTCTCTGACACTCTCAGACACTCTCTATCACTCTCTGACACTCTCTGACATTCTCAATCACTCTCTGACACTCTCAGACACTCTCTGACACACTCAGACACTCTCTGACAGTCTCAAACACACTCTATCATTCTCTATCACTCTCTGACACTCTCTGACACTCTCTGACACACTCAGACACTCTCTGACACTCTCTGACACTCTCTATCACTCTCTGACACTCTCTGACACTCTCTGACACTCTCTATCACTCTCTATCACTCTCTGACACACTCTGACAATCTCTGACACTCTCAGACACTCTCAGACACTCTCTATCACTCTCTATTACTCTCTGACACTCTCAGACACTTTCAGACACTCTCAATCACTCTCTGACACACTCAGACACTCTCTGACACTCTCAGACACTCTCTATCACTCTCTGACACTCTCAATCACTCTCTGACACTCTCAGACACTCTGTGACACACTCAGACACTCTCTGACACTCTCAGACACTCTCTGACACACTCAGACACTCTCTGACACTCTCTATCACTCTCTGACACTCTCTGACACTTTCAGACACTCTCAATCACTCTCTGACACACTCAGACACTCTCTGACACTCTCAGGCACTCTCTATCACTCTCTGACACTCTCTGACTTTCTCAATCACTCTCTGACACTCTCAGACACTCTCTGACACACTCAGACACTCTCTGACACTCTCAAACACACTCTATCATTCTCTATCACTCTCTGACACTCTCTGACACTCTCTGACACACTCAGACACTCTCTGACACTCTCTGACACTCTCTGACACTCTCTAACACTCTCTGACACTCTCTGACACTCTCTGACACTCTCTATTACTCTCTATCACTCTCTGACACACTCTGACAATCTCTGACACTCTCAGACACTCTCAGACACTCTCTATCACTCTCTATTACTCTCTGACACTCTCAGACACTTTCAGACACTCTCAATCACTCTCTGACACACTCAGACACTCTCTGACACTCTCAGACACTCTCTATCACTCTCTGACACTCTCAATCACTCTCTGACACTCTCAGACACTCTGTGACACACTCAGACACTCTCTGACACTCTCAGACACTCTCTATTACTTTCTATCACTCTCTGACACTCTCTGACACTCTCAGACACTCTCTGACACTCTCTGCCACTTTCAGACACTCTCAATCACTCTCTGACACTCTCAGACACTCTCTGACACACTCAGACACTCTCTGACACTCTCAGACACTCTCTATCACTCTCTATCACTCTCTGACACTCTCAATCACTCTCTGACACTCTCAGACACTCTCTGACACACTCAGACACTCCCTATCACTCTCTATCACACTCTGACACCCTCTGACACTTTCAGACACTCTCAATCACTCTCTGACACACTCAGACACTCTCTGACACTCTCAGACACTCTCTATCACTCTCTGACACTCTCAGACACTGTCAATCACTCTCTGACACTCTCAGACACTCCCTATCACTCTCTATCACACTCTGACACCCTCTGATACTTTCAGACACTCTCAATCACTCTCTGACACACTCAGACACTCTCTGACACTCTCAGACACTCTCTATCACTCTCTGACACTCTCAGACACTGTCAATCACTCTCTGACACTCTCAGACACTCTCTGACACACTCAGACACTCTCTGACACTCTCAGACACTCTATATCACTTTCTATCACTCTCTGACACTCTCTGACACTCTCTGACACTCGCTGACACTCTCTGACACTCTATATCACTCTCTGACACTCTCTGACACTCTCTGACACTCTCTATCACTCTCTATCACTCTCTGACACACTCTGACAATCTCTGACACTCTCAGACACTCTCAGACACTCTCTATCACTCTCTATTACTCTCTGACACTCTCAGACACTTTCAGACACTCTCAATCACTCTCTGACACACTCAGACACTCTCTGACACTCTCAGACACTCTCTATCACTCTCTGACACTCTCAATCACTCTCTGACACTCTCAGACACTCTGTGACACACTCAGACACTCTCTGACACTCTCAGACACTCTCTGACACACTCAGACACTCTCTGACACTCTCAGACACTCTCTATCACTTTCTATCACTCTCTGACACTCTCTGACACTCTCAGACACTCTCTGACACTCTCTGACACTTTCAGACACTCTCAATCACTCTCTGACACTCTCAGACACTCTCTGACACACTCAGACACTCTCTGACACTCTCAGACACTCTCTATCACTCTCTATCACTCTCTGACACTCTCTGACACTCTCAGACACTCTCTGACACTCTGTGACACTTTCAGACACTCTCTATCACTCTCTATCACTCTCAGACACTCTCTGACACACTCAGACACTCTCAGACACTCTCAGACACTCTCTATCACTCTCTATTACTCTCTGACACTCTCAGACACTTTCAGACACTCTCAATCACTCTCTGACACACTCAGACACTCTCTGACACTCTCAGACACTCTCTATCACTCTCTGACACTCTCAATCACTCTCTGACACTCTCAGACACTCTGTGACACACTCAGACACTCTCTGACACTCTCAGACACTCTCTATTACTTTCTATCACTCTCTGACACTCTCTGACACTCTCAGACACTCTCTGACACTCTCTGACACTTTCAGACACTCTCAATCACTCTCTGACACTCTCAGACACTCTCTGACACACTCAGACACTCTCTGACACTCTCAGACACTCTCTATCACTCTCTATCACTCTCTGACACTCTCAATCACTCTCTGACACTCTCAGACACTCTCTGACACACTCAGACACTCCCTATCACTCTCTATCACACTCTGACACCCTCTGACACTTTCAGACACTCTCAATCACTCTCTGACACACTCAGACACTCTCTGACACTCTCAGACACTCTCTATCACTCTCTGACACTCTCAGACACTGTCAATCACTCTCTGACACTCTCAGACACTCCCTATCACTCTCTATCACACTCTGACACCCTCTGATACTTTCAGACACTCTCAATCACTCTCTGACACACTCAGACACTCTCTGACACTCTCAGACACTCTCTATCACTCTCTGACACTCTCAGACACTGTCAATCACTCTCTGACACTCTCAGACACTCTCTGACACACTCAGACACTCTCTGACACTCTCAGACACTCTATATCACTTTCTATCACTCTCTGACACTCTCTGACACTCTCTGACACTCTCAGACACTCTCTGACACTTTCAGACACTCTCAATTACTCTCTGACACTCTCTGACACTCTCAGACACTCTCTATCACTCTCTGACACTCTCTGACACTTTCAGACACTCTCAATCACTCTCTGACACTCTCTGACACTCTCTGACACTTTCAGACACTCTCAATCACTCCCTGACACTGTCAGACACTCTCTGACACACTCAGACACTCTCTGACACTCTCTGTCACTCTCTGACACTCTCTGACACTTTCAGAAACTCTAAATCACTCTCTGACACTCTCTGACACTTTCAGACACTCTCAATCACTCTCTGACACACTCAGACACTCTCTGACACTCTCAGACACTCTCTATCACTCTCTATCACTCTCTGACACACTCAGACACTCTCAATCACTCTCTGACACTCTCTGACATTTTCAGACACTCTCAATCACTCCCTGACACTCTCAGACACTCTCTGACACACTCAGACACTCTCTGACACTCTCTATCACTCTCTGACACTCTCTGACACTTTCAGACCCTCTCAATCACTCTCTGACACTCTCTGACACTTTCAGACACTCTCAATCACGCTCTGACACACTCAGACACTCTCTGACACTCTCAGACACTCTCTATCACTCTCTGACACTCTCTGACATTCTCAGTCACTCTCTGACACTCTCAGACACTCTCTGACACCCTCAGACACTCTCTGACAGTCTCAAACACACTCTATCATTCTCTATCACTCTCTGACACTCTCTGACACACTCAGACACTCTCTGACACTCGCTGACACTCTCTGACACTCTATATCACTCTCTGACACTCTCTGACACTCTCTGACACTCTCTATCACTCTCTATCACTCTCTGACACACTCTGACAATCTCTGACACTCTCAGACACTCTCAGACACTCTCTATCACTCTCTATTACTCTCTGACACTCTCAGACACTTTCAGACACTCTCAATCACTCTCTGACACACTCAGACACTCTCTGACACTCTCAGACACTCTCTATCACTCTCTGACACTCTCAATCACTCTCTGACACTCTCAGACACTCTGTGACACACTCAGACACTCTCTGACACTCTCAGACACTCTCTGACACACTCAGACACTCTCTGACACTCTCAGACACTCTCTATCACTTTCTATCACTCTCTGACACTCTCTGACACTCTCAGACACTCTCTGACACTCTCTGACACTTTCAGACACTCTCAATCACTCTCAATCACTCTCTGACACTCTCAGACACTCTCAGACACTCTCTATCACTCTCTATCACTCTCTGACACTCTCTGACACTCTCAGACACTCTCTGACACTCTGTGACACTTTCAGACACTCTCTATCACTCTCTATCACTCTCAGACACTCTCTGACACACTCAGACACTCTCTGACACTCTCAGACACTCTCTATCACTCTCTATCACTCTCTGACACTCTCTGACACACTCAGACACTCTCTGACACTCTCAGACACTCTCTATCACTCTCTATCACTCTCTGACACTCTCTGACACTGTCAATCACTCTCTGACACTCTCAGACACTCTCTGACACACTCAGACACTCTCTGACACTCTCAGACACTCTATATCACTTTCTATCACTCTCGGACACTCTCTGACACTCTCAGACACTCTCAATCACTCTCTGACACACTCAGACACTCTCTGACACTCTCAGACACTCTCTATCACTCTCTGACACTCTCTGACATTCTCAATCACTCTCTGACACTCTCAGACACTCTCTGACACACTCAGACACTCTCTGACAGTCTCAAACACACTCTATCATTCTCTATCACTCTCTGACACTCTCTGACACTCTCTGACACACTCAGACACTCTCTGACACTCTCTGACACTCTCTGACACTCTCTATCACTCTCTGACACTCTCTGACACTCTCTGACACTCTCTATCACTCTCTATCACTCTCTGACACACTCTGACAATCTCTGACACTCTCAGACACTCTCAGACACTCTCTACCACTCTCTATTACTCTCTGACACTCTCAGACACTTTCAGACACTCTCAATCACTCTCTGACACACTCAGACACTCTCTGACACTCTCAGACACTCTCTATCACTCTCTGACACTCTCAATCACTCTCTGACACTCTCAGACACTCTGTGACACACTCAGACACTCTCTGACACTCTCAGACACTCTCTGACACACTCAGACACTCTCTGACACTCTCAGACACTCTCTATCACTTTCTATCACTCTCTGACACTCTCTGACACTCTCAGACACTCTCTGACACTCTCTGACACTTTCAGACACTCTCAATCACTCTCTGACACTCTCAGACACTCTCTGACACACTCAGACACTCTCTGACACTCTCAGACACTCTCTATCACTCTCTATCACTCTCTGACACTCTCAATCACTCTCTGACACTCTCAGACACTCTCTGACACTCTCAGACACTCTCTGACACACTCAGACACTCTCTGACACTCTCAGACAATCCCTATCACTCTCTATCACACTCTGACACCCTCTGACACTTTCAGACACTCTCAATCACTCTCTGACACTCTCAGACACTCTCTGACACACTCAGACACTCTCTGACACTCTCAGACACTCTATATCACTTTCTATCACTCTCTGACACTCTCTGACACTCTCAGACACTCTCAGACACTCTCTGACACTTTCAGACACTCTCAATCACTCTCTGACACTCTCTATCACTCTCTGACACTCTCTGACACTGTCAATCACTCTCTGACACTCTCAGACACTCTCTGACACACTCAGACACTCTCTGACACTCTCAGACACTCTATATCACTTTCTATCACTCTCTGACACTCTCTGACACTCTCAGACACTCTCAGACACTCTCTGACACTTTCAGACACTCTCAATCACTCTCTGACACTCTCTGACACTCTCAGACACTCTCTATCACTCTCTGACACTCTCTGACACTTTCAGACACTCTCAATCACTCTCTGACACTCTCAATCACTCTCTGACACTTTCAGACACTCTCAATCACTCCCTGACACTCTCAGACACTCTCTGACACACTCAGACACTCTCTGACACTCTCTGTCACTCTCTGACACTCTCTGACACTTTCAGACACTCTCAATCACTCTCTGACACTCTCTGACACTTTCAGACACTCTCAATCACTCTCTGACACACTCAGACACTCTCTGACACTCTCAGACACTCTCTATCACTCTCTATCACTCTCTGACGCACTCAGACACTCTCAATCACTCTCTGACACTCTCTGACACTTTCAGACACTCTCAATCACTCCCTGACACTCTCAGACACTCTCTGACACACTCAGACACTCTCTGACACTCTCTATCACTCTCTGACACTCTCTGACACTTTCAGACACTCTCAATCACTCTCTGACACTCTCTGACACTTTCAGACACTCTCAATCACTCTCTGACACACTCAGACACTCTCTGACACTCTCAGACACTCTCTATCACTCTCTGACACTCTCTGACATTCTCAATCACTCTCTGACACTCTCAGACACTCTCTGACACACTCAGACAATCTCTGACAGTCTCAAACACACTCTATCATTCTCTATCACTCTCTGACACTCTCTGACACTCTCTGACACACTCAGACACTCTCTGACACTCTCTGACACTCTCTGACACTCTCTATCACTCTCTGACACTCTCTGACACTCTCTATCACTCTCTATCACTCTCTGACACACTCTGACAATCTCTGACACTCTCAGACACTCTCAGACACTGTCTATCACTCTCTATTACTCTCTGACACTCTCAGACACTTTCAGACACTCTCAATCACTCTCTGACACACTCAGACACTCTCTGACACTCTCAGACACTCTCTATCACTCTCTGACACTCTCAATCACTCTCTGACACTCTCAGACACTCTCTATCACTTTCTATCACTCTCTGACACTCTCTGACACTCTCAGACACTCTCTGACACTCTCTGACACTTTCAGACACTCTCAATCACTCCCTGACACTCTCAGACACTTTCAGACACTCTCAATCACTCTCTGACACTCTCTGACACTTTCAGACACTCTCAATCACTCTCTGACACACTCAGACACTCTCTGACACTCTCAGACACTCTCTATCACTCTCTGACACTCTCTGACATTCTCAATCACTCTCTGACACTCTCAGACATTCTCTGACACACTCAGACACTCTCTGACAGTCTCAAACACACTCTATCATTCTCTATCACTCTCTGACACTCTCTGACACTCTCTGACACACTCAGACACTCTCTGACACTCTCTGACACTCTCTATCACTCTCTGACACTCTCTGACACTCTCTGACACTCTCTATCACTCTCTATCACTCTCTGACACACTCTGACAATCTCTGACACTCTCAGACACTCTCGGACACTCTCTATCACTCTCTATTACTCTCTGACACTCTCAGACACTTTCAGACACTCTCAATCACTCTCTGACACACTCAGACACTCTCTGACACTCTCAGACACTCTCTATCACACTCTGACACTCTCAATCACTCTCTGACACTCTCAGACACTCTGTGACACACTCAGACACTCTCTGACACTCTCAGACACTCTCTGACACACTCAGACACTCTCTGACACTCTCTATCACTCTCTGACACTCTCTGACACTTTCAGACCCTCTCAATCACTCTCTGACACTCTCTGACACTTTCAGACACTCTCAATCACGCTCTGACACACTCAGACACTCTCTGACACTCTCAGACACTCTCTATCACTCTCTGACACTCTCTGACATTCTCAGTCACTCTCTGACACTCTCAGACACTCTCTGACACCCTCAGACACTCTCTGACAGTCTCAAACACACTCTATCATTCTCTATCACTCTCTGACACTCTCTGACACACTCAGACACTCTCTGACACTCGCTGACACTCTCTGACACTCTATATCACTCTCTGACACTCTCTGACACTCTCTGACACTCTCTATCACTCTCTATCACTCTCTGACACACTCTGACAATCTCTGACACTCTCAGACACTCTCAGACACTCTCTATCACTCTCTATTACTCTCTGACACTCTCAGACACTTTCAGACACTCTCAATCACTCTCTGACACACTCAGACACTCTCTGACACTCTCAGACACTCTCTATCACTCTCTGACACTCTCAATCACTCTCTGACACTCTCAGACACTCTGTGACACACTCAGACACTCTCTGACACTCTCAGACACTCTCTGACACACTCAGACACTCTCTGACACTCTCAGACACTCTCTATCACTTTCTATCACTCTCTGACACTCTCTGACACTCTCAGACACTCTCTGACACTCTCTGACACTTTCAGACACTCTCAATCACTCTCTGACACTCTCAGACACTCTCTGACACACTCAGACACTCTCTGACACTCTCAGACACTCTCTATCACTCTCTATCACTCTCTGACACTCTCTGACACTCTCAGACACTCTCTGACACTCTGTGACACTTTCAGACACTCTCTATCACTCTCTATCACTCTCAGACACTCTCTGACACACTCAGACACTCTCTGACACTCTCAGACACTCTCTATCACTCTCTATCACTCTCTGACACTCTCTGACACACTCAGACACTCTCTGACACTCTCAGACACTCTCTATCACTCTCTATCACTCTCTGACACTCTCTGACACTGTCAATCACTCTCTGACACTCTCAGACACTCTCTGACACACTCAGACACTCTCTGACACTCTCAGACACTCTATATCACTTTCTATCACTCTCTGACACTCTCTGACACTCTCAGACACTCTCAATCACTCTCTGACACACTCAGACACTCTCTGACACTCTCAGACACTCTCTATCACTCTCTGACACTCTCTGACATTCTCAATCACTCTCTGACACTCTCAGACACTCTCTGACACACTCAGACACTCTCTGACAGTCTCAAACACACTCTATCATTCTCTATCACTCTCTGACACTCTCTGACACTCTCTGACACACTCAGACACTCTCTGACACTCTCTGACACTCTCTGACACTCTCTATCACTCTCTGACACTCTCTGACACTCTCTGACACTCTCTATCACTCTCTATCACTCTCTGACACACTCTGACAATCTCTGACAGTCTCAGACACTCTCAGACACTCTCTACCACTCTCTATTACTCTCTGACACTCTCAGACACTTTCAGACTCTCTCAATCACTCTCTGACACACTCAGACACTCTCTGACACTCTCAGACACTCTCTATCACTCTCTGACACTCTCAATCACTCTCTGACACTCTCAGACACTCTGTGACACACTCAGACACTCTCTGACACTCTCAGACACTCTCTGACACACTCAGACACTCTCTGACACTCTCAGACACTCTCTATCACTTTCTATCACTCTCTGACACTCTCTGACACTCTCAGACACTCTCTGACACTCTCTGACACTTTCAGACACTCTCAATCACTCTCTGACACTCTCAGACACTCTCTGACACACTCAGACACTCTCTGACACTCTCAGACACTCTCTATCACTCTCTATCACTCTCTGACACTCTCAATCACTCTCTGACACTCTCAGACACTCTCTGACACACTCAGACACTCTCTGACACACTCAGACACTCTCTGACACTCTCAGACAATCCCTATCACTCTCTATCACACTCTGACACCCTCTGACACTTTCAGACACTCTCAATCACTCTCTGACACTCTCAGACACTCTCTGACACACTCAGACACTCTCTGACACTCTCAGACACTCTATATCACTTTCTATCACTCTCTGACACTCTCTGACACTCTCAGACACTCTCAGACACTCTCTGACACTTTCAGACACTCTCAATCACTCTCTGACACTCTCTAACACTCTCTGACACTCTCTGACACTGTCAATCACTCTCTGACACTCTCAGACACTCTCTGACACACTCAGACACTCTCTGACACTCTCAGACACTCTATATCACTTTCTATCACTCTCTGACACTCTCTGACACTCTCAGACACTCTCAGACACTCTCTGACACTTTCAGACACTCTCAATCACTCTCTGACACTCTCTGACACTCTCAGACACTCTCTATCACTCTCTGACACTCTCTGACACTTTCAGACACTCTCAATCACTCTCTGACACTCTCAATCACTCTCTGACACTTTCAGACACTCTCAATCACTCCCTGACACTCTCAGACACTCTCTGACACACTCAGACACTCTCTGACACTCTCTGTCACTCTCTGACACTCTCTGACACTTTCAGACACTCTCAATCACTCTCTGACACTCTCTGACACTTTCAGACACTCTCAATCACTCTCTGACACACTCAGACACTATCTGACACTCTCAGACACTCTCTATCACTCTCTATCACTCTCTGACGCACTCAGACACTCTCAATCACTCTCTGACACTCTCTGACACTTTCAGACACTCTCAATCACTCCCTGACACTCTCAGACACTCTCTGACACACTCAGACACTCTCTGACACTCTCTATCACTCTCTGACACTCTCTGACACTTTCAGACACTCTCAATCACTCTCTGACACTCTCTGACACTTTCAGACACTCTCAATCACTCTCTGACACACTCAGACACTCTCTGACACTCTCAGACACTCTCTATCACTCTCTGACACTCTCTGACATTCTCAATCACTCTCTGACACTCTCAGACACTCTCTGACACACTCAGACACTCTCTGACAGTCTCAAACACACTCTATCATTCTCTATCACTCTCTGACACTCTCTGACACTCTCTGACACACTCAGACACTCTCTGACACTCTCTGACACTCTCTGACACTCTCTATCACTCTCTGACACTCTCTGACACTCTCTATCACTCTCTATCACTCTCTGACACACTCTGACAATCTCTGACACTCTCAGACACTCTCAGACACTGTCTATCACTCTCTATTACTCTCTGACACTCTCAGACACTTTCAGACACTCTCAATCACTCTCTGACACACTCAGACACTCTCTGACACTCTCAGACACTCTCTATCACTCTCTGACACTCTCAATCACTCTCTGACACTCTCAGACACTCTCTATCACTTTCTATCACTCTCTGACACTCTCTGACACTCTCAGACACTCTCTGACACTCTCTGACACTTTCAGACACTCTCAATCACTCCCTGACACTCTCAGACACTTTCAGACACTCTCAATCACTCTCTGACACTCTCTGACACTTTCAGACACTCTCAATCACTCTCTGACACACTCAGACACTCTCTGACACTCTCAGACACTCTCTATCACTCTCTGACACTCTCTGACATTCTCAATCACTCTCTGACACTCTCAGACACTCTCTGACACACTCAGACACTCTCTGACAGTCTCAAACACACTCTATCATTCTCTATCACTCTCTGACACTCTCTGACACTCTCTGACACACTCAGACACTCTCTGACACTCTCTGACACTCTCTATCACTCTCTGACACTCTCTGACACTCTCTGACACTCTCTATCACTCTCTATCACTCTCTGACACACTCTGACAATCTCTGACACTCTCAGACACTCTCAGACACTCTCTATCACTCTCTATTACTCTCTGACACTCTCAGACACTTTCAGACACTCTCAATCACTCTCTGACACACTCAGACACTCTCTGACACTCTCAGACACTCTCTATCACACTCTGACACTCTCAATCACTCTCTGACACTCTCAGACACTCTGTGACACACTCAGACACTCTCTGACACTCTCAGACACTCTCTGACACACTCAGACACTCTCTGACACTCTCTATCACTCTCTGACACTCTCTGACACTTTCAGACACTCTCAATCACTCTCTGACACACTCAGACACTCTCTGACACTCTCAGGCACTCTCTATCACTCTCTGACACTCTCTGACTTTCTCAATCACTTTCTGACACTCTCAGACACTCTCTGACACACTCAGACACTCTCTGACACTCTCAAACACACTCTATCATTCTCTATCACTCTCTGACACTCTCTGACACTCTCTGACACACTCAGACACTCTCTGACACTCTCTGACACTCTCTGACACTCTCTAACACTCTCTGACACTCTCTGACACTCTCTGACACTCTCTATTACTCTCTATCACTCTCTGACACACTCTGACAATCTCTGACACTCTCAGACACTCTCAGACACTCTCTATCACTCTCTATTACTCTCTGACACTCTCAGACACTTTCAGACACTCTCAATCACTCTCTGACACACTCAGACACTCTCTGACACTCTCAGACACTCTCTATCACTCTCTGACACTCTCAATCACTCTCTGACACTCTCAGACACTATGTGACACACTCAGACACTCTCTGACACTCTCAGACACTCTCTATTACTTTCTATCACTCTCTGACACTCTCTGACACTCTCAGACACTCTCTGACACTCTCTGACACTTTCAGACACTCTCAATCACTCTCTGACACTCTCAGACACTCTCTGACACACTCAGACACTCTCTGACACTCTCAGACACTCTCTATCACTCTCTATCACTCTCTGACACTCTCAATCACTCTCTGACACTCTCAGACACTCTCTGACACACTCAGACACTCTCTGACACACTCAGACACTCTCTGACACTCTCAGACACTCCCTATCACTCTCTATCACACTCTGACACCCTCTGACACTTTCAGACACTCTCAATCACTCTCTGACACACTCAGACACTCTCTGACAATCTCAGACACTCTCTATCACTCTCTGACACTCTCAGACACTGTCAATCACTCTCTGACACTCTCAGACACTCCCTATCACTCTCTATCACACTCTGACACCCTCTGATACTTTCAGACACTCTCAATCACTCTCTGACACACTCAGACACTCTCTGACACTCTCAGACACTCTCTATCACTCTCTGACACTCTCAGACACTGTCAATCACTCTCTGACACTCTCAGACACTCTCTGACACACTCAGACACTCTCTGACACTCTCAGACACTCTATATCACTTTCTATCACTCTCTGACACTCTCTGACACTCTCAGACACTCTCTGACACTTTCAGACACTCTCAATTACTCTCTGACACTCTCTGACACTCTCAGACACTCTCTATCACTCTCTGACACTCTCTGACACTTTCAGGCACTCTCAATCACTCTCTGACACTCTCTGACACTTTCAGACACTCTCAATCACTCCCTGACACTGTCAGACACTCTCTGACACACTCAGACACTCTCTGACACTCTCTGTCACTCTCTGACACTCTCTGACACTTTCAGAAACTCTAAATCACTCTCTGACACTCTCTGACACTTTCAGACACTCTCAATCACTCTCTGACACACTCAGACACTCTCTGACACTCTCAGACACTCTCTATCACTCTCTATCACTCTCTGACACACTCAGACACTCTCAATCACTCTCTGACACTCTCTGACATTTTCAGACACTTTCAATCACTCCCTGACACTCTCAGACACTCTCTGACACACTCAGACACTCTCTGACACTCTCTATCACTCTCTGACACTCTCTGACACTTTCAGACCCTCTCAATCACTCTCTGACACTCTCTGACACTTTCAGACACTCTCAATCACTCTCTGACACACTCAGACACTCTCTGACACTCTCAGACACTCTCTATCACTCTCTGACACTCTCTGACATTCTCAATCACTCTCTGACACTCTCAGACACTCTCTGACACCCTCAGACACTCTCTGACAGTCTCAAACACACTCTATCATTCTCTATCACTCTCTGACACTCTCTGACACACTCAGACACTCTCTGACACTCTCTGACACTCTCTGACACTCTATATCACTCTCTGACACTCTCTGACACTCTCTGACACTCTCTATCACTCTCTATCACTCTCTGACACACTCTGACAATCTCTGACACTCTCAGACACTCTCAGACACTCTCTATCACTCTCTATTACTCTCTGACACTCTCAGACACTTTCAGACACTCTCAATCACTCTCTGACACACTCAGACACTCTCTGACACTCTCAGACACTCTCTATCACTCTCTGACACTCTCAATCACTCTCTGACACTCTCAGACACTCTGTGACACACTCAGACACTCTCTGACACTCTCAGACACTCTCTGACACACTCAGACACTCTCTGACACTCTCAGACACTCTCTATCACTTTCTATCACTCTCTGACACTCTCTGACACTCTCAGACACTCTCTGACACTCTCTGACACTTTCAGACACTCTCAATCACTCTCTGACACTCTCAGACACTCTCTGACACACTCAGACACTCTCTGACACTCTCAGACACTCTCTATCACTCTCTATCACTCTCTGACACTCTCTGACACTCTCAGACACTCTCTGACACTCTGTGACACTTTCAGACACTCTCAATCACTCTCTGACACTCTCAGACACTCTCTGACACACTCAGACACTCTCTGACACTCTCAGACACTCTCTATCACTCTCTATCACTCTCTGACACTCTCTGACACTGTCAATCACTCTCTGACACTCTCAGACACTCTCTGACACACTCAGACACTCTCTGACACTCTCAGACACTCTATATCACTTTCTATCACTCTCTGACACTCTCTGACACTCTCAGACACTCTATATCACTTTCTATCACTCTCTGACACTCTCTGACACTCTCAGACACTCTCAATCACTCTCTGACACACTCAGACACTCTCTGACACTCTCAGACACTCTCTATCACTCTCTGACACTCTCTGACATTCTCAATCACTCTCTGACACTCTCAGACACTCTCTGACACACTCAGACACTCTCTGACAGTCTCAAACACACTCTATCATTCTCTATCACTCTCTGACACTCTCTGACACTCTCTGACACACTCAGACACTCTCTGACACTCTCTGACACTCTCTGACACTCTCTATCACTCTCTGACACTCTCTGACACTCTCTGACACTCTCTATCACTCTCTATCACTCTCTGACACACTCTGACAATCTCTGACACTCTCAGACACTCTCAGACACTCTCTACCACTCTCTATTACTCTCTGACACTCTCAGACACTTTCAGACACTCTCAATCACTCTCTGACACACTCAGACACTCTCTGACACTCTCAGACACTCTCTATCACTCTCTGACACTCTCAATCACTCTCTGACACTCTCAGACACTCTGTGACACACTCAGACACTCTCTGACACTCTCAGACACTCTCTGACACACTCAGACACTCTCTGACACTCTCAGACACTCTCTATCACTTTCTATCACTCTCTGACACTCTCTGACACTCTCAGACACTCTCTGACACTCTCTGACACTCTCAGACACTCTCTATCACTCTCTGACACTCTCAATCACTCTCTGACACTCTCAGACACTCTGTGACACACTCAGACACTCTCTGACACTCTCAGACACTCTCTATTACTTTCTATCACTCTCTGACACTCTCTGACACTCTCAGACACTCTCTGACACTCTCTGACACTTTCAGACACTCTCAATCACTCTCTGACACTCTCAGACACTCTCTGACACACTCAGGCACTCTCTGACACTCTCAGACACTCTCTATCACTCTCTATCACTCTCTGACACTCTCAATCACTCTCTGACACTCTCAGACACTCTCTGACACACTCAGACACTCTCTGACACACTCAGACACTCTCTGACACTCTCAGACACTCCCTATCACTCTCTATCACACTCTGACACCCTCTGACACTTTCAGACACTCTCAATCACTCTCTGACACACTCAGACACTCTCTGACACTCTCAGACACTCTCTATCACTCTCTGACACTCTCAGACACTGTCAATCACTCTCTGACACTCTCAGACACTCCCTATCACTCTCTATCACACTCTGACACCCTCTGATACTTTCAGACACTCTCAATCACTCTCTGACACACTCAGACACTCTCTGACACTCTCAGACACTCTCTATCACTCTCTGACACTCTCAGACACTGTCAATCACTCTCTGACACTCTCAGACACTCTCTGACACACTCAGACACTCTCTGACACTCTCAGACACTCTCTATCACTCTCTATCACTCTCTGACACACTCAGACACTCTCAATCACTCTCTGACACTCTCTGACATTTTCAGACACTCTCAATCACTCCCTGACACTCTCAGACACTCTCTGACACACTCAGACACTCTCTGACACTCTCTATCACTCTCTGACACTCTCTGACACTTTCAGACCCTCTCAATCACTCTCTGACACTCTCTGACACTTTCAGACACTCTCAATCACTCTCTGACACACTCAGACACTCTCTGACACTCTCAGACACTCTCTATCACTCTCTGACACTCTCTGACATTCTCAATCACTCTCTGACACTCTCAGACACTCTCTGACACCCTCAGACACTCTCTGACAGTCTCAAACACACTCTATCATTCTCTATCACTCTCTGACACTCTCTGTCACACTCAGACACTCTCTGACACTCTGTGACACTCTCTGACACTCTATATCACTCTCTGACACTCTCTGACACTCTCTGACACTCTCTATCACTCTCTATCACTCTCTGACACACTCTGACAATCTCTGACACTCTCAGACACTCTCAGACACTCTCTATCACTCTCTATTACTCTCTGACACTCTCAGACACTTTCAGACACTCTCAATCACTCTCTGACACACTCAGACACTCTCTGACACTCTCTATCACTCTCTGACACTCTCAATCACTCTCTGACACTCTCAGACACTCTGTGACACACTCAGACACTCTCTGACACTCTCAGACACTCTCTGACACACTCAGACACTCTCTGACACTCTCAGACACTCTCAATCACTTTCTATCACTCTCTGACACTCTCTGACACTCTCAGACACTCTCTGACACTCTCTGACACTTTCAGACACTCTCAATCACTCTCTGACACTCTCAGACACTCTCTGACACACTCAGACACTCTCTGACACTCTCAGACACTCTCTATCACTCTCTATCACTCTCTGACACTCTCTGACACTCTCAGACACTCTCTGACACTCTGTGACACTTTCAGACACTCTCAATCACTCTCTGACACTCTCAGACACTCTCTGACACACTCAGACACTCTCTGACACTCTCAGACACTCTCTATCACTCTCTATCACTCTCTATCACTCTCTGACACTGTCAATCACTCTCTGACACTCTCAGACACTCTCTGACACACTCAGACACTCTCTGACACTCTCAGACACTCTATATCACTTTCTATCACTCTCTGACACTCTCTGACACTCTCAGACACTCTATATCACTTTCTATCACTCTCTGACACTCTCTGACACTCTCAGACACTCTCAATCACTCTCTGACACACTCAGACACTCTCTGACACTCTCAGACACTCTCTATCACTCTCTGACACTCTCTGACATTCTCAATCACTCTCTGACACTCTCAGACACTCTCTGACACACTCAGACACTCTCTGACAGTCTCAAACACACTCTATCATTCTCTATCACTCTCTGACACTCTCTGACACTCTCTGACACACTCAGACACTCTCTGACACTCTCTGACACTCTCTGACACTCTCTATCACTCTCTGACACTCTCTGACACTCTCTGACACTCTCTATCACTCTCTATCACCCTCTGACACACTCTGACAATCTCTGACACTCTCAGACACTCTCAGACACTCTCTACCACTCTCTATTACTCTCTGACACTCTCAGACACTTTCAGACACTCTCAATCACTCTCTGACACACTCAGACACTCTCTGACACTCTCAGACACTCTCTATCACTCTCTGACACTCTCAATCACTCTCTGACACTCTCAATCACTCTCTGACACTCTCAGACACTCTGTGACACACTCAGACACTCTCTGACACTCTCAGACACTCTCTGACACACTCAGACACTCTCTATCACTTTCTATCACTCTCTGACACTCTCTGACACTCTCAGACACTCTCTGACACTCTCTGACACTCTCAGACACTCTCTATCACTCTCTGACACTCTCAATCACTCTCTGACACTCTCAGACACTCTGTGACACACTCAGACACTCTCTGACACTCTCAGACACTCTCTATTACTTTCTATCACTCTCTGACACTCTCTGACACTCTCAGACACTCTCTGACACTCTCTGACACTTTCAGACACTCTCAATCACTCTCTGACACTCTCAGACACTCTCTGACACACTCAGACACTCTCTGACACTCTCAGACACTCTCTATCACTCTCTATCACTCTCTGACACTCTCAATCACTCTCTGACACTCTCAGACACTCTCTGACACACTCAGACACTCTCTGACACACTCAGACACTCTCTGACACTCTCAGACACTCCCTATCACTCTCTATCACACTCTGACACCCTCTGACACTTTCAGACACTCTCAATCACTCTCTGACACACTCAGACACTCTCTGACACTCTCAGACACTCTCTATCACTCTCTGACACTCTCAGACACTGTCAATCACTCTCTGACACTCTCAGACACTCCCTATCACTCTCTATCACACTCTGACACCCTCTGATACTTTCAGACACTCTCAATCACTCTCTGACACACTCAGAAACTCTCTGACACTCTCAGACACTCTCTATCACTCTCTGACACTCTCAGACACTGTCAATCAC
Organism: Heterodontus francisci; assembly: GCF_036365525.1. Lineage (NCBI taxonomy): Eukaryota > Metazoa > Chordata > Chondrichthyes > Heterodontiformes > Heterodontidae > Heterodontus > Heterodontus francisci. Next base: position 54,869,283 of record NC_090398.1, on the reverse strand, counting down.
TCTCTGACACTCTCAGACACTCTCTGACACACTCAGACACTCTCTGACACTCTCAGACACTCTATATCACTTTCTATCAGTCTCTGACACTCTCTGACACTCTCTGACACTCTCAGACACTCTCTGACACTTTCAGACACTCTCAATTACTCTCTGACACTCTCAGACACTCTCTATCACTCTCTGACACTCTCTGACACTTTCAGACACTCTCAATCACTCTCTGACACTCTCTGACACTCTCTGACACTTTCAGACACTCTCAATCACTCCCTGACACTGTCAGACACTCTCTGACACACTCAGACACTCTCTGACACTCTCTGTCACTCTCTGACACTCTCTGACACTTTCAGAAACTCTAAATCACTCTCTGACACTCACTGACACTTTCAGACACTCTCAATCACTCTCTGACACACTCAGACACTCTCTGACACTCTCAGACACTCTCTATCACTCTCTATCACTCTCTGACACACTCAGACACTGTCAATCACTCTCTGACACTCTCTGACATTTTCAGACACTCTCAATCACTCCCTGACACTCTCAGACACTCTCTGACACACTCAGACACTCTCTGACACTCTCTATCACTCTCTGACACTCTCTGACACTTTCAGACCCTCTCAATCACTCTCTGACACTCTCTGACACTTTCAGACACTCTCAATCACTCTCTGACACACTCAGACACTCTCTGACACTCTCAGACACTCTCTATCACTCTCTGACACTCTCTGACATTCTCAATCACTCTCTGACACTCTCAGACACTCTCTGACACCCTCAGACACTCTCTGACAGTCTCAAACACACTCTATCATTCTCTATCACTCTCTGACACTCTCTGACACACTCAGACACTCTCTGACACTCTCTGACACTCTCTGACACTCTATATCACTCTCTGACACTCTCTGACACTCTCTGACACTCTCTATCACTCTCTATCACTCTCTGACACACTCTGACAATCTCTGACACTCTCAGACACTCTCAGACACTCTCTATCACTCTCTATTACTCTCTGACACTCTCAGACACTTTCAGACACTCTCAATCACTCTCTGACACACTCAGACACTCTCTGACACTCTCAGACACTCTCTATCACTCTCTGACACTCTCAATCACTCTCTGACACTCTCAGACACTCTGTGACACACTCAGACACTCTCTGACACTCTCAGACACTCTCTGACACACTCAGACACTCTCTGGCACTCTCAGACACTCTCTATCACTTTCTATCACTCTCTGACACTCTCTGACACTCTCAGACACTCTCTGACACTCTCTGACACTTTCAGACACTCTCAATCACTCTCTGACACTCTCAGACACTCTCTGACACACTCAGACACTCTCTGACACTCTCAGACACTCTCTATCACTCTCTATCACTCTCTGACACTCTCTGACACTCTCAGACACACTCTGACACTCTGTGACACTTTCAGACACTCTCAATCACTCTCTGACACTCTCAGACACTCTCTGACACACTCAGACACTCTCTGACACTCTCAGACACTCTCTATCACTCTCTATCACTCTCTGACACTCTCTGACACTGTCAATCACTCTCTGACACTCTCAGACACTCTCTGACACACTCAGACACTCTCTGACACTCTCAGACACTCTATATCACTTTCTATCACTCTCTGACACTCTCTGACACTCTCAGACACTCTCAATCACTCTCTGACACACTCAGACACTCTCTGACACTCTCAGACACTCTCTATCACTCTCTGACACTCTCTGACATTCTCAATCACTCTCTGACACTCTCAGACACTCTCTGACACACTCAGACACTCTCTGACAGTCTCAAACACACTCTATCATTCTCTATCACTCTCTGACACTCTCTGACACTCTCTGACACACTCAGACACTCTCTGACACTCTCTGACACTCTCTGACACTCTCTATCACTCTCTGACACTCTCTGACACTCTTTGACACTCTCTATCACTCTCTATCACTCTCTGACACACTCTGACAATCTCTGACACTCTCAGACACTCTCAGACACTCTCTACCACTCTCTATTACTCTCTGACACTCTCAGACACTTTCAGACACTCTCAATCACTCTCTGACACACTCAGACACTCTCTGACACTCTCAGACACTCTCTATCACTCTCTGACACTCTCAATCACTCTCTGACACTCTCAGACACTCTGTGACACACTCAGACACTCTCTGACACTCTCAGACACTCTCTGACACACTCAGACACTCTCTGACACTCTCAGACACTCTCTATCACTTTCTATCACTCTCTGACACTCTCTGACACTCTCAGACACTCTCTGACACTCTCTGACACTTTCAGACACTCTCAATCACTCTCTGACACTCTCAGACACTCTCAGACACTCCCTATCACTCTCTATCACACTCTGACACCCTCTGACACTTTCAGACACTCTCAATCACTCTCTGACACACTCAGACACTCTCTGACACTCTCAGACACTCTCTATCACTCTCTGACACTCTCAGACACTGTCAATCACTCTCTGACACTCTCAGACACTCCCTATCACTCTCTATCACACTCTGACACCCTCTGATACTTTCAGACACTCTCAATCACTCTCTGACACACTCAGACACTCTCTGACACTCTCAGACACTCTCTATCACTCTCTGACACTCTCAGACACTGTCAATCACTCTCTGACACTCTCAGACACTCTCTGACACACTCAGACACTCTCTGACACTCTCAGACACTCTCTATCACTCTCTATCACTCTCTGACACACTCAGACACTCTCAATCACTCTCTGACACTCTCTGACATTTTCAGACACTCTCAATCACTCCCTGACACTCTCAGACACTCTCTGACACACTCAGACACTCTCTGACACTCTCTATCACTCTCTGACACTCTCTGACACTTTCAGACCCTCTCAATCACTCTCTGACACTCTCTGACACTTTCAGACACTCTCAATCACTCTCTGACACACTCAGACACTCTCTGACACTCTCAGACACTCTCTATCACTCTCTGACACTCTCTGACATTCTCAATCACTCTCTGACACTCTCAGACACTCTCTGACACCCTCAGACACTCTCTGACAGTCTCAAACACACTCTATCATTCTCTATCACTCTCTGACACTCTCTGACACACTCAGACACTCTCTGACACTCTCTGACACTCTCTGACACTCTATATCACTCTCTGACACTCTCTGACACTCTCTGACACTCTCTATCACTCTCTATCACTCTCTGACACACTCTGACAATCTCTGACACTCTCAGACACTCTCAGACACTCTCTATCACTCTCTATTACTCTCTGACACTCTCAGACACTTTCAGACACTCTCAATCACTCTCTGACACACTCAGACACTCTCTGACACTCTCAGACACTCTCTATCACTCTCTGACACTCTCAATCACTCTCTGACACTCTCAGACACTCTGTGACACACTCAGACACTCTCTGACACTCTCAGACACTCTCTGACACACTCAGACACTCTCTGACACTCTCAGACACTCTCTATCACTTTCTATCACTCTCTGACACTCTCTGACACTCTCAGACACTCTCTGACACTCTCTGACACTTTCAGACACTCTCAATCACTCTCTGACACTCTCAGACACTCTCAGACACTCCCTATCACTCTCTATCACACTCTGACACCCTCTGACACTTTCAGACACTCTCAATCACTCTCTGACACACTCAGACACTCTCTGACACTCTCAGACACTCTCTATCACTCTCTGACACTCTCAGACACTGTCAATCACTCTCTGACACTCTCAGACACTCCCTATCACTCTCTATCACACTCTGACACCCTCTGATACTTTCAGACACTCTCAATCACTCTCTGACACACTCAGACACTCTCTGACACTCTCAGACACTCTCTATCACTCTCTGACACTCTCAGACACTGTCAATCACTCTCTGACACTCTCAGACACTCTCTGACACTCTCAGACACTCTATATCACTTTCTATCACTCTCTGACACTCTCTGACACTCTCAGACACTCTCAATCACTCTCTGACACACTCAGACACTCTCTGACACTCTCAGACGCTCTCTATCACTCTCTGACACTCTCTGACATTCTCAATCACTCTCTGACACTCTCAGACACTCTCTGACACACTCAGACACTCTCTGACAGTCTCAAACACACTCTATCATTCTCTATCACTCTCTGACACTCTCTGACACTCTCTGACACACTCAGACACTCTCTGACACTCTCTGACACTCTCTGACACTCTCTATCACTCTCTGACACTCTCTGACACTCTCTGACACTCTCTATCACTCTCTATCACTCTCTGACACACTCTGACAATCTCTGACACTCTCAGACACTCTCAGACACTCTCTACCACTCTCTATTACTCTCTGACACTCTCAGACACTTTCAGACACTCTCAATCACTCTCTGACACACTCAGACACTCTCTGACACTCTCAGACACTCTCTATCACTCTCTGACACTCTCAATCACTCTCTGACACTCTCAGACACTCTGTGACACACTCAGACACTCTCTGACACTCTCAGACACTCTCTGACACACTCAGACACTCTCTTTCACTTTCTATCACTCTCTGACACTCTCTGACACTCTCAGACACTCTCTGACACTCTCTGACACTCTCAGACACTCTCTATCACTCTCTGACACTCTCAATCACTCTCTGACACTCTCAGACACTCTGTGACACACTCAGACACTCTCTGACACTCTCAGACACTCTCTATTACTTTCTATCACTCTCTGACACTCTCTGACACTCTCAGACACTCTCTGACACTCTCTGACACTTTCAGACACTCTCAATCACTCTCTGACACTCTCAGACACTCTCTGACACACTCAGACACTCTCTGACACTCTCAGACACTCTCTATCACTCTCTATCACTCTCTGACACTCTCAATCACTCTCTGACACTCTCAGACACTCTCTGACACACTCAGACACTCTCTGACACACTCAGACACTCTCTGACACTCTCAGACACTCCCTATCACTCTCTATCACACTCTGACACCCTCTGACACTTTCAGACACTCTCAATCACTCTCTGACACACTCAGACACTCTCTGACACTCTCAGACACTCTCTATCACTCTCTGACACTCTCAGACACTGTCAATCACTCTCTGACACTCTCAGACACTCCCTATCACTCTCTATCACACTCTGACACCCTCTGATACTTTCAGACACTCTCAATCACTCTCTGACACACTCAGACACTCTCTGACACTCTCAGACACTCTCTATCACTCTCTGACACTCTCAGACACTCTCAATCACTCTCTGACACTCTCAGACACTCTCTGACACACTCAGACACTCTCTGACACTCTCAGACACTCTATATCACTTTCTATCAGTCTCTGACACTCTCTGACACTCTCTGACACTCTCAGACACTCTCTGACACTTTCAGACACTCTCAATTACTCTCTGACACTCTCAGACACTCTCTATCACTCTCTGACACTCTCTGACACTTTCAGACACTCTCAATCACTCTCTGACACTCTCTGACACTCTCTGACACTTTCAGACACTCTCAATCACTCCCTGACACTGTCAGACACTCTCTGACACACTCAGACACTCTCTGACACTCTCTGTCACTCTCTGACACTCTCTGACACTTTCAGAAACTCTAAATCACTCTCTGACACTCACTGACACTTTCAGACACTCTCAATCACTCTCTGACACACTCAGACACTCTCTGACACTCTCAGACACTCTCTATCACTCTCTATCACTCTCTGACACACTCAGACACTGTCAATCACTCTCTGACACTCTCTGACATTTTCAGACACTCTCAGTCACTCCCTGACACTCTCAGACACTCTCTGACACACTCAGACACTCTCTGACACTCTCTATCACTCTCTGACACTCTCTGACACTTTCAGACCCTCTCAATCACTCTCTGACACTCTCTGACACTTTCAGACACTCTCAATCACTCTCTGACACACTCAGACACTCTCTGACACTCTCAGACACTCTCTATCACTCTCTGACACTCTCTGACATTCTCAATCACTCTCTGACACTCTCAGACACTCTCTGACACCCTCAGACACTCTCTGATAGTCTCAAACACACTCTATCATTCTCTATCACTCTCTGACACTCTCTGACACACTCAGACACTCTCTGACACTCTCTGACACTCTCTGACACTCTATATCACTCTCTGACACTCTCTGACACTCTCTGACACTCTCTATCACTCTCTATCACTCTTTGACACACTCTGACAATCTCTGACACTCTCAGACACTCTCAGACACTCTCTATCACTCTCTATTACTCTCTGACACTCTCAGACACTTTCAGACACTCTCAATCACTCTCTGACACACTCAGACACTCTCTGACACTCTCAGACACTCTCTATCACTCTCTGACACTCTCAATCACTCTCTGACACTCTCAGACACTCTGTGACACACTCAGACACTCTCTGACACTCTCAGACACTCTCTGACACACGCAGACACTCTCTGGCACTCTCAGACACTCTCTATCACTTTCTATCACTCTCTGACACTCTCTGACACTCTCAGACACTCTCTGACACTCTCTGACACTTTCAGACACTCTCAATCACTCTCTGACACTCTCAGACACTCTGTGACACACTCAGACACTCTCTGACACTCTCAGACACTCTCTATCACTCTCTATCACTCTCTGACACTCTCTGACACTCTCAGACACACTCTGACACTCTGTGACACTTTCAGACACTCTCAATCACTCTCTGACACTCTCAGACACTCTCTGACACACTCAGACACTCTCTGACACTCTCAGACACTCTCTATCACTCTCTATCACTCTCTGACACTCTCTGACACTGTCAATCACTCTCTGACACTCTCAGACACTCTCTGACACACTCAGACACTCTCTGACACTCTCAGACACTCTATATCACTTTCTATCACTCTCTGACACTCTCAGACACTCTCAATCACTCTCTGACACACTCAGACACTCTCTGACACTCTCAGACACTCTCTATCACTCTCTGACACTCTCTGACATTCTCAATCACTCTCTGACACTCTCAGACACTCTCTGACACACTCAGACACTCTCTGACAGTCTCAAACACACTCTATCATTCTCTATCACTCTCTGACACTCTCTGACACTCTCTGACACACTCAGACACTCTCTGACACTCTCTGACACTCTCTGACACTCTCTATCACTCTCTGACACTCTCTGACACTCTTTGACACTCTCTATCACTCTCTATCACTCTCTGACACACTCTGACAATCTCTGACACTCTCAGACACTCTCAGACACTCTCTACCACTCTCTATTACTCTCTGACACTCTCAGACACTTTCAGACACTCTCAATCACTCTCTGACACACTCAGACACTCTCTGACACACTCAGACACTCTCTGACACTCTCAGACACTCTCTGACACACTCAGACACTCTCTGACACTCTCAGACACTCTCTATCACTTTCTATCACTCTCTGACACTCTCTGACACTCTCAGACACTCTCTGACACTCTCTGACACTTTCAGACACTCTCAATCACTCTCTGACACTCTCAGACACTCTCTGACACACTCAGACACTCTCTGACACTCTCAGACACTCTCTATCACTCTCTATCACTCTCTGACACTCTCAATCACTCTCTGACACTCTCAGACACTCTCTGACACACTCAGACACTCTCTGACACACTCAGACACTCTCTGACACTCTCAGACAATCCCTATCACTCTCTATCACACTCTGACACCCTCTGACACTTTCAGACACTCTCAATCACTCTCTGACACACTCAGACACTCTCTGACACTCTCAGACACTCTCTATCACTCTCTATCACTCTCTGACACTCTCTGACACTGTCAATCACTCTCTGACACTCTCAGACACTCTCTGACACACTCAGACACTCTCTGACACACTCTGACAGTCTCTATCACTCTCTGACACTCTCTATCAGCCTCTGACACTCTCAGACACTCCCTATCACGCTCTGACAGTCTCTATCACTCTCTGACAATCTCTGACACTCTCAGACACTCTCTATCACTCTCTGACACTCTCTGACATACTCTGACACTCTCTGACACTCTCAGAGTCTCTCTGACACACTCTGACACTCTCTATCACTCTATGACACTCTCTGACACTCTCTATCACTCTCTGACACACTCTGACACTCTCTGACACTCTCAGACACTCTCTATCACTCACTGATACACTCTGAAAGTCTCCGATACTCTCAGACACTCTCAGACAAACTCTATCAATCTCTGACACTCACTGACACTCTCAGACACTCTCTGTCACTCTCAGACACTCTCTGATCTTCTGAGACACTCTCAGACACTCTCTATCACTCTCTGACATTCTCAGACACTCTCTATCACTCTCTGACACTCTCAGACACTCTCTAACACTCTCTGACACGCTCTATTACTCTCTGACACTCTCAGACACTCTCTATCACTCTCTGACAGTCTCTATCACTCTCTGACACTTTCTGACACACTCTGACACTCTCTATCACTCTCTGACACACTCAGACAATCTCTATCACTCTCTGACACTCTCTATCACAGTCTATCACTCTCTGACACTCTCTGACACACTCTGACACACTCTGACACTCACTGACACTCTCTGACACTCTCTTTCAATCTCTGACACTCTCTAGCAATCTCTGACACACTCTGACGCTCTCAGACACTCTCTATCACTCTCTGACACTCTCTGACACTCTCTGACACTCCCTATCACTCTCTGACACAGTCAGACACTCCCTATCAGTCTCTGACACTCTCTGACACTCTCTATAACTCGCTGACACTCTCAGGCACTCTCTATCAATCTCTGACAGTCTCTATCACTCTCTGACACTCTCTGACACACTCTGACACTCTCTATCACTCTCTGACACTCTCTATCACTCTCTATCACTCTCTGACACTCTCTATCAGCCTCTGACACTCTCAGACTCTCTCTATCACTCTCTGACACACTCTGACACTCTCAGACACTCCCTATCACGCTCTGACAGTCTCTATCACTCTCTGACACTCTCAGACACTCTCTATCACTCTCTTTCTTCTCTGACACTGTCTGAAACTCTCTATCACTCTCTATCACTCTCTATCAATCTCTGACACACTCTGACAATCTCTGACACTCACAGACACTCTCAGACACTATTTATCAGACTCTGAAAATCTCTGACACTCTCAGACACTCTCAGACACTCTCTATCACACTCTGACACTCACTGACACTCTCAGACACTCTCTGTCACTCTCAGACACTCTCAGACACTCTCTATCGCTCTCTGACACTCTCTGACATACTCTGACGCTCTCTGACACTCTCAGACACTCTCTAACCCTCTCTATCACTCTATGACACTCTCTGACACTCTCAGACACTCTCTATCACTCTCTGACACTCTCTGACACTCTCAGACACTCTCTATCACTCTCTGACATTCTCTGGCACTCTCTGAAGCTCTTTATCACTCTCTGACACTCTCTGACACTCTCAGACACTCTCTAACCCTCTCTATCACTCTATGACACTCTCTGACACTCTCAGACACTCTCTATCACTCTCTGACACTCTCTGACACTCTCAGACACTCTCTATCACTCTCTGACATTCTCTGGCACTCTCTGAAGCTCTTTATCACTCTCTGACACTCTCTGACACTCTCAGACACTCTCTATCACTCTCTGACACTCTCGATCACTCTCTATCACTCTCTGAAACTCTCTATCACACTCTATCACTCTCAGACACTCTCTATCACTCTCTGACACACTCTGACACTCTCAGATACTCTCTATCACTCTCTGACACTCTCTATTACTCTCTGACACTCTCAGACACTCCCTATCACGCTCTGACAGTCTCTATTACTCTCTGACACTCTCTGACACTCTCTATCACCCTCTGACACTCTCAGACTCTCTCTATCACTCTCAGACACTCTCTGATCTTCTGAGACACTCTCAGACACTCTCTATCACTCTCTGACATTCTCAGACACTCTCTATCACTCTCTGACACTCTCTGACACTCTCTATCACTCTCTGACACTCTCTGTTACTCTCTATCACTCTCTGACACTCTCAGACACACTCTATCACTCCCTGACACTCTCTGTTACTCTCTGACACTCTGTGACAATCTCGATCACTCTCTATCACTCTCTGACACTCTCTGACACACTCTGACACTCTCTGTTACTCTCTGACACTCTCAGGCACTCTCTATCAATCTCTGACAGTCTCAGACTCTCTCTATCACTCTCAGACACTCTCTGATTTTCTGATACACTCTCAGACACTCTCTATCACTCTCTGACATTCTCAGACACTCTCTATCACTCTCTGACACTCTCAGACACTCTCTATCACTCTCTGACACTCTCTGTTACTCTCTGACACTCTCAGACACTCTCTATCACTCTCTGACAGTCTCTATCACTCTCTGACACTTTCTGACACACTCTGACACTCTCTATCACTCTCTGACACTCTCAGACAATCTCTATCACTCTCTGACACTCTCTATCACTGTCTATCACTCTCTGACACTCTCTGACACACTCTGACACACTCTGACACTCTCTGACACTCTCTGACACTCTCTTTCAATCTCTGACACTCTCTAGCAATCTCTGACACACTCTGACGCTCTCAGACACTCTCTATCACTCTCTGACACTCTCTGACACTCCCTATCACTCTCTGACACAGTCAGACACTCCCTATCAGTCTCTGACACTCTCTGACACTCTCTATAACTTGCTGACACTCTCAGGCACTCTCTATCAATCTCTGACAGTCTCGATCACTCTCTGACACTCTCTGACACACTCTGACACTCTCTATCACTCTCTGACACACTCTATCACTCTCTATCACTCTCTGACACACTCTGACACACTCTGACACTGTCTGACACACTCTGACACACTCTGACACTCTGTGACAATCTCGATCACTCTCTATCACTCTCTGACACTCTCTGACACACTCTGACACTCTCTGACGCTCTCAGACACTCTCTATCACTCTCTGACACTCTCTGACACACTCTGACACTCTCTATCACTCTCTGACACTCTCTATCACTCTCTATCACTCTCTGACACTCTCAGACACTCTTTATCACTCTCTGACACTCTCTGTTACTCTCTGACACTCTGTGACAATCTCGATCACTCTCTATCACTCTCTGACACTCTCTGACACACTCTGACACTCTCTGTTACTCTCTGACACTCTCAGGCACTCTCTATCAATCTCTGACAGTCTCTATCACTCTCTGACACTCTCTGACACACTCTGACACTATCTATCACTCTCTGACACTCTCTATCACTCTCTATCACTCTCTGACACTCTCTATCAGCCTCTGACACTCTCAGACTCTCTCTATCACTCTCTGACACACTCTGACACTCTCAGACACTCCCTATCACGCTCTGACAGTCTCTATCACTCTCTGACACTCTCAGACACTCTCTATCACTCTCTTTCTTCTCTGACACTGTCTGAAACTCTCTATCACTCTCTATCACTCTCTATCAATCTCTGACACACTCTGACAATCTCTGACACTCACAGACACTCTCAGACACTATTTATCAGACTCTGAAAATCTCTGACACTCTCAGACACTCTCAGACACTCTCTATCACACTCTGACACTCACTGACACTCTCAGACACTCTCTGTCACTCTCAGACACTCTCAGACACTCTCTATCGCTCTCTGACACTCTCTGACATACTCTGACACTCTCTGACACTCTCAGACACTCTCTAACCCTCTCTATCACTCTATGACACTCTCTGACACTCTCAGACACTCTCTATCACTCTCTGACACTCTCTGACACTCTCAGACACTCTCTATCACTCTCTGACATTCTCTGGCACTCTCTGAAACTCTTTATCACTCTCTGACACTCTCTGACACTCTCAGACACTCTCTATCACTCTCTGACACTCTCGATCACTCTCTATCACTCTCTGAAACTCTCTATCACACTCTATCACTCTCAGACACTCTCTATCACTCTCTGACACACTCTGACACTCTCAGATACTCTCTATCACTCTCTGACACTCTCTATTACTCTCTGACACTCTCAGACACTCCCTATCACGCTCTGACAGTCTCTATTACTCTCTGACACTCTCTGACACTCTCTATCACCCTCTGACACTCTCAGACTCTCTCTATCACTCTCAGACACTCTCTGATCTTCTGAGACACTCTCAGACTCTCTCTATCACTCTCTGACATTCTCAGACACTCTCTATCACTCTCTTACACTCTCAGACACTCTCTATCACTCTCTGACACTCTCTGTTACTCTCTGACACTCTCAGACACTCTCTATCACTCTCTGACAGTCTCTATCACTCTCTGACACTTTCTGACACACTCTGACACTCTCTATCACTCTCTGACACTCTCAGACAATCTCTATCACTCTCTGACACTCTCTTTCACTGTCTGTCACTCTCTGACACTCTCTGACACACTCTGACACACTCTGACACTCTCTGACACTCTCTGACACTCTCTTTCAATCTCTGACACTCTCTAGCAATCTCTGACACACTCTGACGCTCTCAGACACTCTCTATCACTCTCTGACACTCTCTGACACTCCCTATCACTCTCTGACACAGTCAGACACTCCCTATCAGTCTCTGACACTCTCTGACACTCTCTATAACTTGCTGACACTCTCAGGCACTCTCTATCAATCTCTGACAGTCTCGATCACTCTCTGACACTCTCTGACACACTCTGACACTCTCTATCACTCTCTGACACACTCTATCACTCTCTATCACTCTCTGACACACTCTGACACACTCTGACACTGTCTGACACACTCTGACACACTCTGACACTCTGTGACAATCTCGATCACTCTCTATCACTCTCTGACACTCTCTGACACACTCTGACACTCTCTGACGCTCTCAGACACTCTCTATCACTCTCTGACACTCTCTGACACACTCTGACACTCTCTATCACTCTCTGACACTCTCTATCACTCTCTATCACTCTCTGACACTCTCAGACACTCTCTATCACTCTCTGACACTCTCTGTTACTCTCTGACACTCTGTGACAATCTCGATCACTCTCTATCACTCTCTGACACTCTCTGACACACTCTGACACTCTCTGTTAATCTCTGACACTCTCAGGCACTCTCTATCAATCTCTGACAGTCTCTATCACTCTCTGACACTCTCTGACACACTCTGACACTCTCTATCACTCTCTGACACTCTCTATCACTCTCTATCACTCTCTGACACTCTCTATCAGCCTCTGACACTCTCAGACTCTCTCTATCACTCTCTGACACACTCTGACACTCTCAGACACTCCCTATCACGCTCTGACAGTCTCTATCACTCTCTGACACTCTCAGACACTCTCTATCACTCTCTTTCTTCTCTGACACTGTCTGAAACTCTCTATCACTCTCTGACACTCTCAGACAATCTCTATCACTCTCTGACTCTCTCTATCACTGTCTGTCACTCTCTGACACTCTCTGACACACTCTGACACACTCTGACACTCTGTGACACTCTCTGACACTCTCTTTCAATCTCTGACACTCTCTAGCAATCTCTGACACACTCTGACGCTCTCAGACACTCTCTATCACTCTCTGACACTCTCTGACACTCCCTATCACTCTCTGACACAGTCAGACACTCCCTATCAGTCTCTGACACTCTCTGACACTCTCTATAACTTGCTGACACTCTCAGGCACTCTCTATCAATCTCTGACAGTCTCGATCATTCTCTGACACTCTCTGACACACTCTGACACTCTCTATCACTCTCTGACACACTCTATCACTCTCTATCACTCTCTGACACACTCTGACACTGTCTGACACACTCTGACACACTCTGACACTCTGTGACAATCTCGATCACTCTCTATCACTCTCTGACACTCTCTGACACACTCTGACACTCTCTGACGCTCTCAGACACTCTCTATCACACTCTGACACTCTCTGACACACTCTGACACTCTCTATCACTCTCTGACACTCTCTATCACTCTCTATCACTCTCTGACACTCTCAGACACTCTCTATCACTCTCTGACACTCTCTGTTACTCTCTGACACTCTGTGACAATCTCGATCACTCTCTATCACTCTCTGACACTCTCTGACACACTCTGACACTCTCTGTTAATCTCTGACACTCTCAGGCACTCTCTATCAATCTCTGACAGTCTCTATCACTCTCTGACACTCTCTGACACACTCTGACACTCTCTATCACTCTCTGACACTCTCTATCACTCTCTATCACTCTCTGACACTCTCTATCAGCCTCTGACACTCTCAGACTCTCTCTATAAATCTCTGACACACTCTGACACTCTCAGACACTCCCTATCACGCTCTGACAGTCTCTATCACTCTCTGACACTCTCAGACACTCTCTATCACTCTCTTTCTTCTCTGACACTGTCTGAAACTCTATATCACTCTCTATCACTCTCTATCAATCTCTGACACACTCTGACAATCTCTGACACTCACAGACACTCTCAGACACTATTTATCAGACTCTGAAAATCTCTGACACTCTCAGACACTCTCTATCACACTCTGACACTCACTGAAACTCTCAGACACTCTCTGTCACTCTCAGACACTCTCAGACACTCTCTATCGCTCTCTGACACTCTCTGACATACTCTGACACTCTCTGACACTCTCAGACACTCTCTAACCCTCTCTATCACTCTATGACACTCTCTGACACTCTCAGACACTCTCTATCACTCTCTGACTCTCTCTGACACTCTCAGACACTCTCTATCACTCTCTGACATTCTCTGGCACTCTCTGAAACTCTTTATCACTCTCTGACACTCTCTGACACTCTCAGACACTCTCTATCACTCTCTGACACTCTCGATCACTCTCTATCACTCTCTGAAACTCTCTATCACACTCTATCACTCCCAGACACTCTCTATCACTCTCTGACACACTCTGACACTCTCAGATACTCTCTATCACTCTCTGACACTCTCTATTACTCTCTGACACTCTCAGACACTCCCTATCACGCTCTGACAGTCTCTATTACTCTCTGACACTCTCTGACACTCTCTATCACCCTCTGACACTCTCAGACTCTCTCTATCACTCTCAGACACTCTCTGATCTTCTGAGACACTCTCAGACACTCTCTATCACTCTCTGACATTCTCAGACACTCTCTATCACTCTCTGACATTCTCAGACACTCTCTATCACTCTCTGACACTCTCTGTTACTCTCTATCACTCTCTGACACTCTCAGACACACTCTATCACTCTCTGACACTCTCTGTTACTCTCTGACACTCTGTGACAATCTCGATCACTCTCTATCACTCTCTGACACTCTCTGACACACTCTGACACTCTCTGTTACTCTCTGACACTCTCAGGCACTCTCTATCAATCTCTGACAGTCTCAGACTCTCTCTATCACTCTCAGACACTCTCTGATCTTCTGAGACACTCTCAGACACTCTCTATCACTCTCTGACATTCTCAGACACTCTCTATCACTCTCTGACACTCTCAGATACTCTCTATCACTCTCTGACACTCTCTGTTACTCTCTGACACTCTCAGACACTCTCTATCACTCTCTGACAGTCTCTATCACTCTCTGACACTTTCTGACACACTCTGACACTCTCTATCACTCTCTGACACTCTCAGACAATCTCTATCACTCTCTGACTCTCTCTATCACTGTCTATCACTCTCTGACACTCTCTGACACACTCTGACACACTCTGACACTCTCTGACACTCTCTGACACTCTATTTCAATCTCTGACACTCTCTAGCAATCTCTGACACACTCTGACGCTCTCAGACACTCTCTATCACTCTCTGACACTCTCTGACACTCCCTATCACTCTCTGACACAGTCAGACACTCCCTATCAGTCTCTGACACTCTCTGACACTCTCTATAACTTGCTGACACTCTCAGGCACTCTCTATCAATCTCTGACAGTCTCGATCACTCTCTGACACTCTCTGACACACTCTGACACTCTCTATCACTCTCTGACACACTCTATCACTCTCTATCACTCTCTGACACACTCTGACACACTCTGACACTGTCTGACACACTCTGACACACTCTGACACTCTGTGACTATCTCGATCACTCTCTATCACTCTCTGACACTCTCTGACACACTCTGACACTCTCTGACGCTCTCAGACACTCTCTATCACTCTCTGACACTCTCTGACACACTCTGACACTCTCTATCACTCTCTGACACTCTCTATCACTCTCTATCACTCTCTGACACTCTCAGACACTCTTTATCACTCTCTGACACTCTCTGTTACTCTCTGACACTCTGTGACAATCTCGATCACTCTCTATCACTCTCTGACACTCTCTGACACACTCTGACACTCTCTGTTACTCTCTGACACTCTCAGGCACTCTCTATCAATCTCTGACAGTCTCTATCACTCTCTGACACTCTCTGACACACTCTGACACTCTCTATCACTCTCTGACACTCTCTATCACTCTCTATCACTCTCTGACACTCTCTATCAGCCTCTGACACTCTCAGACTCTCTCTATCACTCTCTGACACACTCTGACACTCTCAGACACTCCCTATCACGCTCTGACAGTCTCTATCACTCTCTGACACTCTCAGACACTCTCTATCACTCTCTTTCTTCTCTGACACTGTCTGAAACTCTCTATCACTCTCTATCACTCTCTATCAATCTCTGACACACTCTGACAATCTCTGACACTCACAGACACTCTCAGACACTATTTATCAGACTCTGAAAATCTCTGACACTCTCAGACACTCTCAGACACTCTCTATCACACTCTGACACTCACTGACACTCTCAGACACTCTCTGTCACTCTCAGACACTCTCAGACACTCTCTATCGCTCTCTGACACTCTCTGACATACTCTGACACTCTCTGACACTCTCAGACACGCTCTAACCCTCTCTATCACTCTATGACACTCTCTGACACTCTCAGACACTCTCTATCACTCTCTGACACTCTCTGACACTCTCGGACACTCTCTATCACTCTCTGACATTCTCTGGAACTCTCTGAAACTCTTTATCACTCTCTGACACTCTCTGACACTCTCAGACACTCTCTATCACTCTCTGACACTCTCGATCACTCTCTATCACTCTCTGAAACTCTCTATCACACTCTATCACTCTCAGACACTCTCTATCACTCTCTGACACACTCTGACACTCTCAGATACTCTCTATCACTCTCTGACACTCTCTATTACTCTCTGACACTCTCAGACACTCCCTATCACGCTCTGACAGTCTCTATTACTCTCTGACACTCTCTGACACTCTCTATCACCCTCTGACACTCTCAGACTCTCTCTATCACTCTCAGACACTCTCTGATCTTCTGAGACACTCTCAGACACTCTCTATCACTCTCTGACATTCTCAGACACTCTCTATCACTCTCTGACACTCTCAGACACTCTCTATCACTCTCTGACACTCTCTGTTACTCTCTATCACTCTCTGACACTCTCAGACACTCTCTATCACTCTCTGACACTCTCTGTTACTCTCTGACACTCTGTGACAATCTCGATCACTCTCTATCACTCTCTGACACTCTCTGACACACTCTGACACTCTCTGTTACTCTCTGACACTCTCAGGCACTCTCTATCAATCTCTGACAGTCTCTATCACTCTCTGACACTCTCTGACACACTCTGACACTCTCTATCACACTCTGACACTCTCTATCACTCTCTATCACTCTCTGACACTCTCTATCAGCCTCTGACACTCTCAGACTCTCTCTATCACTCTCTGACACACTCTGACACTCTCATACACTCCCTATCACGCTCTGACAGTCTCTATCACTCTCTGACACTCTCAGACACTCTCTATCACTCTCTTTCTTCTCTGACACTGTGTGAAACTCTCTATCACTCTCTATCAATCTCTGACACACTCTGACAATCTCTGACACTCACAGACACTCTCAGACACTATTTATCAGACTCTGAAAATCTCTGACACTCTCAGACACTCTCAGACACTCTCTATCACACTCTGACACTCACTGACACTCTCAGACACTCTCTGTCACTCTCAGACACTCTCTATCGCTCACTAACACTCTCTGACATACTCTGACACTCTCTGACACTCTCAGACACTCTCTATCACTCTCTGACACTCTCGATCACTCTCTATCACTCTCTGAAACTCTCTATCACACTCTATCACTCTCAGACACTCTCTATCACTCTCTGACACACTCTGACACTCTCAGATACTCTCTATCACTCTCTGACACTCTCTATTACTCTCTGACACTCTCAGACACTCCCTATCACGCTCTGACAGTCTCTATTACTCTCTGACACTCTCTGACACTCTCTATCACCCTCTGACACTCTCAGACTCTCTCTATCACTCTCAGACACTCTCTGATCTTCTGAGACACTCTCAGACACTCTCTATCACTCTCTGACATTCTCAGACACTCTCTATCACTCTCTGACACTCTCAGACACTCTCTATCACTCTCTGACACTCTCTGTTACTCTCTGACACTCTCAGACACTCTCTATCACTCTCTGACAGTCTCTATCACTCTCTGACACTTTCTGACACACTCTGACACTCTATCACTCTCAGACACTCTCTATCACTCTCTGACACACTCTGACACTCTCAGATACTCTCTGACTCTCTCTGACACTCTGTAATACTCTCTGACACTCTCAGACACTCCCTATCACGCTCTGACAGTCTCTATTACACTCTGACACTCTCTGACACTCTCTATCACTCTCCGACACTCTCAGACTCTCTCTATCACTCTCTGACACACTCTGACACTCTCAGACACTCTCTGTCACTCTCTGACACTCTCTGACACTCTCTAACACTCTCTATCACTCTCTGACACACTCAGACTATCTCTGACACTCTCAGACACTCTCAGACACTCTCAGACACTCTCTATCACTCTCTGAAACTCACTGACACTCTCAGACACTCTCTATCACTCTCTGACACTCTCTGACACTCTCAGACACTCTCTATCACTCTCCGACACTCTCAGACACTCTCTATCACTCTCTAACACTCTCTATCGCTCTCTATCACTCTCTGACACACTCTGACAATCTCTGACACTCTCAGACACTCTCAGACACTCTCTATCACTCTCAGACACTCTCTGACACTCGCTGACACTCTCTATAACTCTCTATCACTCTCTATCACTCTCTGACACACTCTGACAATCTCTGAAACTCTCAGACACTCTCAGACAGTCTCTATCACTCTCTGACACTCGCTGACACTCTCTGACATACTCTGACACTCTCTGACACATCTCTGACACTCTCTGTCACTCTCTGACCACTCTGACACTCTCTGACACTCTCAGACACTCTATATCACTCTCTGACACTCTCCATCACTCTATGACACTCTCTGACACTCTCTAGCTCTCTCTAACACTCTCTTACACTCTTTGACACACTCTGACACTCTCAGACACTCTCTATCACTCTCTGACACTCACTGACACTCTCAGACACTCTCTGTCACTCTCAGACACTCTCAGACACTCTCAATCACACTCTGACACTCTCTGACACTCTCAGACACTCTCTGACACTCTCTGTCACTCTATGACACTCTCTGACACTCTCTATCAATCTCTGACACACTCTGACACTCTCTGACACTCTCTGACAGTCTCACACACACTCTATCACTCTCTATCACTCTCTGAAACTCTCTGACACACTGTGAGTCTCTGAGACACTCTCAGACACTCTCTATCTCTCTCTGACACTCTCAGACACTCTCTATCACTCTCTGACACTCTCTATTGCTCTCTGACACTCTCAGACACTCTCTATCACTCTGTGACACTCTCTGACACTCTCTATCACTCTCTATCACTCTCTATCACTCTCTGACACACTCTGACAATCTCTGACACTCACACACACTCTGAGACACTCTCTATCGCACTCTGACGATCTCTGACACTCTCAGACACTCTCTTTCACACTCTGACATTCACTGAAACTCTCAGACACTCTATGTCACTCTCAGACACTCTCAGACACTCTCTATCGCTCTCTGACACTCTCTGACACTCTCAGATACTCTCTGACTTTCTCTGACACTCTGTAATACTCTCTGACACTCTCAGACACTCCCTATCACGCTCTGACAGTCTCTATTACACTCTGACACTCTCTGACACTCTCTATCACTCTCTGACACTCTCAGACTCTCTCTATCACTCTCTGACACACTCTGACACTCTCAGACACTCTCTGTCACTCTCTGACACTCTCTGACACTCTCTAACACTCTCTATCACTCTCTGACACACTCAGACAATCTCTGACACTCTCAGACACTCTCAGACACTCTCAGACACTCTCAGACACTCTCTATCACTCTCTGAAACTCACTGACACTCTCAGACACTCTCTATCACTCTCTGACACTCTCTGACACTCTCAGACACTCTCTATCACTCTCCGACACTCTCAGACACTCTCTATCACTCTCTAACACTCTCTATCGCTCTCTATCACTCTCTGACACACTCTGACAATCTCTGACACTCTCAGACACTCTCAGACACTCTCTATCACTCTCAGACACTCTCTGACACTCGCTGACACTCTCTATAACTCTCTATCACTCTCTATCACTCTCTGACACACTCTGACAATCTCTGAAACTCTCAGACACTCTCAGACAGTCTCTATCACTCTCTGACACTCGCTGACACTCTCTGACATACTCTGACACTCTCTGACACATCTCTGACACTCTCTGTCACTCTCTGACCACTCTGCCACTCTCTGACACTCTCAGACACTCTATATCACTCTCTGACACTCTCCATCACTCTATGACACTCTCTGACACTCTCTAGCTCTCTCTAACACTCTCTTACACTCTTTGACACACTCTGACACTCTCAGACACTCTCTATCACTCTCTGACACTCACTGACACTCTCAGACACTCTCTGTCACTCTCAGACACTCTCAGACACTCTCAATCACACTCTGACACTCTCTGACACTCTCAGACACTCTCTGACACTCTCTGTCACTCTATGACACTCTCTGACACTCTCTATCAATCTCTGACACACTCTGACACTCTCTGACAGTCTCACAAACACTCTATCACTCTCTATCACTCTCTGAAACTCTCTGACACACTGTGAGTCTCTGAGACACTCTCAGACACTCTCTATCTCTCTCTGACACTCTCAGACACTCTCTATCACTCTCTGACACTCTCTATTGCTCTCTGACACTCTCAGACACTCTCTATCACTCTGTGACACTCTCTGACACTCTCTATCACTCTCTATCACTCTCTATCACTCTCTGACACACTCTGACAATCTCTGACACTCACACACACTCTGAGACACTCTCTATCGCACTCTGACGATCTCTGACACTCTCAGACACTCTCTTTCACACTCTGACATTCACTGAAACTCTCAGACACTCTATGTCACTCTCAGACACTCTCAGACACTCTCTATCGCTCTCTGACACTCTCTGACATACTCTGACACTCTCTGACACACTCAGACACTCTCTGACACTCTCTGACCCTCTCTATCACTCTATGACACTCTCTGGCACTCTCAGACAGTCTCTATCACTCTCAGACACGCTCTATCACTCTCTGACACTCTCTGGCACTCTCTGAAACTCTTTATCACTCTCTGACACTCTCTGACACTCTCAGACACTCTCTATCACTCTCTGACACTCTGTGACACTCTCTGAAACTCTCTATCACTCTCTATCACTCTCTATCACTCTCTGACACACTCAGACACTCTCTATCGCTCTCTATCACTCTCTGACACACTCTGACATACTCTGACACTCTCTGACACTCTCAGACACTCTCTGACACTCTCTGACACTCTCTATCACTCTCTGACACTCTCTGACACTCTCTGACACTCTCAGACAGTCTCAGACACACTCTATCACTCTCTGACACTCTCTGACACTCTCTATTACTCTCTGACACTCTCAGACACTCTCTATCACTCTCTTTCACTCTCTGACACTCTCTGACACTCTCTATCACTCTCTATCACTCTTTATCACTCTCTGACACACTCTGACTATCTCTGACACTCACAGACACTCTCAGACACTATCTATCACACTCTGACAATCTCTGACACTCTCAGACACTCTCAGACACTCTCTATCACACTCTGACACTCTCAGACACACTATGTCACTCTCAGACACTCTCTATCGCTCTCTGACACTCTTTATCACTCTCTGACACTCTCTGACATTCTCAGACACTCTCTATCACTCTCTGACACTCTCTATCACTCTCTATCACTCTCTGACACACTCTGACAATCTCTGACACTCACAGACACTCACAGACACTCACTATCACACTCTGACAATCTCTGACAATCTCTGACACTCTCAGACACTCTATGTCACTCTCTATCACACTCTGACACTCTCAGACACTCTCTATCACTCTCTGACACTCTCTGGCACTCTCTGAAACTCTTTATCACTCTCTGACACTCTCTGACACTCTCAGACACTCTCTATCACTCTCTGACACTCTCTATCACTCTCTATCACTCTCTGACACACTCTGACCATCTCTGACACTCACAGACACTCTCAGACACTCACTATCACACTCTGACAATCTCTGACAATCTCTGACACTCTCTGACAATCTCGATCACTCTCTATCACTCTCCGACACCCTCTGACACACTCTGACACTCTCTGACGCTCTCAGACACTCTCTATCACTCTCTGACATTCTCTGACACTCTGAGACACTCTCAGACATTCTCCATCACTCTCTGACAATCTCAGACACTCTCTATCACTCTCTGACACTCTCTATTACTCTCTGACACACTCAGGCACACTCTATCACTCTCTATCACTCTCTGACAGTCTCTATCACTCGCTGACACTCTCTGACAAACTCTGACACTCTCTATCACTCTCTGACACTCTCAGATACCCTCTATCACTCTCTGACACTCTCTGACACTCTCTATTACTCTCTGATACTCTCAGACACTCCCTATCACGCTCTGACAGTCTCTATTACTCTCTGACACTCTCTGACACTCTCTATCACTCTCTGACACTCTCAGACTCTCTCTATCACTCTCTGAAACACTCTGACACTCTCAGACACTCTCTATCACTCTCTGACACTCTCTGACACTCTCTATCACTCTCAGACACACTATGTCACTCTCAGACACTCTCTATCGCTCTCTGACACTCTCTGACATACTCTGACACTCTGTGACACTCTCAGACACTCTCTGAAACTCTCTGACACTCTCTATCACTCTACGACACTCTCTGACACTCTCAGACACTCTCTGTCACTCTCTGACACTCTCTGACACTCTCAGACACTCTCTATCACTCTCTGACACTCTCTGGCACTCTCTGAAACTCTTTATCACTCTCTGACACTCTCTGACACTCTCAGACACTCTCTTTCACTCTCTGACACTCTCTGACACACTCTGACAATCTCTGAAACTCACAGACACTCTCAGACACTCACTATCACACTCTGACAATCTCTGACAATCTCTGACACTCTCTGACAATCTCGATCACTCTCTATCACTCTCCGACACCCTCTGACACTCTCTGACGCTCTCAGACACTCTCTATCACTCTCTGACATTCTCTGACACTCTGAGACACTCTCAGACATTCTCCATCACTCTCTGACAATCTCAGACACTCTCTATCACTCTCTGACACTCTCTATTACTCTCTGACACACTCAGGCAATCTCTATCACTCTCTATCACTCTCAGACACTCTCTATCACTCTCAGACACTCTCTATCACTCTCTGACACTCTCAGATACTCTCTATCACTCTCTGACACTCTCTGACACTCTCTTTTACTCTCTGATACTCTCAGACACTCCCTATCACGCTCTGACAGTCTCTATTACTCTCTGACACTCTCTATCACTCTCTGACACTCTCAGACTCTCTCTATCACTCTCTGAAACACTCTGACACTCTCAGACACTCTCTATCACTCTCTGACACTCTCTGACACTCTCTGACACTCTCTGACACTCTCTATCACTCTCTTATCAATCTCTGAAAAATTCTGACATCTCTGACAGTCTCAGACACTCTCAGACTCTCTCTATCACTCTCTGAAACACTCTGACACTCTCAGACACTCTCTATCACTCTCTGACACTCTCTGACACTCTCTGACACTCTCTGACACTCTCTATCACTCTCTGACAAATTCTGACAATCTCTGACAGTCTCAGACACTCTCAGACACTCTCTATCACTCTCTGACACTCACTGACACTCTCAGACACGCTCTATCACTCTCTATCACTCTCTGACACTCTCAGACACTCTCTATCGCTCTCTGACACTCTCTGACACTCTCAGACACTCTCTATAACTCTCTGACACTCTCAGACACTCACTGACGCACTCAGACACTCTCTATCACTCTCTGACGCTCTCTGACACTCTCTATCACTCTCTATCACTCTCTGACTCTCTCTGAAACACTCAGACGCTCTATGACACTCTCAGACAATCTCTATCACTCTCTAGCACTCTCTGACACTCTCTATCACTCTCAATCACTCTCTGACACTCTCTGACACACTCAGACAATTTCTGACACTCTCTGACACTCTCAGACACTCTCTGACACTCTCTGACACTCTCTGAAACTCTTTGACACTCTCTGACACTCTCAGACTATCTCTGACACACTCTGAAACTCTCTGACAATTCTCTGAAACTCGCTGACACTCTCTGCAATCTCTCTGACGCTCTCTGACAGTTTGTGACACTCTCTGAAACTCTTGACAGTCTCTGAAAGTCTCAGAAAATCTCAGAAACTCTCTGGTAATCTCTGACACTCTCTGACACTCTCTGATACTCTCTGACACACTCAGAAACTCTCAGAAACTCTCTGAAACTCTCTGACACACTCAGAAACTCTCTGAACCTCTCTGACACTCTCCGAAACTCTCTGACAATCTCTGAAACTTTCTGACACTCTCTGACACTCTCTGAAGCTCTCTGGCACTCTCTGAAAATCTCTGACACTCTCTGACACTCTGTGACACTCTCAGACACTCTCTGACACTCTCTGAAACTCTCTGACACTCTCTGACACGATCTGACTCTCTCTGAAACTCTCTGACACTCTTTGACACTCTGTGACACTCTGTGAAACTCTCTGACACTCGCTGATACTCTCTGATACTCACAGATACTCTCAGAAACTCTCCGACATTCTCTGACACTCTCTGATAATCTATGACACTCTCAGACACTCCCTGAAACTCTCTGACATTCTCTGACACTCTGTGACACACTGTGACACTCTCTGAAACTCTCTGACACTCTGTGACACACTGTGAAACTCTCTGACACTCTCTGACACTCTCTGACACTCTGTGAAACTCTCTGACACTCTCTGACACTCTCTGAAAGTCTCTGACACTCTGTGTCACTCCCTGACACACTCAGAAACTCTCAGAACCCTCTGACACTCTCTTACACTAACAGATACTCTCAGAAACTCTCCGACATTCTCTGACACTCTCTGACACTCTCTGACACTCTCTGATACTCTGTGAAACTCTCTGAAAGTCTCGGAAACTTTCTGACACTCTCTGACACTCTCAGAAGCTCTCTGGAACTCTCTGAAAATCTCTGACACTCTCTGACAATCTCAGACACTCTCTGAAAAACTCTGACACTCTCTGACACGATCTGACTCTCTCTGAAACTCACTGACACTCTCTGACACTCTGTGACACACTGTGAAACTCTCTGACACTCTCTGATACTCTCTGACACTCACAGATACTTTCAGAAACTCTCCGACATTCTCTGACACTCTCTGATAATCTATGACACTCTCAGACACTCTCTGAAACTCTCTGACATTCTCTGACACCCTGTGACACACTGTGAAACTCTCTGACTCTCTCTGACATTCACAGATACTCTCAGAAACTCTCCGACATTCTCTGACATTCTCTGACACTCTCTGACACTCTCTGACACTCTGTGACACTCTGTGACACACTCTGACACTCTGTGACATTCTCTGAAACTCTCTGACACTCTGTGACACACTGTGAAACTCTCTGACACTCTCTGACACTCACTGACACTCTGTGACACTCTCTGAAACTCTCTGACACTCTCTGACAGTCTCTGACACTCTGTGACACTCCCTGACACACTCAGAAACTCTCAGAACCCTCTGACACTCTCTTACACTCACAGATACTCTCAGAAACTCTCCGACATTCTCTGACACTCGCTGGCACTCTCTGACACTCTCTGATACTCTGTGAAACTCTCTGAAACTCTCTGAAACTCTCTGACAGTCTCTGACACTCTGTGACACTCCCTGACATACTCAGAAACTCTCAGAACCCTCTGACACTCTCTTACACTCACACATACTCGCAGAATCTCTCCGACATTCTCTGACACTCTCTGACACTCTCTGATACTCTCAGACACTCACAGATACTCTCAGAAACTCTCCGACATTCTCCGACAGTCTCTGACACTTTCAGACACTCTCTGACACTCTCTGACACTCTCTGAAACTCTCTGACACTCTGTGACACACTGTGAACCTCTCTGACTCTCTCTGACACTCACAGATACTCTCAGAAACTCTCCGACATTCTCTGACACTCTCTGACATTCTGTGAAACTCTCTGAAACTCTCTGACACTCTCAGACAATCTCTGACACTCTTTGAAACTCCCTGAAACTCTCTGACACTCACTGAAACACTCTGTCACTATCTGACACTCTCTGACATTCTGGGAAGCTCTCTGAAACTCTCTGAAACTCTCTGAAACTCTCTGACAGTCTCTGAAACTCTCTGCAATCTCTCTGACACTCTCCGATATTCTCTGACATACTCTGACACTCTCTGACACTCTCTGACACTCTCAGAAACTCTCAGAAACTCTCTGGCAATCTCTGACACGCTCAGACACTCTCTGAAACTCTCTGATACTCTCTGAAACTCTCTGACACTCTCTGACACTCTCTGGAACTCTCCGACACTCTCTGTCACTCTCTGACACACTCTGAAACTCTCAGACACTCTCTGACACTCTCTGAAGCTCTCTGAAACTGTCTGAAACGCTGTGACACTCTCAGAAACTCTCTGAAACTCTCTGACACTCTCTGAAACTCTCTGAAACTCTCTGACACTTTGTGACACTCCCTGAAACTCTCTGACACTCTCTGACAATCTCCGACACACTCAGAAACTCTCAGAAACGCTCTGGCACTCTCCGACACTCTCTGACACTCTCTGAAACTCTCTGACACTCTCTGAAACTCTTTGACACTCTCTGATACTCTCTGACACACTCTGACACTCTCTGAAACTCTTTGACAGTCTCTGACACTCTCAGACACTGTCTGACACTCTCTGAAACGCTCTGAAACTCTCGGAAACTCTCTGACACTCCCTGACACTCTCTGAAGCTCTCTGAAACTCTCTGACACTCTGTGACACTCCCTGAAACTCTCTGACACTCTCTGACAATCTCCGACACACTCAGAAACTCTCAGAAACGCTCTGGCACTCTCCGACACTCTCTGACATTCTCTGAAACTCTCTGACACTCTCTGAAACTCTTTGACACTCTCTGACACTCTCTGACACACTCTGACACTCTCTGAAACTCTTTGACAGTCTCTGACACTCTCAGACACTGTCTGACACTCTCTGAAACGCTCTGAAACTCTCGGACACTCTGTGGCACTCTCTGAAAATCTCTGACACTATCTGAAATTCTCGGAAACTTTCTGACACTCTCTGACACTCTCTGACACTCTCAGAAACACTCTGACACTCTCTGACACTCACAGATACTCTCAGAAACTCTCCGACATTCTCTGACACTCTCTGACAATCTCGGACACACTGTGAAACTCTCTTACACTCTCTGACAATCTCTGACACACTCAGAAACTCTCAGAAACGCTCTGGGACTCTCCGACACACTCTGACACTCTCTGAAACTCTCTGACACTCTCTATCACTCTATGACACTCTCTGACACTCCCAGACACTCTCTATCACTCTCTGACACTCTCTGACACTCTCAGACACTCTCTATCACTCTCCGACACTCTCTGACACTCTCTGAAACTCTCTGACACTCTCTGAAACTCTTTGACACTCTCTGACACTCTCTGACACACTCTGACACTCTCTGAAACTCTTTGACAGTCTCTGACACTCTCAGACACTGTCTGACACTCTCTGAAACGCTCTGAAACTCTCGGACACTCTGTGGCACTCTCTGAAAATCTCTGACACTATCTGAAACTCTCGGAAACTTTCTGACACTCTCTGACACTCTCTGACACTCTCAGAAACACTCTGACACTCTCTGACACTCACAGATACTCTCAGAAACTCTCCGACATTCTCTGACACTCTCTGACAATCTCGGACACACTGTGAAACTCTCTTACACTCTCTGACACTCACAGATGCTCTCAGAAATTCTCCGACATTCTCTGACAGTCTCTGACACTCTCTGAAACTCTCTGACACTCTTTGACACTCTGTGACACTCTGTGAAACTCTCTGACACTCTCTGATACTCTCTGATACTCACAGATACTCTCAGAAACTTTCCGACATTCTCTGACACTCTGTGACACACTGTGAAACTCTCTGAAACTCTCTGACACTCTGTGACACACTGTGAAACTCTCTGAAACTCTCTGACACTCTCTGACACTCTGTGAAACTCTCTGAAACTCTCTGACACTCTCTGAAAGTCTCTGACACTCTGTGTCACTCCCTGACACACTCAGAAACTCTCAGAACCCTCTGACACTCTCTTGCACTCACAGATACACTCAGAAACTCTCCGACATTCTCTGACACTCTCTGACACTCTCTGACACTCTCTGATACTCTGTGAAACTCTCTGAAAGTCTTGGAAACTTTCTGACACTCTCTGACACTCTCAGAAGCTCTCTGGAACTCTCTGAAAATCTCTGACACTCTCTGACAATCTCAGACACTCTCTGACACTCTCTGAAAAACTCTGACACTCTCTGACAATCTCAGACACTCTCTGACACTCTCTGAAAAACTCTGACACTCTCTAACACGATCTGACTCTCTCTGAAACTCACTGACACTCTCTGACACTCTGTGACACACTGTGAAACTCTCTGACACTCTCTGATACTCTCTGACACTCACAGATACTCTCAGAAACTCTCCGACATTCTCTGACACTCTCTGATAATCTATGACACTCTCTGACACTCTCTGAAACTCTCTGACATTCTCTGACACCCTGTGACACACTGTGAAACTCTCTGACTCTCTCTGACACTCACAGATACTCTCAGAAACTCTCCGACATTCTCTGACAGTCTCTGACACTCTCTGACACTCTGTGACACTCTGTGACACACTCTGACACTCTGTGACACTCTCTGAAACTCTCTGACACTCTGTGACACACTGTGAAACTCTCTGACACTCTCTGACACTCCCTGACACTCTGTGACACTCTCTGAAACTCTCTGACACTCTCTGACAGTCTCTGACACTCTGTGACACTCCCTGACACACTCAGAAACTCTCAGAACCCTCTGACACTCTCTTACACTTACAGATACTCTCAGAAACTCTCCGACATTCTCTGACACTCGCTGGCACTCTCTGACACTCTCTGATATTCTGTGAAACTCTCTGAAACTCTCTGACACTCTCTGACAGTCTCTGACACTCTGTGACACTCCCTGACACACTCAGAAACTCTCAGAACCCTCTGACATTCTCTTACACTCACACATTCTCGCAGAAACTCTCCGACATTCTCTGACGCTCTCTGATACTCTCAGACACTCACAGATACTCTCAGAAACTCTCCGACATTCTCCGACAGTCTCTGACACTTTCAGACACTCTCTGACACTCTCTGACACTCTCTGACACTCTCTGAAACTCTCTGACACTCTGTGACACACTGTGAAACTCTCTGACTCTCTCTGACACACACAGATAGTCTCAGAAACTCTCTGACATTCTCTGACACTCTCTGACACTCTGTGAAACTCTCTGAAACTCTCTGACACTCTCAGACAATCTCTGACACTCTTTGAAACTCCCTGAAACTCTCTGACACTCACTGAAACACTCTGTCACTATCTGACACTCTCTGACATTCTCGGAAGCTCTCTGAAACTCTCTGAAACTCTCTGAAGCTCTCTGACAGTCTCT
Source organism: Heterodontus francisci (assembly GCF_036365525.1). Lineage (NCBI taxonomy): Eukaryota > Metazoa > Chordata > Chondrichthyes > Heterodontiformes > Heterodontidae > Heterodontus > Heterodontus francisci. The sequence goes on along the minus strand of NC_090398.1, from coordinate 54,838,670 downwards.
GAAACTCTCTGCAATCTCTCTGACACTCTCCGACATTCTCAGAAACTCTCAGAAACTCTCTGGCAATCTCCGACACGCTCAGACACTCTCTGAAACTCTCTGACACTCTCTGAACATCTCTGGAACTCTCCGACACTCTCTGTCACTCTCTGACACACTCTGAAACTCTCAGACACTCTCTGACACTCTCTGAAGCTCTCTGAAACTGTCTGAAACGCTGTGACACTCTCAGAAACTCTCTGAAGCTCTCTGACACTCTCTGAAACTCTCTGAAACTCTCTGACACTTTGTGACACTCCCTGAAACTCTCTGACACTCTCTGACAATCTCCGACACACTCAGAAACTCTCAGAAACGCTCTGGCACTCTCCGACACTCTCTGACACTCTCTGAAACTCTCTGACACTCTCTGAAACTCTTTGACACTCTCTGACACTCTATGACACACTCTGACACTCTCTGAAACTCTTTGACAGTCTCTGACACTCTCAGACACTGTCTGACACTCTCTGAAACGCTCTGAAACTCTCGGACACGCTCTGACACTCCCTGACACTCTCTGAAGCTCTCTGAAATTCTCTGACACTCTGTGGCACTCTCTGAAAATCTCTGACACTATCTGAAACTCTCTGAAACGTTCTGACACTCTCTGACACTCTCCGACACTCTCAGAAACACTCTGAAACTCTCTGAAACTCTCTGACACTCTCTGACACTCTCTGACACTCACAGATACTCTGAGAAACTCTCCGACATTCTCTGACACTCTCTGACAATCTCGGACACACTGTGAAGCTCTCTTACACTCTCTGACACTCACAGATGCTCTCAGAAATTCTCCGACATTCTCTGACAGTCTCTGACACTCTCTGAAACTCTCTGACACTCTGTGACACACTGTGAAACTCTCTGACTCTCTCTGACACTCACAGATACTCTCAGAAACTCTCCGACATTCTCTGGCACTCTCTGACACTCTGTGAAACTCTCTGAAACTCTCTGACACTCTCAGACAATCTCTGACACTCTTTGAAACTCCCTGAAACTCTCTGACACTCACTGAAACACTCTGTCACTATCTGACACTCTCTGACATTCTCGGAAGCTCTCTGAAACTCTCTGAAGCTCTCTGACAGTCTCTGAAACTCTCTGCAATCTCTCTGACACTCTCCGACATTCTCTGACATACTCTGACACTCTCTGACACTCTCAGAAACTCTCAGAAACTCTCTGGCAATCTCTGACACGCTCAGACACTCTCTGAAACTCTCTGACACTCTCTGAAACTCTCTGACACTCTCTGGAACTCTCTGACACTCTCTGTCACTCTCTGACACACTCTGAAACTCTCAGACACTCTCTGACACTCTCTGAAGCTCTCTGAAACTGTCTGAAACGCTGTGACACTCTCAGAAACTCTCTGAAACTCTCTGACACTCTCTGAAACTCTCTGAAACTCTCTGACACTTTGTGACACTCCCTGAAACTCTCTGACACTCTCTGACAATCTCCGACACACTCAGAAACTCTCAGAAACGCTCTGGCACTCTCCGACACTCTCTGACACTCTCTGAAACTCTCTGACACTCTCTGAAACTCTTTGACATTCTCTGACACTCTCTGACACACTCTGACACTCTCTGAAACTCTTTGACAGTCTCTGACACTCTCAGACACTGTCTGACACTCTCTGAAACGCTCTGAAACTCTCGGACACTCTCTGACACTCCCTGACACTCTCTGAAGCTCTCTGAAACTCTCTGACACTCTGTGGCACTCTCTGAAAATCTCTGACACTATCTGAAACTCTCTGAAAATTTCTGACACTCTCTGACACTCTCTGACACTCTCAGAAACACTCTGAAACTCTCTGAAACTCTCTGACACTCTCTGACACTCACAGATACTCTGAGAAACTCTCCGACATTCTCTGACACTCTCTGACAATCTCGGACACACTGTGAAACTCTCTTACACTCTCTGACACTCACAGATGCTCTCAGAAATTCTCCGACATTCTCTGACAGTCTCTGACACTCTCTGACACTCCGTGAAACTCTTTGAAAGTCCCTGTCACTCTCTGACACTCTCAGACACTCTCTGACACTCTCTGACAATCTCTGAAACTGTCTGAAACTCTCTGACAATCTCTGACAAACTCAGAAACTCTCTGAAACTCTCTGACACTCTCAGAAACTCTCAGAAACTCTTTGAAACTCTCTTATACTCCCTGAAACTCTCTGACACTCTGTGAAACTCTCTGAAACTCTCTGACACACTCAGAAACTCCCTGAACCTCTCTGACACTCTCTGACACTCTCTGAAACTCTCTGACAATCTCTGACACTCTGTGACACACTGTGAAATGTTCTGACACTCTCTGACACTCTCTGAAGCTCTTTGGAACTCTGAAACTCTCTGACACTCTCAGACACTCTCTGACACTCTCTGAAACTCTCTGACACTGTCTAACACGATCTGACTCTCTCTGAAACTCTCTGACAGTCTCTGACATTCTGTGACACTCGCTGACACACTCAGAAACTCTCTGAACCCTCTGACAGTCTCCGACATTCTCTGACACTCGCTGGCACTCTCTGACACTCTCTGATATTCTGTGAAACTCTCTGAAACTCTCTGACACTCTCTGACAGTCTCTGACACTCTGTGACACTCACTGACACACTCAGAAACTCTCAGAACCCTCTGACATACTCTTACACTCACACATTCTCGCAGAAACTCTCCGACATTCTCTGACACTCTCTGATACTCTCAGACACTCACAGATAATCTCAGAAACTCTCCGACATTCTCCGACAGTCTCTGACACTTTCAGACACTCTCTGACACTCTCTGAAACTCTCTGACACTCTGTGACACACTGTGAAACTCTCTGACTCTCTCTGACACACACAGATACTCTCAGAAACTCTCTGACATTCTCTGACACTCTCTGACACTCTGTGAAACTCTCTGAAACTCTCTGACACTCTCAGACAATCTCTGACACTCTTTGAAACTCCCTGAAACTCTCTGACACTCACTGAAACACTCTGTCACTATCTGACACTCTCTGACATTCTCGGAAGCTCTCTGAAACTCTCTGAAGCTCTCTGACAGTCTCTGAAACTCTCTGCAATCTCTCTGACACTCTCCGACATTCTCTGACATACTCTGACACTCTCTGACACTCTCTGACACTCTCTGACACTCTCAGAAAAACTCTCTGGCAATCTCTGACACGCTCAGACACTCTCTGAAACTCTCTGACACTCTCTGAAACTCTCTGACACTCTCTGACAATCTCTGACACTCTCTGTCACTCTCTGACACACTCTGAAACTCTCAGACACTCTCTGACACTCTCTGAAGCTCTCTGAAACTGTCTGAAACGCTGTGACACTCTCAGAAACTCTCTGAAACTCTCTGACACTCTCTGAAACTCTCTGAAACTCTCTGACACTTTGTGACACTCCCTGAAACTCTCTGACACTCTCTGACAATCTCCGACACACTCAGAAACTCTCAGAAACGCTCTGGCACTCTCCGACACTCTCTGACACTCTCTGAAACTCTCTGACACTCTCTGAAACTCTTTGACATTCTCTGACACTCTCTGACACACTCTGACACTCTCTGAAACTCTTTGACAGTCTCTGACACTCTCAGACACTGTCTGACACTCTCTGAAACGCTCTGAAACTCTCGGACACTCTCTGACACTCCCTGACACTCTCTGAAGCTCTCTGAAACTCTGTGACACTCTGTGGCACTTTCTGAAAATCTCTGACACTATCTGAAACTCTCTGAAACTTTCTGACACTCTCTGACACTCTCTGACACTCTCAGAAACACTCTGAAACTCTCTGAAACTCTCTGACACTCTCTGACACTCACAGATACTCTGAGAAACTCTCCGACATTCTCTGACACTCTCTGACAATCTCGGACACACTGTGAAACTCTCTTACACTCTCTGACACTCACAGATGCTCTCAGAAATTCTCCGACATTCTCTGACATTCTCTGACAGTCTCTGACACTCTCTGACATTCTCTGAAACTGTCTGAAACTCTCTGACAATCTCTGACAAACTCAGAAACTCTCTGAAACTCTCTGACACTCTCAGAAACTCTCAGAAACTCTTTGAAACTCTCTTATACTCTCTGAAACTCTCTGACACTCTGTGAAACTCTCTGAAACTCTCTGACACACTCAGAAACTCTCTGAACCTCTCTGACACTCTCTGAAACTCTCTGACAATCTCTGACACTCTGTGACACACTGTGAAACGTTCTGACACTCTCTGACACTCTCTGAAGCTCTTTGGAACTCTGAAACTCTCTGACACTCTCAGACACTCTCTGACACTCTCTGAAACTCTCTGACACTCTCTAACACGATCTGACTCTCTCTGAAACTCTCTGACAGTCTCTGACATTCTGTGACACTCGCTGACACACTCAGAAACTCTCTGAACCCTCTGACAGTCTCTGACAGTCTCTGACACTCTCTGACACTCACAGATACTCTCAGAAACTCTCCGACATTCTCTGAAACTCTCTGACACTCTATGACACTCTCAGACACTCTCTGAATCTCTCTGACACTTTCTGACACTCTGTGACACACTGTGAAACTCTCTGACAGTCTCTGACACTCACAGATACTCTCAGAAACTCTCCGGCATTCTCTGACAGTCTCTGACATTCTCTGACAGTCTCTGACACTCTCTGACACTCTGTGACACTCTCTGACACTCTCTGACACTCTGTGACACTCTCTGAAACTCTCTGACACTCTGTGACGCACTGTGAATCTCTCTGACACTCTCTGACACTCTCTGAAACTCTCTGACACTCACTGAAACTCTCTGAAACTCTCTGACAGTCTCTGACACTCTGTGACACCCCCTGACACACTCAGAAACTCTCAGAACCCTCTGACACTCTCTTACACTCACAGATACTCTCAGAAACTCTCCGACATTCTCTGACACTCTCTGACACTCTCTGACACTCTCTGACACTCTCAGACACTCTCTGACACTCTCTGACATTTTCCGAAACTCTTTGACACTCTCTGACACTCTCTGACACTCTCAGACAATCTCTGACACTCTCTGAAATTCTCTGAAACACTCTGACACTCACTGAAATTCTCTGACACTCTCTGACACTCTCTGACACTTTGTGACACTCCCTGAAATTCTCTGACACTCTTGGACACTCTCCGACACACTCAGAAACTCACTGGCACTCTCTGACACTCTCAGTAAATCTCTGAAACTCTCTGACAGTCTCTGAACCTCTTTGACACTCTCTGACACTCTCAGACTATCTCTGACACACTCTGAAACTCTCTGACAATTCACTGAAACTCTCTGTCACTCTCTGACACTCTCTGAAGCTCTCTGCAACTCTCTGCAATCTCTCTGACGCTCTCTGACAGTCTTTGACACTCTCTGAAACTCTTGACACTCTCTGACACTCACAGATACTCTCAGAAACTCTCCGACATTCTCTGACACTCTCTGACACTCTGTGACACTCTGTGACACTCTCTGACACTCTGTGACAATCTCTGAAACTCTCTGACACTCTGTGACGCACTGTGAATCTCTCTGACATTCTCTGACACTTTCTGACACTCTGTGACACTCCTTGACACACTCAGAAACTCTCAGAACCCTCTGACACTCACTTACACTCAAAGATACTCTCAGAAACTCTCCGACATTCTCTGACACTCTCTGACACTCTCTGACACTCTCAGACACTCTCTGACACTCTCAGATATTCTCTGAAACTCTTTGACACTCTCTGACACTCTCAGACAATCTCTGACAATCTCTGACACTCTCTGAAATTCTCTGAAACACTCTGACACTCACTGAAACTCTCTGACCCTCTCTGACACTCTCTGACACTTTGTGACACTCCCTGAAACTCTCTGACACTGTTGGACACTCTCCGACACACTCAGAAACTCACTGGCACTTTTGACACTCTCAGTAAATCTCTGAAACTCTCTGACACTCTCTGAAACTATTTGACACTCACTCAACCTCTCTGAAACTCTCTGATAATTTATGACACTCTCAGACACTCCCTGAAACTCTCTGACATTCTCTGACACTCTGTGACACACTGTGACACTCTCTGAAACTCTCTGACACTCTGTGACACACTGTGAAACTCTCTGACACTCTCTGACACTCTCTGACACTCTGTGAAACTCTCTGAAACTCTCTGACACTTTCTGAAAGTCTCTGACACTCTGTGTCACTCCCTGACACACTCAGAAACTCTCAGAACCCTCTGACACTCTCTTACACTCACAGATACTCTCAGAAACTCTCCGACATTCTCTGACACTCTCTGACACTCTCTGACACTCTCTGATACTCTGTGAAACTCTCTGAATGTCTCGGAAACTTTCTGACACTCTCTGACACTCTCAGAAGCTCTCTGGAACTCTCTGAAAATCTCTGACATTCTCTGACAATCTCAGACACTCTCTGAAAAACTCTGACACTCTCTGACACGATCTGACTCTCTCTGAAACTCACTGACACTCTCTGACACTCTGTGACACACTGTGAAACTCTCTGACACTCTCTGATACTCTCTGACACTCACAGATACTCTCAGAAACTCTCCGACATTCTCTGACACATTCTGATAATCTATGACACTCTCAGACACTCTCTGAAACTCTCTGACATTCTCTGACACCCTGTGACACACTGTGAAACTCTCTGACTCTCTCTGACACTCACAGATACTCTCAGAAACTCTCCGACATTCTCTGACATTCTCTGACACTCGCTGACACTCTCTGACACTCTGTGACACTCTGTGACACACTCTGACACTCTGTGACATTCTCTGAAACTCTCTGACACTCTGTGACACACTGTGAAACTCTCTGACACTCTCTGACACTCCCTGACACTCTGTGACACTCTCTGAAACTCTCTGACACTCTCTGACAGTCTCTGACACTCTGTGACACTCCCTGACACACTCAGAAACTCTCAGAACCCTCTGACACTCTCTTACACTCACAGATACTCTCAGAAACTCTCCGACATTCTCTGACACTCGCTGGCACTCTCTGACACTCTCTGATACTCTGTGAAACTCTCTGAAACTCTCTGACACTCTCTGACAGTCTCTGACACTCTGTGACACTCCCTGACATACTCAGAAACTCTCAGAACCCTCTGACACTCTCTTACACTCACACATACTCGCAGAATCTCTCCGACATTCTCTGACACTCTCTGACACTCTCTGATACTCTCAGACACTCACAGATACTCTCAGAAACTCTCCGACATTCTCCGACAGTCTCTGACACTTTCAGACACTCTCTGACACTCTCTGACACTCTCTGAAACTCTCTGACACTCTGTGACACACTGTGAACCTCTCTGACTCTCTCTGACACTCACAGATACTCTCAGAAACTCTCTGACATTCTCTGACACTCTCTGACATTCTGTGAAACTCTCTGAAACTCTCTGACACTCTCAGACAATCTCTGACACTCTTTGAAACTCCCTGAAACTCTCTGACACTCACTGAAACACTCTGTCACTATCTGACACTCTCTGACATTCTGGGAAGCTCTCTGAAACTCTCTGAAACTCTCTGAAACTCTCTGACAGTCTCTGAAACTCTCTGCAATCTCTCTGACACTCTCCGACATTCTCTGACATACTCTGACACTCTCTGACACTCTCAGAAACTCTCAGAAACTCTCTGGCAATCTCTGACACGCTCAGACACTCTCTGAAACTCTCTGACACTCTCTGAAACTCTCTGACACTCTCTGACACTCTCTGGAACTCTCCGACACTCTCTGTCACTCTCTGACACACTCTGAAACTCTCAGACACTCTCTGACACTCTCTGAAGCTCTCTGAAACTGTCTGAAACGCTGTGACACTCTCAGAAACTCTCTGAAACTCTCTGACACTCTCTGAAACTCTCTGAAACTCTCTGACACTTTGTGACACTCCCTGAAACTCTCTGACACTCTCTGACAATCTCCGACACACTCAGAAACTCTCAGAAGCGCTCTGGCACTCTCCGACACTCTCTGACACTCTCTGAAACTCTTTGACACTCTCTGACACTCTCTGACACACTCTGACACTCTCTGAAACTCTTTGACAGTCTCTGACACTCTCAGACACTGTCTGACACTCTCTGAAACGCTCTGAAACTCTCGGACACTCTCTGACACTCCCTGACACTCTCTGAAGCTCTCTGAAACTCTCTGACACTCTGTGACACTCCCTGAAACTCTCTGACACTCTCTGACAATCTCCGACACACTCAGAAACTCTCAGAAACGCTCTGGCACTCTCCGACACTCTCTGACATTCTCTGAAACTCTCTGACACTCTCTGAAACTCTTTGACACTCTCTGACACTCTCTGACACACTCTGACACTCTCTGAAACTCTTTGACAGTCTCTGACACTCTCAGACACTGTCTGACACTCTCTGAAACGCTCTGAAACTCTCGGACACTCTGTGGCACTCTCTGAAAATCTCTGACACTATCTGAAATTCTCGGAAACTTTCTGACACTCTCTGACACTCTCTGACACTCTCAGAAACACTCTGACACTCTCTGACACTCACAGATACTCTCAGAAACTCTCCGACATTCTCTGACACTCTCTGACAATCTCGGACACACTGTGAAACTCTCTTACACTCTCTGACACTCACAGATGCTCTCAGAAATTCTCCGACATTCTCTGACAGTCTCTGACACTCTCTGAAACTCTCTGACACTCTTTGACACTCTGTGACACTCTGTGAAACTCTCTGACACTCTCTGATACTCTCTGATACTCACAGATACTCTCAGAAACTTTCCGACATTCTCTGACACTCTCTGATAATCTATGACACTCTCAGACACTCCCTGAAACTCTCTGACATTCTCTGACACTCTGTGACACACTGTGAAACTCTCTGAAACTCTCTGACACTCTGTGACACACTGTGAAACTCTCTGACACTCTCTGACACTCTCTGACACTCTGTGAAACTCTCTGAAACTCTCTGACACTCTCTGAAAGTCTCTGACACTCTGTGTCACTCCCTGACACACTCAGAAACTCCAGAACCCTCTGACACTCTCTTGCACTCACAGATACTCTCAGAAACTCTCCGACATTCTCTGACACTCTCTGACACTCTCTGACACTCTCTGATACTCTGTGAAACTCTCTGAAAGTCTTGGAAACTTTCTGAAACTCTCTGACACTCTCAGAAACTCTCTGGAACTCTCTGAAAATCTCTGACACTCTCTGACAATCTCAGACACTCTCTGACACTCTCTGAAAAACTCTGACACTCTCTGACAATCTCAGACACTCTCTGAAACTCTCTGAAAAACTCTGACACTCTCTAACACGATCTGACTCTCTCTGAAACTCACTGACACTCTCTGACACTCTGTGACACACTGTGAAACTCTCTGACACTCTCTGATACTCTCTGACACTCACAGATACTCTCAGAAACTCTCCGACATTCTCTGACACTCTCTGATAATCTATGACACTCTCTGACACTCTCTGAAACTCTCTGACATTCTCTGACACCCTGTGACACACTGTGAAACTCTCTGACTCTCTCTGACACTCACAGATACTCTCAGAAACTCTCCGACATTCTCTGACAGTCTCTGACACTCTCTGACACTCTGTGACACTCTGTGACACACTCTGACACTCTGTGACACTCTCTGAAACTCTCTGACACTCTGTGACACACTGTGAAACTCTCTGACACTCTCTGACACTCCCTGACACTCTGTGACACTCTCTGAAACTCTCTGACACTCTCTGACAGTCTCTGACACTCTGTGACACTCCCTGACACACTCAGAAACTCTCAGAACCCTCTGACACTCTCTTACACTCACAGATACTCTCAGAAACTCTCCGACACTCTCTGACACTCTCTGACAATCTCTGAAACTGTCTGAAACTCTCTGACAATCTCTGACAAACTCAGAAACTCTCTGAAACTCTCTGACACTCTCAGAAACTCTCAGAAACTCTTTGAAACTCTCTTATACTCCCTGAAACTCTCTGACACTCTGTGAAACTCTCTGAAACTCTCTGACACACTCAGAAACTCCCTGAACCTCTCTGACACTCTCTGACACTCTCTGAAACTCTCTGACAATCTCTGACACTCTGTGACACACTGTGAAATGTTCTGACACTCTCTGACACTCTCTGAAGTTCTTTGGAACTCTGAAACTCTCTGACACTCTCAGACACTCTCTGACACTCTCTGAAACTCTCTGACACTCTCTAACACGATCTGACTCTCTCTGAAACTCTCTGACAGTCTCTGACATTCTGTGACACTCGCTGACACACTCAGAAACTCTCTGAACCCTCTGACAGTCTCCGACATTCTCTGACACTCGCTGGCACTCTCTGACACTCTCTGATATTCTGTGAAACTCTCTGAAACTCTCTGACACTCTCTGACAGTCTCTGACACTCTGTGACACTCACTGACACACTCAGAAACTCTCAGAACCCTCTGACATACTCTTACACTCACACATTCTCGCAGAAACTCTCCGACATTCTCTGACACTCTCTGATACTCTCAGACACTCACAGATAATCTCAGAAACTCTCCGACATTCTCCGACAGTCTCTGACACTTTCAGACACTCTCTGACACTCTCTGAAACTCTCTGACACTCTGTGACACACTGTGAAACTCTCTGACTCTCTCTGACACACACAGATACTCTCAGAAACTCTCTGACATTCTCTGACACTCTCTGACACTCTGTGAAACTCTCTGAAACTCTCTGACACTCTCAGACAATCTCTGACACTCTTTGAAACTCCCTGAAACTCTCTGACACTCACTGAAACACTCTGTCACTATCTGACACTCTCTGACATTCTCGGAAGCTCTCTGAAACTCTCTGAAGCTCTCTGACAGTCTCTGAAACTCTCTGCAATCTCTCTGACACTCTCCGACATTCTCTGACATACTCTGACACTCTCTGACACTCTCTGACACTCTCAGAAACTCTCAGAAACTCTCTGGCAATCTCTGACACGCTCAGACACTCTCTGAAACTCTCTGACACTCTCTGAAACTCTCTGACACTCTCTGACAATCTCTGACACTCTCTGTCACTCTCTGACACACTCTGAAACTCTCAGACACTCTCTGACACTCTCTGAAGCTCTCTGAAACTGTCTGAAACGCTGTGACACTCTCAGAAACTCTCTGAAACTCTCTGACACTCTCTGAAACTCTCTGAAACTCTCTGACACTTTGTGACACTCCCTGAAACTCTCTGACACTCTCTGACAATCTCCGACACACTCAGAAACTCTCAGAAACGCTCTGGCACTCTCCGACACTCTCTGACACTCTCTGAAACTCTCTGACACTCTCTGAAACTCTTTGACATTCTCTGACACTCTCTGACACACTCTGACACTCTCTGAAACTCTTTGACAGTCTCTGACACTCTCAGACACTGTCTGACACTCTCTGAAACGCTCTGAAACTCTCGGACACTCTCTGACACTCCCTGACACTCTCTGAAGCTCTCTGAAACTCTCTGACACTCTGTGGCACTCTCTGAAAATCTCTGACACTATCTGAAACTCTCTGAAACTTTCTGACACTCTCTGACACTCTCTGACACTCTCAGAAACACTCTGAAACTCTCTGAAACTCTCTGACACTCTCTGACACTCACAGATACTCTGAGAAACTCTCCGACATTCTCTGACACTCTCTGACAATCTCGGACACACTGTGAAACTCTCTTACACTCTCTGACACTCACAGATGCTCTCAGAAATTCTCCGACATTCTCTGACAGTCTCTGACACTCTCTGACACTCTGTGAAACTCTTTGAAAGTCCCTGTCACTCTCTGACACTCTCAGACACTCTCTGACACTCTCTGACATTCTCTGAAACTGTCTGAAACTCTCTGACAATCTCTGACAAACTCAGAAACTCTCTGAAACTCTCTGACACTCTCAGAAACTCTCAGAAACTCTTTGAAACTCTCTTATACTCTCTGAAACTCTCTGACACTCTGTGAAACTCTCTGAAACTCTCTGACACACTCAGAAACTCTCTGAACCTCTCTGACACTCTCTGAAACTCTCTGACAATCTCTGACACTCTGTGACACACTGTGAAACGTTCTGACACTCTCTGACACTCTCTGAAGCTCTTTGGAACTCTGAAACTCTCTGACACTCTCAGACACTCTCTGACACTCTCTGAAACTCTCTGACACTCTCTAACACGATCTGACTCTCTCTGAAACTCTCTGACAGTCTCTGACATTCTGTGACACTCGCTGACACACTCAGAAACTCTCTGAACCCTCTGACAGTCTCTGACAGTCTCTGACACTCTCTGACACTCACAGATACTCTCAGAAACTCTCCGACATTCTCTGAAACTCTCTGACACTCTATGACACTCTCAGACACTCTCTGAATCTCTCTGACACTTTCTGACACTCTGTGACACACTGTGAAACTCTCTGACAGTCTCTGACACTCACAGATACTCTCAGAAACTCTCCGGCATTCTCTGACAGTCTCTGACATTCTCTGACAGTCTCTGACACTCTCTGACACTCTGTGACACTCTCTGACACTCTCTGACACTCTGTGACACTCTCTGAAACTCTCTGACACTCTGTGACGCACTGTGAATCTCTCTGACACTCTCTGACACTCTCTGAAACTCTCTGACACTCACTGAAACTCTCTGAAACTCTCTGACAGTCTCTGACACTCTGTGACACTCCCTGACACACTCAGAAACTCTCAGAACCCTCTGACACTCTCTTACACTCACAGATACTCTCAGAAACTCTCCGACATTCTCTGACACTCTCTGACACTCTCTGACACTCTCTGACACTCTCAGACACTCTCTGACACTCTCTGACATTTTCCGAAACTCTTTGACACTCTCTGACACTCTCAGACAATCTCTGACACTCTCTGAAATTCTCTGAAACACTCTGACACTCACTGAAATTCTCTGACACTCTCTGACACTCTCTGACACTTTGTGACACTCCCTGAAATTCTCTGACACTCTTGGACACTCTCCGACACACTCAGAAACTCACTGGCACTCTCTGACACTCTCAGTAAATCTCTGAAACTCTCTGACAGTCTCTGAACCTCTTTGACACTCTCTGACACTCTCAGACTATCTCTGACACACTCTGAAACTCTCTGACAATTCACTGAAACTCTCTGTCACTCTCTGACACTCTCTGAAGCTCTCTGCAACTCTCTGCAATCTCTCTGACGCTCTCTGACAGTCTTTGACACTCTCTGAAACTCTTGACACTCTCTGACACTCACAGATACTCTCAGAAACTCTCCGACATTCTCTGACACTCTCTGACACTCTGTGACACTCTGTGACACTCTCTGACACTCTGTGACAATCTCTGAAACTCTCTGACACTCTGTGACGCACTGTGAATCTCTCTGACACTCTCTGACACTTTCTGACACTCTGTGACACTCCTTGACACACTCAGAAACTCTCAGAACCCTCTGACACTCACTTACACTCAAAGATACTCTCAGAAACTCTCCGACATTCTCTGACACTCTCTGACACTCTCTGACACTCTCAGACACTCTCTGACACTCTCAGATATTCTCTGAAACTCTTTGACACTCTCTGACACTCTCAGACAATCTCTGACAATCTCTGACACTCTCTGAAATTCTCTGAAACACTCTGACACTCACTGAAACTCTCTGACCCTCTCTGACACTCTCTGACACTTTGTGACACTCCCTGAAACTCTCTGACACTCTTGGACACTCTCCGACACACTCAGAAACTCACTGGCACTTTTGACACTCTCAGTAAATCTCTGAAACTCTCTGACACTCTCTGAAACTATTTGACACTCACTCAACCTCTCTGAAACTCTCTGATAATTTATGACACTCTCAGACACTCCCTGAAACTCTCTGACATTCTCTGACACTCTGTGACACACTGTGACACTCTCTGAAACTCTCTGACACTCTGTGACACACTGTGAAACTCTCTGACACTCTCTGACACTCTCTGACACTCTGTGAAACTCTCTGAAACTCTCTGACACTTTCTGAAAGTCTCTGACACTCTGTGTCACTCCCTGACACACTCAGAAACTCTCAGAACCCTCTGACACTCTCTTACACTCACAGATACTCTCAGAAACTCTCCGACATTCTCTGACACTCTCTGACACTCTCTGACACTCTCAGAAGCTCTCTGGAACTCTCTGAAAATCTCTGACATTCTCTGACAATCTCAGACACTCTCTGAAAAACTCTGACACTCTCTGACACGATCTGACTCTCTCTGAAACTCACTGACACTCTCTGACACGATCTGACTCTCTCTGAAACTCTCTGACACTCTCTGATACTCTCTGACACTCACAGATACTCTCAGAAACTCTCCGACATTCTCTGACACATTCTGATAATCTATGACACTCTCAGACACTCTCTGAAACTCTCTGACATTCTCTGACACACTGTGACACACTGTGAAACTCTCTGACTCTCTCTGACACTCACAGATACTCTCAGAAACTCTCCGACATTCTCTGACATTCTCTGACACTCGCTGACACTCTCTGACACTCTGTGACACTCTGTGACACACTCTGACACTCTGTGACATTCTCTGAAACTCTCTGACACTCTGTGACACACTGTGAAACTCTCTGACACTCTCTGACACTCCCTGACACTCTGTGACACTCTCTGAAACTCTCTGACACTCTCTGACAGTCTCTGACACTCTGTGACACTCCCTGACACACTCAGAAACTCTCAGAACCCTCTGACACTCTCTTACACTCACAGATACTCTCAGAAACTCTCCGACATTCTCTGACACTCGCTGGCACTCTCTGACACTCTCTGATACTCTGTGAAACTCTCTGAAACTCTCTGACACTCTCTGACAGTCTCTGACACTCTGTGACACTCCCTGACATACTCAGAAACTCTCAGAACCCTCTGACACTCTCTTACACTCACACATACTCGCAGAATCTCTCCGACATTCTCTGACACTCTCTGACACTCTCTGATACTCTCAGACACTCACAGATACTCTCAGAAACTCTCCGACATTCTCCGACAGTCTCTGACACTTTCAGACACTCTCTGACACTCTCTGACACTCTCTGAAACTCTCTGACACTCTGTGACACACTGTGAAACTCTCTGAAACTCTCTGACACTCTGTGACACACTGTGAAACTCTCTGACACTCTCTGACACTCTCTGACACTCTGTGAAACTCTCTGAAACTCTCTGACACTCTCTGAAAGTCTCTGACACTCTGTGTCACTCCCTGACACACTCAGAAACTCCAGAACCCTCTGACACTCTCTTGCACTCACAGATACTCTCAGAAACTCTCCGACATTCTCTGACACTCTCTGACACTCTCTGACACTCTCTGATACTCTGTGAAACTCTCTGAAAGTCTTGGAAACTTTCTGAAACTCTCTGACACTCTCAGAAACTCTCTGGAACTCTCTGAAAATCTCTGACACTCTCTGACAATCTCAGACACTCTCTGACACTCTCTGAAAAACTCTGACACTCTCTGACAATCTCAGACACTCTCTGAAACTCTCTGAAAAACTCTGACACTCTCTAACACGATCTGACTCTCTCTGAAACTCACTGACACTCTCTGACACTCTGTGACACACTGTGAAACTCTCTGACACTCTCTGATACTCTCTGACACTCACAGATACTCTCAGAAACTCTCCGACATTCTCTGACACTCTCTGATAATCTATGACACTCTCTGACACTCTCTGAAACTCTCTGACATTCTCTGACACCCTGTGACACACTGTGAAACTCTCTGACTCTCTCTGACACTCACAGATACTCTCAGAAACTCTCCGACATTCTCTGACAGTCTCTGACACTCTCTGACACTCTGTGACACTCTGTGACACACTCTGACACTCTGTGACACTCTCTGAAACTCTCTGACACTCTGTGACACACTGTGAAACTCTCTGACACTCTCTGACACTCCCTGACACTCTGTGACACTCTCTGAAACTCTCTGACACTCTCTGACAGTCTCTGACACTCTGTGACACTCCCTGACACACTCAGAAACTCTCAGAACCCTCTGACACTCTCTTACACTCACAGATACTCTCAGAAACTCTCCGACATTCTCTGACACTCGCTGGCACTCTCTGACACTCTCTGATATTCTGTGAAACTCTCTGAAACTCTCTGACACTCTCTGACAGTCTCTGACACTCTGTGACACTCCCTGACACACTCAGAAACTCTCAGAATCCTCTGACATTCTCTTACACTCACACATTCTCGCAGAAACTCTCCGACATTCTCTGACGCTCTCTGATACTCTCAGACACTCACAGATACTCTCAGAAACTCTCCGACATTCTCCGACAGTCTCTGACACTTTCAGACACTCTCTGACACTCTCTGACACTCTCTGACACTCTCTGAAACTCTCTGACACTCTGTGACACACTGTGAAACTCTCTGACTCTCTCTGACACACACAGATACTCTCAGAAACTCTCTGACATTCTCTGACACTCTCTGACACTCTGTGAAACTCTCTGAAACTCTCTGACACTCTCAGACAATCTCTGACACTCTTTGAAACTCCCTGAAACTCTCTGACACTCACTGAAACGCTCTGTCACTATCTGACACTCTCTGACATTCTCGGAAGCTCTCTGAAACTCTCTGAAACTCTCTGAAGCTCTCTGACAGTCTCTGAAACTCTCTGCAATCTCTCTGACACTCTCCGACATTCTCTGACATACTCTGACACTCTCTGACACTCTCTGACACTCTCAGAAACTCTCAGAAACTCTCTGGCAATCTCTGACACGCTCAGACACTCTCTGAAACTCTCTGACACTCTCTGACAATCTCTGGAACTCTTTGACAGTCTCTGACACTCTCAGACACTGTCTGACACTCTCTGAAACGCTCTGAAACACTCGGACACTCTCTGACACTCCCTGACACTCTCTGAAGCTCTCTGAAACTGTCTGACACTCTGTGGCACTCTCTGAAAATCTCTGACACTCTCTGGAACTCTCCGACACTCTCTGTCACTCTCTGACACACTCTGAAACTCTCAGACACTCTCTGACACTCTCTGAAGCTCTCTGAAACTGTCTGAAACGCTGTGACACTCTCAGAAACTCTCTGAAACTCTCTGACACTCTCTGAAACTCTCTGACACTTTGTGACACTCCCTGAAACTCTCTGAAACTCTCTGACAATCTCCGACACACTCACAAACTCTCAGAAACGCTCTGGCACTCTCCGACACTCTCTGACACTCTCTGAAACTCTCTGACACTCTCTGAAACTCTTTGACATTCTCTGACACTCTCTGACACACTCTGACACTCTCTGAAACTCTTTGACAGTCTCTGACACTCTCAGACACTGTCTGACACTCTCTGAAACGCTCTGAAACTCTCGGACACTCTCTGACACTCCCTGACACTCTCTGAAGCTCTCTGAAACTATCTGACACTCTGTGGCACTCTCTGAAAATCTCTGACACTATCTGAAACTCTCTGAAACTTTCTGACACTCTCTGACACTCTCTGACACTCTCAGAAACACTCTGAAACTCTCTGAAACTCTCTGACACTCTCTGACACTCACAGATACTCTCAGAAACTCTCCGACATTCTCTGACACTCTCTGACAATCTCGGACACACTGTGAAACTCTCTTACACTCTCTGACACTCACAGATGCTCTCAGAAATTCTCCGACATTCTCTGACAGTCTCTGACACTCTCTGACACTCTGTGAAACTCTTTGAAAGTCCCTGTCACTCTCTGACACTCTCAGACACTCTCTGACACTCTCTGACACTCTCTGAAACTGTCTGAAACTCTCTGACAATCTCTGACAAACTCAGAAACTCTCTGAAACTCTCTGACACTCTCAGAAACTCTCAGAAACTCTTTGAAACTCTCTTATACTCCCTGAAACTCTCTGACACTCTGTGAAACTCTCTGAAACTCTCTGACACACTCAGAAACTCTCTGAACCTCTCTGACACTCTCTGACACTCTCTGAAACTCTCTGACAATCTCTGACACTCTGTGACACACTGTGAAACGTTCTGACACTCTCTGACACTCACTGAAGCTCTTTGGAACTCTGAAACTCTCTGACACTCTCAGACACTCTCTGACACTCTCTGAAACTCTCTGACACTCTCTAACACGATCTGACTCTCTCTGAAACTCTCTGACAGTCTCTGACATTCTGTGACACTCGCTGACACACTCAGAAACTCTCTGAACCCTCTGACAGTCTCCGACATTCTCTGACACACACTGGCACTCTCTGACACTCTCTGATATTCTGTGAAACTCTCTGAAACTCTCTGACACTCTCTGACAGTCTCTGACACTCTGTGACACTCCCTGACACACTCAGAAACTCTCAGAACCCTCTGACATTATCTTACACTCACACATTCTCGCAGAAACTCTCCGACATTCTCTGACACTCTCTGATACTCTCAGACACTCACAGATACTCTCAGAAACTCTCCGACATTCTCCGACAGTCTCTGACACTTTCAGACACTCTCTGACACTCTCTGAAACTCTCTGACACTCTCTGAAACTCTCTGACACTCTGTGACACACTGTGAAACTCTCTGACTCTCTCTGACACACACAGATACTCTCAGAAACTCTCTGACATTCTCTGACACTCTCTGACACTCTGTGAAACTCTCTGAAACTCTCTGACACTCTCAGACAATCTCTGACACTCTTTGAAACTCCCTGAAACTCTCTGACACTCACTGAAACGCTCTGTCACTATCTGACACTCTCTGACATTCTCGGAAGCTCTCTGAAACTCTCTGAAACTCTCTGAAGCTCTCTGACAGTCTCTGAAACTCTCTGCAATCTCTCTGACACTCTCCGACATTCTCTGACATACTCTGACACTCTCTGACACTCTCTGACACTCTCAGAAACTCTCAGAAACTCTCTGGCAATCTCTGACACGCTCAGACACTCTCTGAAACTCTCTGACACTCTCTGACAATCTCTGGAACTCTCCGACACTCTCTGTCACTCTCTGACACACTCTGAAACTCTCAGACACTCTCTGACACTCTCTGAAGATCTCTGAAACTGTCTGAAACGCTGTGACACTCTCAGAAACACTCTGAAACTCTCTGAAAATCTCTGACACTATCTGAAACTCTCTGAAACTTTCTGACACTCTCTGACACTCTCCGACACTCTCAGAAACACTCTGAAACTCTCTGAAACTCTCTGACACTCTCTGACACTCACAGATACTCTGAGAAACTCTCCGACATTCTCTGACACTCTCTGACAATCTCGGACACACTGTGAAGCTCTCTTACACTCTCTGACACTCACAGATGCTCTCAGAAATTCTCCGACATTCTCTGACAGTCTCTGACACTCTCTGAAACTCTCTGACACTCTGTGACACACTGTGAAACTCTCTGACTCTCTCTGACACTCACAGATACTCTCAGAAACTCTCCGACATTCTCTGACACTCTCTGACACTCTGTGAAACTCTCTGAAACTCTCTGACACTCTCAGACAATCTCTGACACTCTTTGAAACTCCCTGAAACTCTCTGACACTCACTGAAACACTCTGTCACTATGTGAAACTCTCTGACATTCTCGGAAGCTCTCTGAAACTCTCTGAAACTCTCTGAAGCTCTCTGACAGTCTCTGAAACTCTCTGCAATCTCTCTGACACTCTCCGACATTCTCTGACATACTCTGACACTCTCTGACACTCTCTGACACTCTCAGAAACTCTCAGAAACTCTCTGGCAATCTCTGACACGCTCAGACACTCTCTGAAACTCTCTGACACTCTCTGAAACTCTCTGACACTCTCTGGAACTCTCCGACACTCTCTGTCACTCTCTGACACACTCTGAAACTCTCAGACACTCTCTGACACTCTCTGAAGCTCTCTGAAACTGTCTGAAACGCTGTGACACTCTCAGAAACTCTCTGAAACTCTCTGACACTCTCTGAAACTCTCTGAAACTCTCTGAAACTCTCTGACACTTTGTGACACTCCCTGAAACTCTCTGACACTCTCTGACAATCTCCGACACACTCAGAAACTCTCAGAAACGCTCTGGCACTCTCCGACACTCTCTGACACTCTCTGAAACTCTCTGACACTCTCTGAAACTCTTTGACATTCTCTGACACTCTCTGACACACTCTGACACTCTCTGAAACTCTTTGACAGTCTCTGACACTCTCAGACACTGTCTGACACTCTCTGAAACGCTCTGAAACTCTCGGACACTCTCTGACACTCCCTGACACTCTCTGAAGCTCTCTGAAACTCTCTGACACTCTGTGGCACTCTCTGAAAATCTCTGACACTATCTGAAACTCTCTGAAACTTTCTGACACTCTCTGACACTCTCTGACACTCTCAGAAACACTCTGAAACTCTCTGAAACTCTCTGACACTCTCTGACACTCACAGGTACTCTCAGAAACTCTCCGACATTCTCTGACACTCTCTGACAATCTCGGACACACTGTGAAACTCTCTTACACTCTCTGACACTCACAGATGCTCTCGGAAATTCTCCGACATTCTCTGACAGTCTCTGACACTCTCTGACACTCTGTGAAACTCTTTGAAAGTCCCTGTCACTCTCTGACACTCTCAGACACTCTCTGACACTCTCTGACATTCTCTGAAACTGTCTGAAACTCTCTGACAATCTCTGACAAACTCAGAAACTCTCTGAAACTCTCTGACACTCTCAGAAACTCTTTGAAACTCTCTTATACTCCCTGAAACTCTCTGACACTCTGTGAAACTCTCTGAAACTCTCTGACACACTCAGAAACTCTCTGAACCTCTCTGACACTCTCTGACACTCTCTGAAACTCTCTGACAATCTCTGACACTCTGTGACACACTGTGAAACGTTCTGACACTCTCTGACACTCACTGAAGCTCTTTGGAACTCTGAAACTCTCTGACACTCTCAGACACTCTCTGACACTCTCTGAAACTCTCTGACACTCTCTAACACGATCTGACTCTCTCTGAAACTCTCTGACAGTCTCTGACATTCTGTGACACTCGCTGACACACTCAGAAACTCTCTGAACCCTCTGACAGTCTCCGACATTCTCTGACACTCGCTGGCACTCTCTGACACTCTCTGATATTCTGTGAAACTCTCTGAAACTCTCTGACACTCTCTGACAGTCTCTGACACTCTGTGACACTCCCTGACACACTCAGAAACTCTCAGAACCCTCTGACATTCTCTTACACTCACACATTCTCGCAGAAACTCTCCGACATTCTCTCACGCTCTCTGATACTCTCAGACACTCACAGATACTCTCAGAAACTCTCCGACATTCTCCGACAGTCTCTGACACTTTCAGACACTCTCTGACACTCTCTGAAACTCTCTGACACTCTCTGAAACTCTCTGACACTCTGTGACACACTGTGAAACTCTCTGACTCTCTCTGACACACACAGATACTCTCAGAAACTCTCTGACATTCTCTGACAGTCTCTGACACTCTGTGAAACTCTCTGAAACTCTCTGACACTCTCAGACAATCTCTGACACTCTTTGAAACTCCCTGAAACTCTCTGACACTCACTGAAACACTCTGTCACTATCTGACACTCTCTGACATTCTCGGAAGCTCTCTGAAACTCTCTGAAACTCTCTGAAGCTCTCTGACAGTCTCTGAAACTCTCTGCAATCTCTCTGACACTCTCCGACATTCTCTGACATACTCTGACACTCTCTGACACTCTCTGACACTCTCAGAAACTCTCAGAAACTCTCTGGCAATCTCTGACACGCTCAGACACTCTCTGAAACTCTCTGACACTCTCTGACAATCTCTGGAACTCTCCGACACTCTCTGTCACTCTCTGACACACTCTGAAACTCTCAGACACTCTCTGACACTCTCTGAAGCTCTCTGAAACTGTCTGAAACGCTGTGACACTCTCAGAAACTCTCTGACACTCTCTGAAACTCTCTGACACTTTGTGACACTCCCTGAAACTCTCTGACACTCTCTGACAATCTCCGACACACTCAGAAACTCTCAGAAACGCTCTGGCACTCTCCGACACTCTCTGACACTCTCTGAAACTCTCTGACACTCTCTGAAACTCTTTGACACTCTCTGACACTCTCTGACACACTCTGACACTCTCTGAAACTCTTTGACAGTCTCTGACACTCTCAGACACTGTCTGACACTCTCTGAAACGCTCTGAAACTCTCGGACACTCTCTGACACTCCCTGACACTCTCTGAAGCTCTCTGAAACTCTCTGACACTCTGTGGCATTCTCTGAAAATCTCTGACACCATCTGAAACTCTCTGAAACTTTCTGACACTCTCTGACACTCTCTGACACTCTCAGATACACTCTGAAACTCTCTGAAACTCTCTGACACTCTCTGACACTCACAGATACTCTGAGAAACTCTCCGACATTCTCTGACACTCTCTGACAATCTCGGACACACTGTGAAGCTCTCTTACACTCTCTGACACTCACAGATGCTCTCAGAAATTCTCCGACATTCTCTGACAGTCTCTGACACTCTCTGAAACTCTCTGACACTCTGTGAGACACTGTGAAACTCTCTGACTCTCTCTGACACTCACAGATACTCTCAGAAACTCTCCGACATTCTCTGACACTCTCTGACACTCTGTGAAACTCTCTGAAACTCTCTGACACTCTCAGACAATCTCTGACACTCTTTGAAACTCCCTGAAACTCTCTGACACTCACTGAAACACTCTGTCACTATCTGACACTCTCTGACATTCTCGGAAGCTCTCTGAAACTCTCTGAAGCTCTCTGACAGTCTCTGAAACTCTCTGCAATCTCTCTGACACTCTCCGACATTCTCTGACATACTCTGACACTCTCTGACACTCTCTGACACTCTCAGAAACTCTCAGAAACTCTCTGGCAATCTCTGACACGCTCAGATACTCTCTGAAACTCTCTGACACTCTCTGAAACTCTCTGACACTCTCTGGAACTCTCCGACACTCTCTGTCACTCTCTGACACACTCTGAAACTCTCAGACACTCTCTGACACTCTCTGAAGCTCTCTGAAACTGTCTGAAACGCTGTGACACTCTCAGAAACTCTCTGAAACTCTCTGACACTCTCTGAAACTCTCTGAAACTCTCTGACACTTTGTGACACTCCCTGAAACTCTCTGACACTCTCTGACAATCTCAGACACACTCAGAAAATCTCAGAAACGCTCTGGCACTCTCCGACACTCTCTGACACTCTCTGAAACTCTCTGACACTCTCTGAAACTCTTTGACATTCTCTGACACTCTCTGACACACTCTGACACTCTCTGAAACTCTTTGACAGTCTCTGACACTCTCAGACACTGTCTGACACTCTCTGAAACGCTCTGAAACTCTCGGACACTCTCTGACACTCCCTGACACTCTCTGAAGCTCTCTGAAACTCTCTGACACTCTGTGGCACTCTCTGAAAATCTCTGACACTATCTGAAACTCTCTGAAACTTTCTGACACTCTCTGACACTCTCTGACACTCTCAGAAACACTCTGAAACTCTCTGAAACTCTCTGACACTCTCTGACACTCACAGATACTCTCAGAAACTCTCCGACATTCTCTGACACTCTCTGACAATCTCGGACACACTGTGAAACTCTCTTACACTCTCTGACACTCACAGATGCTCTCAGAAATTCTCCGACATTCTCTGACAGTCTCTGACACTCTCTGACACTCTGTGAAACTCTTTGAAAGTCCCTGTCACTCTCTGACACTCTCAGACACTCTCTGACACTCTCTGACATTCTCTGAAACTGTCTGAAACTCTCTGACAATCTCTGACAAACTCAGAAACTCTCTGAAACTCTCTGACACTCTCAGAAACTCTCAGAAACTCTTTGAAACTCTCTTATACTCTCTGAAACTCTCTGACACTCTGTGAAACTCTCTGAAACTCTCTGACACACTCAGAAACTCTCTGAACCTCTCTGACACTCTCTGACACTCTCTGAAACACTCTGAAACTCTCTGACACTCTGTGACACACTGTGAAACGTTCTGACACTCTCTGACACTCTCTGAAGCTCTTTGGAACTCTGAAACTCTCTGACACTCTCAGACACTCTCTGACACTCTCTGAAACTCTCTGACACTCTCTAACACGATCTGACTCTCTCTGAAACTCTCTGACAGTCTCTGACATTCTGTGACACTCGCTGACACACTCAGAAACTCTCTGAACCCTCTGACAGTCTCTGACAGTCTCTGACACTCTCTGACACTCACTGAAATTCTCTGACCCTCTCTGACACTCTCTGACACTTTGTGACACTCCCTGAAACTCTCTGACACTCTTGGACACTCTCCGACACACTCAGAAACTCACTGGCACTCTCTGACACTCTCAGTAAATCTCTGAAACTCTCTGACAGTCTCTGAACCTCTTTGACACTCTCTGACACTCTCAGACTATCTCTGACACACTCTGAAACTCTCTGACAATTCACTGAAACTCTCTGTCACTCTCTGACACTCTCTGAAGCTCTCTGCAACTCTCTGCAATCTCTCTGACGCTCTCTGACAGTCTTTGACACTCTCTGAAACTCTTGACACTCTCTGACACTCACAGATACTCTCAGAAACTCTCCGACATTCTCTGACACTCTCTGACACTCTGTGACACTCTGTGACACTCTCTGACACTCTGTGACAATCTCTGAAACTCTCTGACACTCTGTGTCGCACTGTGAATCTCTCTGACACTCTCTGACACTTTCTGACACTCTGTGACACTCCCTGACACACTCAGAAACTCTCTGAACCCTCTGACAGTCTCTGACAGTCTCTGACACTCTCTGACACTCACAGATACTCTCAGAAACTCTCCGACATTCTCTGAAACTCTCTGACACTCTATGACACTCTCAGACACTCTCTGAATCTCTCTGACACTTTCTGACACTCTGTGACACACTGTGAAACTCTCTAACACTCTCTGACACTCACAGATACTCTCAGAAACTCTCCGGCATTCTCTGACAGTCTCTGACATTCTCTGACACTCTCTGACACTCTGTGACACTCTCTGACACTCTCTGACACTCTGTGACACTCTCTGAAACTCTCTGACACTCTGTGACGCACTGTGAATCTCTCTGACACTCACTGAAACTCTCTGAAACTCTCTGACAGTCTCTGACACTCTGTGACACTCCCTGACACACTCAGAAACTTTCAGAACCCTCTGACACTCTCTGACACTCACAGATACTCTCAGAAACTCTCCGACATTCTCTGACACTCTCTGACACTCTCTGACACTCTCTGACACTCTCAGACACTCTCTGACACTCTCTGACATTTTCCGAAACTCTTTGACACTCTCTGACACTCTCAGACAATCTCTGACACTCTCTGAAATTCTCTGAAACACTCTGACACTCACTGAAATTCTCTGACCCTCTCTGACACTCTCTGACACTTTGTGACACTCCCTGAAACTCTCTGACACTCTTGGACACTCTCCGACACACTCAGAAACTCACTGGCACTCTCTGACACTCTCAGTAAATCTCTGAAACTCTCTGACAGTCTCTGAACCTCTTTGACACTCTCTGACACTCTCAGACTATCTCTGACACACTCTGAAACTCTCTGACAATTCACTGAAACTCTCTGTCACTCTCTGACACTCTCTGAAGCTCTCTGCAACTCTCTGCAATCTCTCTGACGCTCTCTGACAGTCTTTGACACTCTCTGAAACTCTTGACACTCTCTGACACTCACAGATACTCTCAGAAACTCTCCGACATTCTCTGACACTCTCTGACACTCTGTGACACTCTGTGACACTCTCTGACATTCTGTGACAATCTCTGAAACTCTCTGACACTCTGTGTCGCACTGTGAATCTCTCTGACACTCTCTGACACTTTCTGACACTCTGTGACACTCCCTGACACACTCAGAAACTCTCAGAACCCTCTGACACTCACTTACACTCAAAGATACTCTCAGAAACTCTCCGACATTCTCTGACACTCTCTGACACTCTCTGACACTCTCAGACACTCTCTGACACTCTCTGATATTCTCTGAAACTCTTTGACACTCTCTGACACTCTCAGACAATCTCTGACAATCTCTGACACTCTCTGAAATTCTCTGAAACACTCTGACACTCACTGAAACTCTCTGACCCTCTCTGACACTCTCTGACACTTTGTGACACTCCCTGAAACTCTCTGACACTCTTGGACACTCTCCGACACACTCAGAAACTCACTGGCACTCTTGACACTCTCAGTAAATCTCTGAAACTCTCTGACACTCTCTGAAACTATTTGACACTCACTGAACCTCTCTGAAACTCTCTGAGAGTCTCTGAACCTCTTTGACACTCTCTGACACTCTCAGACTATCTCTGACACACTCTGAAAGTCTCTGACAATTCACTGAAACTCTCTGTCACTCTCTGACACTCTCTGAAGCTCTCTGCAACTCTCTGCAATCTCTCTGACGCTCTCTGACAGTCTTTGACA
Source organism: Heterodontus francisci (assembly GCF_036365525.1). Lineage (NCBI taxonomy): Eukaryota > Metazoa > Chordata > Chondrichthyes > Heterodontiformes > Heterodontidae > Heterodontus > Heterodontus francisci. The sequence continues at coordinate 54,811,886 of NC_090398.1, read as the reverse complement.
CTCTCTGAAACTCTTGACACTCTCTGACACTCACAGATACTCTCAGAAACTCTCCGACATTCTCTGACACTCTCTGACACACTGTGACACTCTCTGACACTCTCTGACACTCTGTGACACTCTCTGAAACTCTCTGACACTCTGTGACGCACTGTGAATCTCTCTGACACTCTCTGACACTTTCTGACACTCTGTGACACTCCCTGACACACTCAGAAACTCTCAGAACCCTCTGACACTCACTTACACTCAAAGATACTCTCAGAATCTCTCCGAAATTCTCTGACACTCTCTGACACTCTCTGACACTCTCAGACACTCTCTGACACTCTCTGACATTCTCTGAAACTCTTTGACACTCTCTGACACTCTCAGACAATCTCTGACACTCACTGAAACTCTCTGAAACTCTCAGACACTCTCTAACACTCTCTGAAGCTCTCTGAAACACTCTGACACGCTGTGATACTCTCAGAAAATCTCTGAAACTCTCTGACCCTCTCTGACACTCCCTGACACTTTGTGACACTCCCAGAAACTTTCTGACACTCTTGGACACTCTCCGACACACTCAGAATCTCTCAGAAACTCTCTGACACTCTCAGAAAATCTCTGAAGCTCTCTGACACTCTCTGAAACACTTTGACACTCACTGAAACTCTCTGAAACTCTCTGACACTCTCTGACACTCTCTGATATTCTCTGAAACTCTTTGACACTCTCTGACACTCTCAGACAATCTCTGACAATCTCTGACACTCTCTGAAACTCTCTGAAAACATCCGACACTCTCTGACACTCTCTGACGCTCTCTGAAGCTCTCTCAAACTCCCTGACACTCTGTGACACTCTCAGAAACTCTCTGAAACTCTCTGACACTCTCTGAAACTCTCTGACACTTTGTGACACTCCCTGAAACTCTCTGAAACTCTCTGACAATCTCCGACACACTCACAAACTCTCAGAAACGCTCTGGCACTCTCCGACACTCTCTGACACTCTCTGAAACTCTCTGACACTCTCTGAAACTCTTTGACATTCTCTGACACTCTCTGACACACTCTGACACTCTCTGAAACTCTTTGACAGTCTCTGACACTCTCAGACACTGTCTGACACTCTCTGAAACGCTCTGAAACTCTCGGACACTCTCTGACACTCCCTGACACTCTCTGAAGCTCTCTGAAACTATCTGACACTCTGTGGCACTCTCTGAAAATCTCTGACACTATCTGAAACTCTCTGAAACTTTCTGACACTCTCTGACACTCTCTGACACTCTCAGAAACACTCTGAAACTCTCTGAAACTCTCTGACACTCTCTGACACTCACAGATACTCTCAGAAACTCTCCGACATTCTCTGACACTCTCTGACAATCTCGGACACACTGTGAAACTCTCTTACACTCTCTGACACTCACAGATGCTCTCAGAAATTCTCCGACATTCTCTGACAGTCTCTGACACTCTCTGACACTCTGTGAAACTCTTTGAAAGTCCCTGTCACTCTCTGACACTCTCAGACACTCTCTGACACTCTCTGACACTCTCTGAAACTGTCTGAAACTCTCTGACAATCTCTGACAAACTCAGAAACTCTCTGAAACTCTCTGACACTCTCAGAAACTCTCAGAAACTCTTTGAAACTCTCTTATACTCCCTGAAACTCTCTGACACTCTGTGAAACTCTCTGAAACTCTCTGACACACTCAGAAACTCTCTGAACCTCTCTGACACTCTCTGACACTCTCTGAAACTCTCTGACAATCTCTGACACTCTGTGACACACTGTGAAACGTTCTGACACTCTCTGACACTCACTGAAGCTCTTTGGAACTCTGAAACTCTCTGAAACTCTCAGACACTCTCTGACACTCTCTGAAACTCTCTGACACTCTCTAACACGATCTGACTCTCTCTGAAACTCTCTGACAGTCTCTGACATTCTGTGACACTCGCTGACACACTCAGAAACTCTCTGAACCCTCTGACAGTCTCCGACATTCTCTGACACACACTGGCACTCTCTGACACTCTCTGATATTCTGTGAAACTCTCTGAAACTCTCTGACACTCTCTGACAGTCTCTGACACTCTGTGACACTCCCTGACACACTCAGAAACTCTCAGAACCCTCTGACATTATCTTACACTCACACATTCTCGCAGAAACTCTCCGACATTCTCTGACACTCTCTGATACTCTCAGACACTCACAGATACTCTCAGAAACTCTCCGACATTCTCCGACAGTCTCTGACACTTTCAGACACTCTCTGACACTCTCTGAAACTCTCTGACACTCTCTGAAACTCTCTGACACTCTGTGACACACTGTGAAACTCTCTGACTCTCTCTGACACACACAGATACTCTCAGAAACTCTCTGACATTCTCTGACACTCTCTGACACTCTGTGAAACTCTCTGAAACTCTCTGACACTCTCAGACAATCTCTGACACTCTTTGAAACTCCCTGAAACTCTCTGACACTCACTGAAACGCTCTGTCACTATCTGACACTCTCTGACATTCTCGGAAGCTCTCTGAAACTCTCTGAAACTCTCTGAAGCTCTCTGACAGTCTCTGAAACTCTCTGCAATCTCTCTGACACTCTCCGACATTCTCTGACATACTCTGACACTCTCTGACACTCTCTGACACTCTCAGAAACTCTCAGAAACTCTCTGGCAATCTCTGACACGCTCAGACACTCTCTGAAACTCTCTGACACTCTCTGACAATCTCTGGAACTCTCCGACACTCTCTGTCACTCTCTGACACACTCTGAAACTCTCAGACACTCTCTGACACTCTCTGAAGCTCTCTGAAACTGTCTGAAACGCTGTGACACTCTCAGAAACACTCTGAAACTCTCTGAAAATCTCTGACACTATCTGAAACTCTCTGAAACTTTCTGACACTCTCTGACACTCTCCGACACTCTCAGAAACACTCTGAAACTCTCTGAAACTCTCTGACACTCTCTGACACTCACAGATACTCTGAGAAACTCTCCGACATTCTCTGACACTCTCTGACAATCTCGGACACACTGTGAAGCTCTCTTACACTCTCTGACACTCACAGATGCTCTCAGAAATTCTCCGACATTCTCTGACAGTCTCTGACACTCTCTGAAACTCTCTGACACTCTGTGACACACTGTGAAACTCTCTGACTCTCTCTGACACTCACAGATACTCTCAGAAACTCTCCGACATTCTCTGACACTCTCTGACACTCTGTGAAACTCTCTGAAACTCTCTGACACTCTCAGACAATCTCTGACACTCTTTGAAACTCCCTGAAACTCTCTGACACTCACTGAAACACTCTGTCACTATCTGAAACTCTCTGACATTCTCGGAAGCTCTCTGAAACTCTCTGAAACTCTCTGAAGCTCTCTGACAGTCTCTGAAACTCTCTGCAATCTCTCTGACACTCTCCGACATTCTCTGACATACTCTGACACTCTCTGACACTCTCTGACACTCTCAGAAACTCTCAGAAACTCTCTGGCAATCTCTGACACGCTCAGACACTCTCTGAAACTCTCTGACACTCTCTGAAACTCTCTGACACTCTCTGGAACTCTCCGACACTCTCTGTCACTCTCTGACACACTCTGAAACTCTCAGACACTCTCTGACACTCTCTGAAGCTCTCTGAAACTGTCTGAAACGCTGTGACACTCTCAGAAACTCTCTGAAACTCTCTGACACTCTCTGAAACTCTCTGAAACTCTCTGAAACTCTCTGACACTTTGTGACACTCCCTGAAACTCTCTGACACTCTCTGACAATCTCCGACACACTCAGAAACTCTCAGAAACGCTCTGGCACTCTCCGACACTCTCTGACACTCTCTGAAACTCTCTGACACTCTCTGAAACTCTTTGACATTCTCTGACACTCTCTGACACACTCTGACACTCTCTGAAACTCTTTGACAGTCTCTGACACTCTCAGACACTGTCTGACACTCTCTGAAACGCTCTGAAACTCTCGGACACTCTCTGACACTCCCTGACACTCTCTGAAGCTCTCTGAAACTCTCTGACACTCTGTGGCACTCTCTGAAAATCTCTGACACTATCTGAAACTCTCTGAAACTTTCTGACACTCTCTGACACTCTCTGACACTCTCAGAAACACTCTGAAACTCTCTGAAACTCTCTGACACTCTCTGACACTCACAGGTACTCTCAGAAACTCTCCGACATTCTCTGACACTCTCTGACAATCTCGGACACACTGTGAAACTCTCTTACACTCTCTGACACTCACAGATGCTCTCAGAAATTCTCCGACATTCTCTGACAGTCTCTGACACTCTCTGACACTCTGTGAAACTCTTTGAAAGTCCCTGTCACTCTCTGACACTCTCAGACACTCTCTGACACTCTCTGACATTCTCTGAAACTGTCTGAAACTCTCTGACAATCTCTGACAAACTCAGAAACTCTCTGAAACTCTCTGACACTCTCAGAAACTCTTTGAAACTCTCTTATACTCCCTGAAACTCTCTGACACTCTGTGAAACTCTCTGAAACTCTCTGACACACTCAGAAACTCTCTGAACCTCTCTGACACTCTCTGACACTCTCTGAAACTCTCTGACAATCTCTGACACTCTGTGACACACTGTGAAACGTTCTGACACTCTCTGACACTCTCTGAAGCTCTTTGGAACTCTGAAACTCTCTGACACTCTCAGACACTCTCTGACACTCTCTGAAACTCTCTGACACTCTCTAACACGATCTGACTCTCTCTGAAACTCTCTGACAGTCTCTGACATTCTGTGACACTCGCTGACACACTCAGAAACTCTCTGAACCCTCTGACAGTCTCCGACATTCTCTGACACTCGCTGGCACTCTCTGACACTCTCTGATATTCTGTGAAACTCTCTGAAACTCTCTGACACTCTCTGACAGTCTCTGACACTCTGTGACACTCCCTGACACACTCAGAAACTCTCAGAACCCTCTGACATTCTCTTACACTCACACATTCTCGCAGAAACTCTCCGACATTCTCTGACGCTCTCTGATACTCTCAGACACTCACAGATACTCTCAGAAACTCTCCGACATTCTCCGACAGTCTCTGACACTTTCAGACACTCTCTGACACTCTCTGAAACTCTCTGACACTCTCTGAAACTCTCTGACACTCTGTGACACACTGTGAAACTCTCTGACTCTCTCTGACACACACAGATACTCTCAGAAACTCTCTGACATTCTCTGACACTCTCTGACACTCTGTGAAACTCTCTGAAACTCTCTGACACTCTCAGACAATCTCTGACACTCTTTGAAACTCCCTGAAACTCTCTGACACTCACTGAAACACTCTGTCACTATCTGACACTCTCTGACATTCTCGGAAGCTCTCTGAAACTCTCTGAAACTCTCTGAAGCTCTCTGACAGTCTCTGAAACTCTCTGCAATCTCTCTGACACTCTCCGACATTCTCTGACATACTCTGACACTCTCTGACACTCTCTGACACTCTCAGAAACTCTCAGAAACTCTCTGGCAATCTCTGACACGCTCAGACACTCTCTGAAACTCTCTGACACTCTCTGACAATCTCTGGAACTCTCCGACACTCTCTGTCACTCTCTGACACACTCTGAAACTCTCAGACACTCTCTGACACTCTCTGAAGCTCTCTGAAACTGTCTGAAACGCTGTGACACTCTCAGAAACTCTCTGACACTCTCTGAAACTCTCTGACACTTTGTGACACTCCCTGAAACTCTCTGACACTCTCTGACAATCTCCGACACACTCAGAAACTCTCAGAAACGCTCTGGCACTCTCCGACACTCTCTGACACTCTCTGAAACTCTCTGACACTCTCTGAAACTCTTTGACACTCTCTGACACTCTCTGACACACTCTGACACTCTCTGAAACTCTTTGACAGTCTCTGACACTCTCAGACACTGTCTGACACTCTCTGAAACGCTCTGAAACTCTCGGACACTCTCTGACACTCCCTGACACTCTCTGAAGCTCTCTGAAACTCTCTGACACTCTGTGGCATTCTCTGAAAATCTCTGACACCATCTGAAACTCTCTGAAACTTTCTGACACTCTCTGACACTCTCTGACACTCTCAGATACACTCTGAAACTCTCTGAAACTCTCTGACACTCTCTGACACTCACAGATACTCTGAGAAACTCTCCGACATTCTCTGACACTCTCTGACAATCTCGGACACACTGTGAAGCTCTCTTACACTCTCTGACACTCACAGATGCTCTCAGAAATTCTCCGACATTCTCTGACAGTCTCTGACACTCTCTGAAACTCTCTGACACTCTGTGAGACACTGTGAAACTCTCTGACTCTCTCTGACACTCACAGATACTCTCAGAAACTCTCCGACATTCTCTGACACTCTCTGACACTCTGTGAAACTCTCTGAAACTCTCTGACACTCTCAGACAATCTCTGACACTCTTTGAAACTCCCTGAAACTCTCTGACACTCACTGAAACACTCTGTCACTATCTGACACTCTCTGACATTCTCGGAAGCTCTCTGAAACTCTCTGAAGCTCTCTGACAGTCTCTGAAACTCTCTGCAATCTCTCTGACACTCTCCGACATTCTCTGACATACTCTGACACTCTCTGACACTCTCTGACACTCTCAGAAACTCTCAGAAACTCTCTGGCAATCTCTGACACGCTCAGATACTCTCTGAAACTCTCTGACACTCTCTGAAACTCTCTGACACTCTCTGTCACTCTCCGACACTCTCTGTCACTCTCTGACACACTCTGAAACTCTCAGACACTCTCTGACACTCTCTGAAGCTCTCTGAAACTGTCTGAAACGCTGTGACACTCTCAGAAACTCTCTGAAACTCTCTGACACTCTCTGAAACTCTCTGAAACTCTCTGACAATCTCAGACACACTCAGAAAATCTCAGAAACGCTCTGGCACTCTCCGACATTCTCTGACATACTCTGACACTCTCTGACACTCTCTGACACTCTCAGAAACTCTCAGAAACTCTCTGGCAATCTCTGACACGCTCAGATACTCTCTGAAACTCTCTGACACTCTCTGAAACTCTCTGACACTCTCTGGAACTCTCCGACACTCTCTGTCACTCTCTGACACACTCTGAAACTCTCAGACACTCTCTGACACTCTCTGAAGCTCTCTGAAACTGTCTGAAACGCTGTGACACTCTCAGAAACTCTCTGAAACTCTCTGACACTCTCTGAAACTCTCTGAAACTCTCTGACACTTTGTGACACTCCCTGAAACTCTCTGACACTCTCTGACAATCTCAGACACACTCAGAAAATCTCAGAAACGCTCTGGCACTCTCCGACACTCTCTGACACTCTCTGACACACTCTGACACTCTCTGAAACTCTTTGACAGTCTCTGACACTCTCAGACACTGTCTGACACTCTCTGAAACGCTCTGAAACTCTCGGACACTCTCTGACACTCCCTGACACTCTCTGAAGCTCTCTGAAACTCTCTGACACTCTGTGGCACTCTCTGAAAATCTCTGACACTATCTGAAACTCTCTGAAACTTTCTGACACTCTCTGACACTCTCTGACACTCTCAGAAACACTCTGAAACTCTCTGAAACTCTCTGACACTCTCTGACACTCACAGATACTCTCAGAAACTCTCCGACATTCTCTGACACTCTCTGACAATCTCGGACACACTGTGAAACTCTCTTACACTCTCTGACACTCACAGATGCTCTCAGAAATTCTCCGACATTCTCTGACAGTCTCTGACACTCTCTGACACTCTGTGAAACTCTTTGAAAGTCCCTGTCACTCTCTGACACTCTCAGACACTCTCTGACACTCTCTGACATTCTCTGAAACTGTCTGAAACTCTCTGACAATCTCTGACAAACTCAGAAACTCTCTGAAACTCTCTGACACTCTCAGAAACTCTCAGAAACTCTTTGAAACTCTCTTATACTCTCTGAAACTCTCTGACACTCTGTGAAACTCTCTGAAACTCTCTGACACACTCAGAAACTCTCTGAACCTCTCTGACACTCTCTGACACTCTCTGAAACTCTCTGAAACTCTCTGACACTCTGTGACACACTGTGAAACGTTCTGACACTCTCTGACACTCTCTGAAGCTCTTTGGAACTCTGAAACTCTCTGACACTCTCAGACACTCTCTGACACTCTCTGAAACTCTCTGACACTCTCTAACACGATCTGACTCTCTCTGAAACTCTCTGACAGTCTCTGACATTCTGTGACACTCGCTGACACACTCAGAAACTCTCTGAACCCTCTGACAGTCTCTGACAGTCTCTGACACTCTCTGACACTCACTGAAATTCTCTGACCCTCTCTGACACTCTCTGACACTTTGTGACACTCCCTGAAACTCTCTGACACTCTTGGACACTCTCCGACACACTCAGAAACTCACTGGCACTCTCTGACACTCTCAGTAAATCTCTGAAACTCTCTGACAGTCTCTGAACCTCTTTGACACTCTCTGACACTCTCAGACTATCTCTGACACACTCTGAAACTCTCTGACAATTCACTGAAACTCTCTGTCACTCTCTGACACTCTCTGAAGCTCTCTGCAACTCTCTGCAATCTCTCTGACGCTCTCTGACAGTCTTTGACACTCTCTGAAACTCTTGACACTCTCTGACACTCAAAGATACTCTCAGAAACTCTCCGACATTCTCTGACACTCTCTGACACTCTGTGACACTCTGTGACACTCTCTGACACTCCGTGACAATCTCTGAAACTCTCTGACACTCTGTGTCGCACTGTGAATCTCTCTGACACTCTCTGACACTTTCTGACACTCTGTGACACTCCCTGACACACTCAGAAACTCTCTGAACCCTCTGACAGTCTCTGACAGTCTCTGACACTCTCTGACACTCACAGATACTCTCAGAAACTCTCCGACATTCTCTGAAACTCTCTGACACTCTATGACACTCTCAGACACTCTCTGAATCTCTCTGACACTTTCTGACACTCTGTGACACACTGTGAAACTCTCTGACACTCTCTGACACTCACAGATACTCTCAGAAACTCTCCGGCATTCTCTGACAGTCTCTGACATTCTCTGACACTCTCTGACACTCTGTGACACTCTCTGACACTCTCTGACACTCTGTGACACTCTCTGAAACTCTCTGACACTCTGTGACGCACTGTGAATCTCTCTGACACTCACTGAAACTCTCTGAAACTCTCTGACAGTCTCTGACACTCTGTGACACTCCCTGAAACACTCAGAAACTTTAAGAACCCTCTGACACTCTCTGACACTCACAGATACTCTCAGAAACTCTCCGACATTCTCTGACACTCTCTGACACTCTCTGACACTCTCTGACACTCTCAGACACTCTCTGACACTCTCTGACATTTTCCGAAACTCTTTGACACTCTCTGACACTCTCAGACAATCTCTGACACTCTCTGAAATTCTCTGAAACACTCTGACACTCACTGAAATTCTCTGACCCTCTCTGACACTCTCTGACACTTTGTGACACTCCCTGAAACTCTCTGACACTCTTGGACACTCTCCGACACACTCAGAAACTCACTGGCACTCTCTGACACTCTCAGTAAATCTCTGAAACTCTCTGACAGTCTCTGAACCTCTTTGACACTCTCTGACACTCTCAGACTATCTCTGACACACTCTGAAACTCTCTGACAATTCACTGAAACTCTCTGTCACTCTCTGACACTCTCTGAAGCTCTCTGCAACTCTCTGCAATCTCTCTGACGCTCTCTGACAGTCTTTGACACTCTCTGAAACTCTTGACACTCTCTGACACTCACAGATACTCTCAGAAACTCTCCGACATTCTCTGACACTCTCTGACACTCTGTGACACTCTGTGACACTCTCTGACACTCTGTGACAATCTCTGAAACTCTCTGACACTCTGTGTCGCACTGTGAATCTCTCTGACACTCTCTGACACTTTCTGACACTCTGTGACACTCCCTGACACACTCAGAAACTCTCAGAACCCTCTGACACTCACTTACACTCAAAGATACTCTCAGAAACTCTCCGACATTCTCTGACACTCTCTGACACTCTCTGACACTCTCAGACACTCTCTGACACTCTCTGATATTCTCTGAAACTCTTTGACACTCTCTGACACTCTCAGACAATCTCTGACAATCTCTGACACTCTCTGAAATTCTCTGAAACACTCTGACACTCACTGAAACTCTCTGACCCTCTCTGACACTCTCTGACACTTTGTGACACTCCCTGAAACTCTCTGACACTCTTGGACACTCTCCGACACACTCAGAAACTCACTGGCACTCTTGACACTCTCAGTAAATCTCTGAAACTCTCTGACACTCTCTGAAACTATTAGACACTCACTCAACCTCTCTGAAACTCTCTGAGAGTCTCTGAACCTCTTTGACACTCTCTGACACTCTCAGACTATCTCTGACACACTCTGAAAGTCTCTGACAATTCACTGAAACTCTCTGTCACTCTCTGACACTCTCTGAAGCTCTCTGCAACTCTCTGCAATCTCTCTGACGCTCTCTGACAGTCTTTGACACTCTCTGAAACTCTTGACACTCTCTGACACTCACAGATACTCTCAGAAACTCTCCGACATTCTCTGACACTCTCTGACACACTGTGACACTCTCTGACACTCTCTGACACTCTGTGACACTCTCTGAAACTCTCTGACACTCTGTGACGCACTGTGAATCTCTCTGACACTCTCTGACACTTTCTGACACTCTGTGACACTCCCTGACACACTCAGAAACTCTCAGAACCCTCTGACACTCACTTACACTCAAAGATACTCTCAGAATCTCTCCGAAATTCTCTGACACTCTCTGACACTCTCTGACACTCTCAGACACTCTCTGACACTCTCTGACATTCTCTGAAACTCTTTGACACTCTCTGACACTCTCAGACAATCTCTGACACTCACTGAAACTCTCTGAAACTCTCAGACACTCTCTAACACTCTCTGAAGCTCTCTGAAACACTCTGACACGCTGTGATACTCTCAGAAAATCTCTGAAACTCTCTGACCCTCTCTGACACTCTCTGACACTTTGTGACACTCCCTGAAACTCTCTGACACTCTTGGACACTCTCCGACACACTCAGAAACTCACTGGCACTCTCTGACACTCTCAGTAAATCTCTGAAACTCTCTGACAGTCTCTGAACCTCTTTGACACTCTCTGACACTCTCAGACTATCTCTGACACACTCTGAAACTCTCTGACAATTCACTGAAACTCTCTGTCACTCTCTGACACTCTCTGAAGCTCTCTGCAACTCTCTGCAATCTCTCTGACGCTCTCTGACAGTCTTTGACACTCTCTGAAACTCTTGACACTCTCTGACACTCACAGATACTCTCAGAAACTCTCCGACATTCTCTGACACTCTCTGACACTCTGTGACACTCTGTGACACTCTCTGACACTCTGTGACAATCTCTGAAACTCTCTGACACTCTGTGTCGCACTGTGAATCTCTCTGACACTCTCTGACACTTTCTGACACTCTGTGACACTCCCTGACACACTCAGAAACTCTCAGAACCCTCTGACACTCACTTACACTCAAAGATACTCTCAGAAACTCTCCGACATTCTCTGACACTCTCTGACACTCTCTGACACTCTCAGACACTCTCTGACACTCTCTGATATTCTCTGAAACTCTTTGACACTCTCTGACACTCTCAGACAATCTCTGACAATCTCTGACACTCTCTGAAATTCTCTGAAACACTCTGACACTCACTGAAACTCTCTGACCCTCTCTGACACTCTCTGACACTTTGTGACACTCCCTGAAACTCTCTGACACTCTTGGACACTCTCCGACACACTCAGAAACTCACTGGCACTCTTGACACTCTCAGTAAATCTCTGAAACTCTCTGACACTCTCTGAAACTATTTGACACTCACTCAACCTCTCTGAAACTCTCTGAGAGTCTCTGAACCTCTTTGACACTCTCTGACACTCTCAGACTATCTCTGACACACTCTGAAAGTCTCTGACAATTCACTGAAACTCTCTGTCACTCTCTGACACTCTCTGAAGCTCTCTGCAACTCTCTGCAATCTCTCTGACGCTCTCTGACAGTCTTTGACACTCTCTGAAACTCTTGACACTCTCTGACACTCACAGATACTCTCAGAAACTCTCCGACATTCTCTGACACTCTCTGACACACTGTGACACTCTCTGACACTCTCTGACACTCTGTGACACTCTCTGAAACTCTCTGACACTCTGTGACGCACTGTGAATCTCTCTGACACTCTCTGACACTTTCTGACACTCTGTGACACTCCCTGACACACTCAGAAACTCTCAGAACCCTCTGACACTCACTTACACTCAAAGATACTCTCAGAATCTCTCCGAAATTCTCTGACACTCTCTGACACTCTCTGACACTCTCAGACACTCTCTGACACTCTCTGACATTCTCTGAAACTCTTTGACACTCTCTGACACTCTCAGACAATCTCTGACACTCACTGAAACTCTCTGAAACTCTCAGACACTCTCTAACACTCTCTGAAGCTCTCTGAAACACTCTGACACGCTGTGATACTCTCAGAAAATCTCTGAAACTCTCTGACCCTCTCTGACACTCCCTGACACTTTGTGACACTCCCAGAAACTTTCTGACACTCTTGGACACTCTCCGACACACTCAGAATCTCTCAGAAACTCTCTGACACTCTCAGAAAATCTCTGAAGCTCTCTGACACTCTCTGAAACACTTTGACACTCACTGAAACTCTCTGAAACTCTCTGACACTCTCTGACACTCTCTGAAATTCTCTGAAACTCTCTGACACTCTCTGAAACTCTCTGAAAACCTCCGACACTCTCTGACACTCTCTGAAGCTCTCTCAAACTCCCTGACACTCTGTGACACTCTCTGAAACTCTCTGACAGTATCTGACACTCTGTGACACTCTCTGAAACTCTCTGACACTCTGTGACGCACTGTGAATCTCTCTGACACTCTCTGACACTCTCTGAAACTCTCTGACACTCACTGAAACTCTCTGAAACTCTCTGACAGTCTCTGACACTCTGTGACACTCCCTGACACACTCAGAAACTCTCAGAACCCTCTGACACTCTCTTACACTCACAGATACTCTCAGAAACTCTCCGACATTCTCTGACACTCTCTGACACTCTCTGACACTCTCTGACACTCTCAGACACTCTCTGACACTCTCTGACATTTTCCGAAACTCTTTGACACTCTCTGACACTCTCAGACAATCTCTGACACTCTCTGAAATTCTCTGAAACACTCTGACACTCACTGAAATTCTCTGACCCTCTCTGACACTCTCTGACACTTTGTGACACTCCCTGAAACTCTCTGACACTCTTGGACACTCTCCGACACACTCAGAAACTCACTGGCACTCTCTGACACTCTCAGTAAATCTCTGAAACTCTCTGACAGTCTCTGAACCTCTTTGACACTCTCTGACACTCTCAGACTATCTCTGACACACTCTGAAACTCTCTGACAATTCACTGAAACTCTCTGTCACTCTCTGACACTCTCTGAAGCTCTCTGCAACTCTCTGCAATCTCTCTGACGCTCTCTGACAGTCTTTGATACTCTCTGAAACTCTTGACACTCTCTGACACTCACAGATACTCTCAGAAACTCTCCGACATTCTCTGACACTCTCTGACACTCTGTGACACTCTGTGACACTCTCTGACACTCTGTGACACTCTCTGAAACTCTCTGACACTCTGTGACGCACTGTGAATCTCTCTGACACTCTCTGACACTTTCTGACACTCTGTGACACTCCCTGACACACTCAGAAACTCTCAGAACCCTCTGACACTCACTTACACTCAAAGATACTCTCAGAAACTCTCCGACATTCTCTGACACTCTCTGACACTCTCTGACACTCTCAGACACTCTCTGACACTCTCTGATATTCTCTGAAACTCTTTGACACTCTCTGACACTCTCAGACAATCTCTGACAATCTCTGACACTCTCTGAAATTCTCTGAAACACTCTGACACTCACTGAAACTCTCTGACCCTCTCTGACACTCTCTGACACTTTCTGACACTCCCTGAAACTCTCTGACACTCTTGGACACTCTCCGACACACTCAGAAACTCACTGGCACTCTTGACACTCTCAGTAAATCTCTGAAACTCTCTGACACTCTCTGAAACTATTTGACACTCACTCAACCTCTCTGAAACTCTCTGAGAGTCTCTGAACCTCTTTGACACTCTCTGACACTCTCAGACATTCTCTGACACACTCTGAAAGTCTCTGACAATTCACTGAAACTCTCTGTCACTCTCTGACACTCTCTGAAGCTCTCTGCAACTCTCTGCAATCTCTCTGACGCTCTCTGACAGTCTTTGACACTCTCTGAAACTCTTGACACTCACTTACACTCAAAGATACTCTCAGAAACTCTCCGACATTCTCTGACACTCTCTGACACTCTCTGACACTCTCAGACACTCTCTGACACTCTCTGATATTCTCTGAAACTCTTTGACACTCTCTGACACTCTCAGACAATCTCTGACAATCTCTGACACTCTCTGAAATTCTCTGAAACTCTCTGACACTCACTGAAACTCTCTGACCCTCTCTGACACTCTCTGACACTTTCTGACACTCCCTGAAACTCTCTGACACTCTTGGACACTCTCCGACACACTCAGAAACTCACTGGCACTCTTGACACTCTCAGTAAATCTCTGAAACTCTCTGACACTCTCTGAAACTATTTGACACTCACTCAACCTCTCTGAAACTCTCTGAGAGTCTCTGAACCTCTTTGACACTCTCTGACACTCTCAGACTTTCTCTGACACACTCTGAAAGTCTCTGACAATTCACTGAAACTCTCTGTCACTCTCTGACACTCTCTGAAGCTCTCTGCAACTCTCTGCAATCTCTCTGACGCTCTCTGACAGTCTTTGACACTCTCTGAAACTCTTGACACTCTCTGACACTCTCAGACTATCTCTGACACACTCTGAAACTCTCTGACAATTCACTGAAACTCTCTGTCACTCTCTGACACTCTCTGAAGCTCTCTGCAACTCTCTGCAATCTCTCTGACGCTCTCTGACAGTCTTTGACACTCTCTGAAACTCTTGACACTCTCTGACACTCACAGATACTCTCAGAAACTCTCCGACATTCTCTGACACTCTCTGACACTCTGTGACACTCTGTGACACTCTCTGACACTCTGTGACACTCTCTGAAACTCTCTGACACTCTGTGACGCACTGTGAATCTCTCTGACACTCTCTGACACTTTCTGACACTCTGTGACACTCCCTGACACACTCAGAAACTCTCAGAACCCTCTGACACTCACTTACACTCAAAGATACTCTCAGAAACTCTCCGACATTCTCTGACACTCTCTGACACTCTCTGACACTCTCAGACACTCTCTGACACTCTCTGATATTCTCTGAAACTCTTTGACACTCTCTGACACTCTCAGACAATCTCTGACAATCTCTGACACTCTCTGAAATTCTCTGAAACACTCTGACACTCACTGAAACTCTCTGACCCTCTCTGACACTCTCTGACACTTTCTGACACTCCCTGAAACTCTCTGACACTCTTGGACACTCTCCGACACACTCAGAAACTCACTGGCACTCTTGACACTCTCAGTAAATCTCTGAAACTCTCTGACACTCTCTGAAACTATTTGACACTCACTCAACCTCTCTGAAACTCTCTGAGAGTCTCAGACTATCTCTGACACACTCTGAAAGTCTCTGACAATTCACTGAAACTCTCTGTCACTCTCTGACACTCTCTGAAGCTCTCTGCAACTCTCTGCAATCTCTCTGACGCTCTCTGACAGTCTTTGACACTCTCTGAAACTCTTGACACTCTCTGACACTCACAGATACTCTCAGAAACTCTCCGACATTCTCTGACACTCTCTGACACACTGTGACACTCTCTGAAACTCTCTGACACTCTGTGACGCACTGTGAATCTCTCTGACACTCTCTGACACTTTCTGACACTCTGTGACACTCCCTGACACACTCAGAAACTCTCAGAACCCTCTGACACTCACTTACACTCAAAGATACTCTCAGAATCTCTCCGAAATTCTCTGACACTCTCTGACACTCACTGACACTCTCAGACACTCTCTGACACTCTCTGACATTCTCTGAAACTCTTTGACACTCTCTGACACTCTCAGACAATCTCTGACACTCACTGAAACTCTCTGAAACTCTCAGACACTCTCTAACACTCTCTGAAGCTCTCTGAAACACTCTGACACGCTGTGATACTCTCAGAAAATCTCTGAAACTCCCTGACCCTCTCTGACACTCCCTGACACTTTGTGACACTCCCAGAAACTCTCTGACACTCTTGGACACACTCCGACACACTCAGAATCTCTCAGAAACTCTCTGACACTCTCAGAAAATCTCTGAAGCTCTCTGACACTCTCTGACACTCCCTGACACTTTGTGACACTCCCAGAAACTCTCTGACACTCTTGGACACACTCCGACACACTCAGAATCTCTCAGAAACTCTCTGACACTCTCTGAAACTCTCTGAAAACATCCGACACTCTCTGACACTCTCTGACGCTCTCTGAAGCTCTCTCAAACTCCCTGACACTCTGTGACACTCTCTGAAACTCTCTGACAGTATCTGACACTCTCTGAAACTTTCTGACACTCTCTGAAACTGTCTGAAAATTTCTGACACTCTCTGCAACTCTCTGAATCTCTCTGACACTCTCAGAAACTCTCGGAAACTCACTGAAAATCTCTGAAACTCTCTGACACTCTCTGACACTCTGTGACACTCTCTGCAACTCTCTGACAATCTCTGAAACACTCAGAAACTCTCTGAAACTCTCTGACACTCTCTGACACTCTCAGACCCTCTCTGACACTCTTTGAAACACTCTGAAACTCTCAGACAATCTCTGACACTCTCTGAAATTCTCTGAAACACTCTGACATTCACTGAAATTCTCTGACCCTCTCTGACACTCTCTGACACTTTGTGACACTCCCTGAAACTCTCTGACACTCTTGGACACTCTCCGACACACTCAGAAACTCACTGGCACTCTCTGACACTCTCAGTAAATCTCTGAAACTCTCTGACAGTCTCTGAACCTCTTTGACACTCTCTGACACTCTCAGACTATCTCTGACACACTCTGAAACTCTCTGACAATTCACTGAAACTCTCTGTCGTTCTCTGACACTCTCTGAAGCTCTCTGCAACTCTCTGCAATCTCTCTGACGCTCTCTGACAGTCTTTGACACTCTCTGAAACTCTTGACACTCTCTGACACTCACAGATACTCTCAGAAACTCTCCGACATTCTCTGACACTCTCTGACACTCTGTGACACTCTGTGACACTCTCTGACACTCTGTGACACTCTCTGAAACTCTCTGACACTCTGTGACGCACTGTGAATCTCTCTGACACTCTCTGACACTTTCTGACACTCTGTGACACTCCCTGACACACTCAGAAACTCTCAGAACCCTCTGACACTCACTTACACTCAAAGATACACTCAGAAACTCTCCGACATTCTCTGACACTCTCTGACACTCTCTGACACTCTCAGACACTCTCTGGCACTCTCTGATATTCTCTGAAACTCTGACACTCTCTGACACTCTCAGACAATCTCTGACAATCTCTGACACTCTCTGAAATTCTCTGAAACACTCTGACACTCACTGAAACTCTCTGACCCTCTCTGACACTCTCTGACACTTTGTGACACTCCCTGAAACTCTCTGACACTCTTGGACACTCTCCGACACACTCAGAAACTCACTGGCACTCTTGACACTCTCAGTAAATCTCTGAAACTCTCTGACACTCTCTGAAACTATTTGACACTCACTCAACCTCTCTGATACTCTCTGAGAGTCTCTGAACCTCTTTGACACTCTCTGACACTCTCAGACTATCTCTGACACACTCTGAAAGTCTCTGACAATTCACTGAAACTCTCTGTCACTCTCTGACACTCTCTGAAGCTCTCTGCAACTCTCTGCAATCTCTCTGACGCTCTCTGACAGTCTTTGACACTCTCTGAAACTCTTGACACTCTCTGACACTCACAGATACTCTCAGAAACTCTCCGACATTCTCTGACACTCTCTGACACACTGTGACACTCTCTGACACTCTCTGACACTCTGTGACACTCTCTGAAACTCTCTGACACTCTGTGACGCACTGTGAATCTCTCTGACACTCTCTGACACTTTCTGACACTCTGTGACAATCCCTGACACACTCAGAAACTCTCAGAACCCTCTGACACTCACTTACACTCAAAGATACTCTCAGAATCTCTCCGAAATTCTCTGACACTCTCTGACACTCTCTGACACTCTCAGACACTCTCTGACACTCTCTGACATTCTCTGAAACTCTTTGACACTCTCTGACACTCTCAGACAATCTCTGACACTCACTGAAACTCTCTGAAACTCTCAGACACTCTCTAACACTCTCTGAAGCTCTCTGAAACTCTCTGACACGCTGTGATACTCTCAGAAAATCTCTGAAACTCTCTGACCCTCTCTGACACTCCCTGACACTTTGTGACACTCCCAGAAACTCTCTGACACTCTTGGACACTCTCCGTCACACTCAGAATCTCTCAGAAACTCTCTGACACTCTCAGAACATCTCTGAAGCTCTCTGACACTCTCTGAAACACTTTGACACTCACTGAAACTCTCTGAAACACTCTGACACTCTCTGACACTCTCTGACACTCTCTGAAACTCTCTGAAACTCTCTGACACTCTCTGAAACTCTCTGAAAACCTCCGACACTCTCTGACACTCTCTGACGCTCTCTGAAGCTCTCTCAAACTCCCTGACTCTCTGTGACACTCTCTGAAACTCTCTGACAGTATCTGACACTCTCTGAAACTTTCTGACACTCTCTGAAACTGTCTGAAAATTTCTGACACTCTCTGCAACTCTCTGAATCTCTCTGACACTCTCAGAAACTCTCTGAAACTCTCTGACACTCTCTGACACTCTCAGACCCTCTCTGACACTCTCTGACACTCTTTGAAACACTCTGAAACTCTCTGGCACTCTCTGAAACTCTTTGACAATTCTCTGAAACTCTCTGTCACTCTCTGACACTCTCTGACACTCTGTGACACTCTCTGAAACTCTTGACACTCTCTGAAAGTCTCAGAAAATCTCAGAAACTCTCTGGCAATCTCTGACACTCTCTGAAACTCTCTGACACTCTCTGAAACGCTTTGACACTCTCTGACACTCTCAGACAATATCTGACACTCTCTGAAACTCTCTGACAATTCTCTGAAGCTCTCCCACACTCTCTGACACTCTCTGACACACTCTGCAATCTCTCTGACGCTCTCTGACAGTCTGTGACACTCTCTGAAACTCACTGACACTCTCTGACACTCTGTGACACTCTCTGACACACTCAGAAACTGTCTGAACCCTCTGACAGTCTCTGACAGTCTCTGACACTCTCTGACACTCACAGATACTCTCAGAGACTCACCGACATTCTCTGACACTCTCTGACACTCTCTGACACTCTATGACACTCTCAGACATTCTCTGAATCTCTCTGACACTCTCTGACACTCTGTGACACACTGTGAAACACTCTGACACTCTCTGACACTCACAGATACTTTCAGAAACTCTCCGACATTCTCTGACACTCTCTGACACTCTCTGACACTCTCTGACACTCTCTGAAACTCTGTGACAATCTCTGAAACTCTCTGACACTCTGTGACGCACTGTGAATCTCTCTGACACTCTCTGACACTTTCTGACACTCTGTGACACTCCCTGACACACTCAGAAACTCTCAGAACCCTCTGACACTCACTTACACTCAAAGATACTCTCAGAAACTCTCCGACATTCTCTGACACTCTCTGACACTCTCTGACACTCTCAGACACTCTCTGACACTCTCTGACATTTCTCTGAAACTCTTTGACACTCTCTGACACTCTCAGACAATCTCTGACACTCACTGAAATTCTCTGAAACTCTCAGACACTCTCTAACACTCTCTGAAGCTCTGTGAAACGCTCTGTCACGCTGTGACACTCTCAGAAACTCTCTGAAACTCTCTGACCCTCTCTGAAACTCTCTGACACATTGTGACACTCCCTGAAACTCTCTGACACTCTCGGACACTCTCTGACACACTCAGAAACTCTCAGAAACTCACTGGCACTCTCTGACACTCTCAGAAAATCTCTGAAGCTCTCTGACACTCTCTGAAACTCATTGACACTCACTGAAACTCTCTGAAACTCTCTGAAATTCTCTGACACTCTCTGAAACTCTCTGAAACTCTCTGACACTCTCAGAAACTCTCTGAAAACTTCTGACACTCTCTGACACTCTCTGACGCTCTCTGAAGCTCTCTGACAGTATCTGAAACTCTCTGAAACTTTCTGACACTCTCTGAAACTGTCTGAAAATTCCTGACACTCTCTGAAACTCTCTGACACTCTCAGAAACTCTCTGAAACTCTCTGACACTTTGTGACAGTCTCTGAGACTCTCTGACACTCTGTGACAATCTCTGAAACTCTCTGACAATCTGTGACGCACTGTGAATCTCTCTGAAACTCTATGACACTCTCAGACACTCTCTGAATCTCTCTGACACTCTCTGACACTCTGTGACACACTGTGAAACTCTCTGAAACTCTCTGACACTCACAGATACTATCAGAATCTCTCCGCCATTCTCTGACAGTCTCTGACACTCTCTGACACTCTGTGACACTCTCTGAGACTCTCTGACACTCTGTGACACTCTCTGAAACTCTCTGACAATCTGTGACGCACTGTGAATCTCTCTGAAACTCTATGACACTCTCTGACACTCTGTGAAACTCTCTGAAACTCTCTGACACTCTCTGACAGTCTCTGACACTCTGTGACACTCTCTGACACACTCAGAAACTCTCAGAACCCTCTGACACTCTCTTACACTCACAGATACTCTCAGAAAGTCTCCGACATTCCCTGACACTCTCTGACACTCTCTGACACTCTCAGACACTCTCTGACACTCTCTGACATTCTCTGAAACTCTTTGACACTCTCTGACACTCTCAGACAATCTCTGACACTCTCTGAAATTCTCTGAAACTCTCTGACACTCACTGAAACTCTCAGACACTCTCTAACACTCTCTGAAGCTCTCTGAAACTCTCTGACACGCTGTGACACTCTCATAAACTCTCTGAAACTCTCTGACACTCTCTGACACTTTTTGACTCTCTCTGAAACTCTCTGACTCTCTCGGACACTCTCCGACACTCTCTGACACTCTCAGACCCTCTCTGACACTCTCTGACATTCTCTGAAACTCTTTGACACTCTCTGACACTCTCAGACAATCTCTGACACTCTCTGAAATTCTCTGAAACTCTCTGACACTCACTGAAACTCTCTGAAACTCTCAGACCCTCTCTAACACTCTCTGAAGCTCTCTGAAACTCTCTGACACGCTGTGACACTCTCAGAAACTCTCTGAAACTCTCTGACCATCTCTGACACTCTCTGACACTTTCTGACTCTCCCTGAAAATCTCTGACTCTCTCAGACACTCTCCGACCGACTCAGACACTCACTGAATCTCTCTGACACTCTCTGACACTCTCTGACGCTCTCTGAAGCTCTCTGAAACTCTCTGGCACTCTCTGACACTCTCAGAAAATCTCTGAAGCTCTCTGACACTCTCTGAAACTCTTTGACACTCACTGAAACTCTCTGAAACTCTCTGAAACTCTCTGACACTCTCTGAAACTCTCTGAAACTCTCTGAAACTCTCTGAAACTCTCTGAAAACTTCCAACACTCTCTGACACTCTCTGACACTCTCTGACGTTCTCTGAAGCTCTCTCAAACTCTCTGACACTCTGTGACACTCTCTGAAACTCTCTGACAGTATCTGAGAGTCTCTGAAACTTTCTGACACTCTCTGAAATTGTCTGAAAATTTCTGACACTCTCTGAAACTCTCTGACACTCTCAGAAACTCTCTGAAACTCTCTGACACTTTGTGACACTCTCTGAGACTCTCTGACACTCTGTGACACTCTCTGAAACTCTCTGACAATCTGTGACGCACTGTGAATCTCTCTGAAACTCTATGACACTCTCAGACACTCTCTGAATCTCTCTGACACTCTCTGACACTCTGTGACACACTGTGAAACTCTCTGAAACTCTCTGACACTCACAGATACTATCAGAATCTCTCCGCCATTCTCTGACAGTCTCTGACACTCTCTGACACTCTGTGACACTCTCTGAGACTCTCTGACACTCTGTGACACTCTCTGAAACTCTCTGACAATCTGTGACGCACTGTGAATCTCTCTGAAACTCTATGACACTCTCTGACACTCTGTGAAACTCTCTGAAACTCTCTGACACTCTCTGACAGTCTCTGACACTCTGTGACACTCTCTGACACACTCAGAAACTCTCAGAACCCTCTGACACTCTCTTACACTCACAGATACTCTCAGAAACTCTCCGACATTCTCTGACACTCTCTGACACTCTCAGACACTCTCTGACACTCTCTGACATTCTCTGAAACTCTTTGACACTCTCTGACATCCACAGACAATCTCTGACACTCTCTGAAATTCTCTGAAAGTCTCTGACACTCACTGAAACTCTCTGAAACTCTCAGACACTCTCTAACACTCTCTGAAGCTCTCTGAAACTCTCTGACACGCTGTGACACTCTCTGAAACTCTCTGAAACTCTCTGACCCTCTCTGACACTCTCTAAAACTTTTTGACTCTCCCTGAAACTCTCTGACTCTCTCGGACACTCTCCGACACTCTCTGACACTCTAAGACACTCTCTGACACTCTCTGACATTCTCTGAAACTCTTTGACACTCTCTGACACTCTCAGACAATCTCTGACACTCTCTGAAATTCTCTGAAACTCTCTGAAACTCTCTGACACTCACTGAAACTCTCTGAAACTCTCAGACACTCTCTAACACTCTCTGAAGCTCTCTGAAACTCTCTGACACGCTGTGACACTCTCAGAAACTCTCTGAAACTCTCTGACCCTCTCTGACACTCTCTGACACTTTTTGACTCTCCCTGAATATCTCTGACTCTCTCAGACACTCTCCGACCGACTCAGACACTCACTGAATCTCTCTGACACTCTCTGACACTCTCTGACACTCTCTGAAACTCTCTGAAACTCTCTGACACCATCTGAAACACTCTGAAAACCTCCGACACTCTCTGACACTCTCTGACGCTCTCTGAAGCTCTCTGAAACTCTCTGGCACTCTCTGACACTCTCAGAAAATCTCTGAAGCTCTCTGACACTCTCTGAAACTCTTTGACACTCACTGAAACTCTCTGAAACTCTCTGACACTCTCTGACACTCTCTGAAACTCTCTGAAAATCTCTGACACTCTCTGAAACTCTCTGAAAACCTCCGACACTCTCTGACACTCTCTGACGCTCTCTGAAGCTCTCTCAAACTCTCTGACACTCTGTGACACAATCTCAGAAACTCTCTGACAGTATCTGACATTCTCTGAAACTTTCTGACAATCTCTGAAACTGTCTGAAAATTTCTGACACTCTCTGAAACTCTCTGAAACTCTCTGACACTCTCAGAAACTCTCGGAAACTCACTGAAAATCTCTGAAACTCTCTGACACTCTCTGACACTCTGTGACACTCTCTGAAACTCTCTGACAATCTCTGAAACACTCAGAAACTCTCTGAAACTCTCTGACACTCTCTGAAACTCTCAGACCCTCTCTGACACTCTCTGACACACTCTGAAACACTCTGAAACTCTCTGACACTCTCTGACACTCTCTGAAACTCTCTGACAATTCTCTGAAACTCTCTGTCACTCTCTGACACTCTCTAACACTCTCTGACACTCTCTGAAGCGCTCTGAAACTCTCTGACAGTCTGTGACACTCTCTGAAACTCTTGACACACTCTGAAAGTCTCAGAAAATCTCAGAAACTCTCTGGCAATCTCTGACACTCTCTGACACTCTCTGAAACGCTTTGACACTCTCTGACACTCTCAGACAATCTCTGACAATCTCTGAAACTCTCTGACAATTCTCTGAAGCTCTCCCACACTCTCTGACACTCTCTGCAATCTCTCTGACGCTCTCTGACAGTCTGTGACACTCTCTGAAACGCTTGACACTCTCTGAAAGGCTCAGAAAATCTCAGAATCTCTCTGGCAATCTCTGATACGCTCTGACACACTCAGAAACCCTCTGACACTCTCAGAAACTCTCAGAAACTCTCTGAAACTCTCTTACACTCTCTGAGACTCTCTGACACTCTGTGACGCTCTCTGAAACTCTCTGACACTATCTGACACACTCAGAAACTCTCTGAACCTCTCTGACACTCTCTGACAACCTGCGAAACTCTCTGACACTCTGTGACACACTGTGAAAATTTCTGACACTCTCTGACAGTCTCTGAAGCTCTCTGGAACTCTCTGAAAATCTCTGACACACTCTGACACTCTCAGACACTCTCTGAAACACTCTGAAACTCTCTGACACTCTCTGACACGATCTGACTCTCCCTGAAACTCTCTGACACTCTCTGACACTCTGTGACACACTGTGAAACTCTCTGACACTCTCTGACACTCTGTGACACTCTCTGACACACTCAGAAACTGTCTGAACCCTCTGACATTCTCTGACACTCGCTGACACTCTCTGACACACACATATATTCTCAGAAACTCTCCGACATTCTCTGAAACTCTATGACACTCTCAGACACTCTCTGAATCTCTCTGACACTCTCTGACACTGTGTGACACACTGTGAAACTCTCCAACACTCTCTGACACTCACAGATACTCTCAGAACCTCTCCACCATTCTCTGACAGTCTCTGACAATCTCTG
Source organism: Heterodontus francisci (assembly GCF_036365525.1). Lineage (NCBI taxonomy): Eukaryota > Metazoa > Chordata > Chondrichthyes > Heterodontiformes > Heterodontidae > Heterodontus > Heterodontus francisci. The sequence continues at coordinate 54,786,775 of NC_090398.1, read as the reverse complement.
ACACTCTGTGACACTCTCTGACACTCTCTGACACTCTGTGACACTCCCTGACACACTCAGGAACTCTCAGAACCCTCTGACACTCTCTTACACTCACAGAAACTCTCAGAAACTCTCCGACATTCTCTGGCACTCTCTGACACACTCTGACACTCTCAGACACTCTCTGACACTCTCTGACATTCTCTGAATCTCATGCCACTCTCTGACACTCTCAGACAATCTCTGACACTCTCTGAAATTCTATGAAACTCTCTGACACTCACTGAAACTCTCTGAAACTGTCAGACACTCTCTGAAGCTCTCTGAAACTCTCTGACACGCTGTGAAACTCTCAGAAAATCTCTGAAACTCTCTGCCCCTCTCTGACACTCTCTGACACTTTGTGACTCTCCCTGAAACTCTCTGACAGTCTCGGACACTCTCGGACACTCTCAGAAAATCTCTGAAACTCTCTGACACTCTCTGAAACTCATTGACACTCACTGAAACTCTCTGACACTCTCTGACACTCTCTGAAACTCTCTGAAACTCTCTGACACTCTCTGAAACTCTCTGAAAACCTCCGACACTCTCTGACACTCTCTGACGCTCTCCAAAGCTCTCTGAAACTCTCTGACACTCTGTGACACGCTCTGAAACTCTCTGACACTATCTGACACTCTCTGAAAATTTTCTGACACTCTCTGAAACTCTCTGAAACTTTCTGACACTCTCTGAAACTCTCTGACACTCTCAGAAACTCTCTGAAACTCACTGAAACTCTCTGAAACTCTCTGACACTCTCTGACGCTCTGTGACACTCTCTGAAGCTCTCTGACACACTCTGAAACACTCAGAAACTCTCTGACACTCTGTGACACTCTCTGACACTCTCTGACTCTCTCTGACACTCTCTGAAACTCTCTGACACTCTCTGACACACTCAGACCCTCTCTGACACTCTCTGAAACACTCTGAAACTCTCTGACACTCTCTGACACTCTCTGAAACACTCTGACAATTCTCTGAAACTCGCTGTCACTCTCCGACACTCTCTGACACTCTCTGAAACACTCTGAAACTCTCTGACACTCTCTGACACGATCTGACTCTCCCTGAAACTCTCTGACACTCTCTGACACTCTGTGACAAATGTGAAACTCTCTGACACTCTCTGACACTCTGTGACACTCTCTGACACACTTAGAAACTGTCTGAACCCTCTGACAGTCTCTGACACTCGCTGACACTCTCTGACACTCACAGATACTCTCAGAAACTCTCCGACATTCTCTGACACTCTATGACACTCTCAGACACTCTCTGAATCTCTCTGACACTCTCTGACACTCTGTGACACACTGTGAAACTCTCCGACACTCTCTGACACTCACAGATACTCTCAGAAACTCTCCGCCATTCTCTGACAGTCTCTGACACTCTCTGACACTCTGTGACACTCTCAGACACTCTCTGAATCTCTCTGATACTCTCTGACACTCTGTGACACACTGTGAAACTCTCCGACACTCTCTGACACTCACAGATACTCTCAGAACCTCTCCACCATTCTCTGACAGTCTCTGACACTCTCTGACACTCTGTGACACTCTCTGACACTCTCTGACACTCTGTGACACTCCCTGACACACTCAGGAACTCTCAGAACCCTCTGACACTCTCTTACACTCACAGAAACTCTCAGAAACTCTCCGACTTTCTCTGGCACTCTCTGACACACTCTGACACTCTCAGACACTCTCTGACACTCTCTGACATTCTCTGAATCTCATGCCACTCTCTGACACTCTCAGACAATCTCTGACACTCTCTGAAATTCTATGAAACTCTCTGACACTCACTGAAACTCTCTGAAACTGTCAGACACTCTCTGAAGCTCTCTGAAACTCTCTGACACGCTGTGAAACTCTCAGAAAATCTCTGAAACTCTCTGCCCCTCTCTGACACTCTCTGACACTTTGTGACTCTCCCTGTAACTCTCTGACAGTCTCGGACACTCTCGGACACTCTCAGAAAATCTCTGAAACTCTCTGACACTCTCTGAAACTCATTGACACTCACTGAAACTCTCCGACACTCTCCGAAACTCATTGACACTCTCTGACACTCTCTGACACGATCTGACTCTCCCTGAAACTCTCTGACACTCTCTGACACTCTGTGACAAACTGTGAAACTCTCTGACACACTCTGACACTCTCAGACACTCTCTGACACTCTCTGACATTCTCTGAATCTCATGCCACTCTCTGACACTCTCAGACAATCTCTGACACTCTCTGAAATTCTATGAAACTCTCTGACACTCTCAGAAACTCTCGGAAACTCACTGAAACTCTCTGAAACTCTCTGACACTCTCTGACGCTCTGTGACACTCTCTGAAGCTCTCTGACACACTCTGAAACACTCAGAAACTCTCTGACACTCTGTGACACTCTCTGACACTCTCTGACTCTCTCTGACACTCTCTGAAACTCTCTGACACTCTCTGACACACTCAGACCCTCTCTGACACTCTCTGAAACACTCTGAAACTCTCTGACACTCTCTGACACTCTCTGAAACACTCTGACAATTCTCTGAAACTCTCTGTCACTCTCCGACACTCTCTGACACTCTCTGAAACAATCTGAAACTCTCTGACACTCTCTGACACGATCTGACTCTCCCTGAAACTCTCTGACACTCTCTGACACTCTGTGACAAACTGTGAAACTCTCTGACACTCTCTGACACTCTGTGACACTCTCTGACACACTTAGAAACTGTCTGAACCCTCTCACAGTCTCTGACACTCGCTGACACTCTCTGACACTCACAGATACTCTCAGAAACTCTCCGACATTCTCTGACACTCTATGACACTCTCAGACACTCTCTGAATCTCTCTGACACTCTGTGACACACTGTGAAACTCTCCGACACTCTCTGACACTCACAGATACTCTCAGAAACTCTCCGCCATTCTCTGACAGTCTCTGACACTCTCTGACACTCTGTGACACTCTCAGACACTCTCTGAATCTCTCTGACACTCTCTGACACTCTGTGACACACTGTGAAACTCTCCGACACTCTCTGACACTCACAGATACTCTCAGAACCTCTCCACCATTCTCTGACAGTCTCTGACACTCTCTGACACTCTGTGACACTCTCTGACACTCTCTGACACTCTGTGACACTCCTTGACACACTCAGGAACTCTCAGAACCCTCTGACACTCTCTTACACTCACAGAAACTCTCAGAAACTCTCCGACATTCTCTGGCACTCTCTGACACACTCTGACACTCTCTGAAATTCTATGAAACTCTCTGACACTCACTGAAACTCTCTGAAACTCTCAGACACTCTCTGAAGCTCTCTGAAACTCTCTGACACGCTGTGAAACTCTCAGAAAATCTCTGAATCTCTCTGCCCCTCTCTGACACTCTCTGACACTTTGTGACTCTCCCTGAAACTCTCTGACAGTCTCGGACACTCTCGGACACTCTCAGAAAATCTCTGAAACTCTCTGACACTCTCTGAAACTCATTGACACTCACTGAAACTCTCTGACACTCTCTGACACTGTCTGAAACTCTCTGACACTCTCTGAAACTCTCTGAAAACCTCCGACACTCTCCGACACTCTCTGACGCTCTCCGAAGCTCTCTGAAACTCTCTGACACTCTGTGACACGCTCTGAAACTCTCTGACACTATCTGACACTCTCTGAAAATTTTCTGACACTCTCTGAAACTCTCTGAAACTTTCTGACACTCTCTGAAACTCTCTGAAACTCTCTGACACTCTCAGAAACTCTCTGAAACTCACTGAAACTCTCTGAAACTCTCTGACACTCTCTGACGCTCTGTGACACTCTCTGAAGCTCTCTGACACACTCTGAAACACTCAGAAACTCTCTGACACTCTGTGACACTCTCTGACACTCTCTGACTCTCTCTGACACACTCTGAAACTCTCTGACACTCTCTGACACACTCAGACCCTCTCTGACACTCTCTGAAACACTCTGAAACTCTCTGACACTCTCTGACACTCTCTGAAACACTCTGACAATTCTCTGAAACTCTCTGTCTCTCTCCGGCACTCTCTGCCACTCTCTGAAACACTCTGAAACTCTCTGACACTCTCTGACACGATCTGACTCTCCCTGAAACTCTCTGACACTCTCTGACACTCTGTGACAAACTGTGAAACTCTCTGACACTCTCTGACACTCTGTGACACTCTCTGACACACTTAGAAACTGTCTGAACCCTCTGACAGTCTCTGACACTCGCTGACACTCTCTGACACTCACCGATACTCTCAGAAACTCTCCGACATTCTCTGACACTCTATGACACTCTCAGACACTCTCTGAATCTCTCTGACACTCTCTGACACTCTGTGACACACTGTGAAACTCTCCGACACTCTCTGACACTCACAGATACTCTCAGAAACTCTCCGCCATTCTCTGACAGTCTCTGACACTCTCTGACACTCTGTGACACTCTCTGACACTCTCTGACACTCTGTGACACTCTCTGACACACTCAGAAACTGTCTGAACCCTCTGACAGTCTCTGACACTCACTGACACTCTCTGACACTCACAGATATTCTCAGAAACTCTCCGACATTTTCTGACACTCTATGACACTCTCAGACACTCTCAGACACTCTCTGAATCTCTCTGACACTCTGTGACACTCTGTGACACACTGTGAAACTCTCCGACACTCTCTGACACTCACAGATACTCTCAGAACCTCTCCGCCATTCTCTGACAGTCTCTGACACTCTCTGACACTCTGTGACACTCTCTGACACTCTCTGACACTCTGTGACACTCCCTGACACACTCAGAAACTCTCAGAACCCTCTGACACTCTCTTACACTCACAGATACTCTCAGAAGCTCTCCGACATTCTCTGACACTCTCTGACACACTCTGACACTCTCAGACACTCTCTGACACTCTCTGACATTCTCTGAAACTCATGCCACTCTCTGAAACTCTCAGACAATCTCTGACACTCTCTGAAATTCTATGAAACTCTCTGACACTCACTGAAACTCTCTGAAACTCTCAGACACTCTCTGAAGCTCTCTGAAACTCTCTGATACGCTGTGAAACTCTCAGAAAATCTCTGAAGCTCTCTGCCCCTCTCTGACACTCTCTGACACTTTGTGACTCTCCCTGAAACTCTCTGACAGTCTCTGACACTCTCGGACACTCTCAGAAAATCTCTGAAACTCTATGACACACTCTGAAACTCATTGACAGTCTCTGACACTCTCTGACACTCTCTGAAACTCTCTGAAACTCTCTGACACTCTCTGAAACTCTCTGAAAACCTCCGACACTCTCTGACACTCACTGACGCTCTCCGAAGCTCTCTGAAACTCTCTGACACTCTGTGACACGCTCTGAAACTCTCTGACACTATCTGACACTCTCTGAAATTTTCTGACACTCTCTGAAACTCTCTGAAACATTCTGACACTCTCTGAAACTCTCTGAAACTCTCTGACACTCTGAGAAACTCTCGGAAACTCACTGAAACTCTCTGAAACTCTCTGACACTCTCTGACACTCTGTGACACTCTCTGAAGCTCTCTGACACACTCTGAAACACTCAGAAACTGTCTGACACTCTGTGACACTCTCTGACACTCTCTGACTCTCTCTGACACTCTCTGAAACTCTCTGACACTCTCTGACACACTCAGACCCTCTCTGACACTCTCTGAAACACTCTGAAACTCTCTGACACTCTCTGACACTCTCTGAAACACTCTGACAATTCTCTGAAACTCTCTGTCACTCTCCGACACTCTCTGACACTCTCTGAAACACTCTGAAACTCTCTGACACTCTCTGACACGATCTGACTCTCCCTGAAACTCTCTGACACTCTCTGACACTCTGTGACACACTCTGAAACTCTCTGACACTCTCTGTCACTCTGTGACACTCTCTGACACACTTAGAAACTGTCTGAACCCTCTGACAGTCTCTGACACTCGCTGACACTCTCTGACACTCACAGATACTCTCAGAAACTCTCCGACATTCTCTGACACTCTATGACACTCTCAGACACTCTCTGAATCTCTCTGACACTCTCTGACACTCTGTGACACACTGTGAAACTCTCTGACACTCTCTGACATTCACAGATACTCTCAGAACCTCTCCGCCATTCTCTGACAGTCTCTGACACTCTCTGACACTCTGTGACACTCCCTGACACACTCAGAAACTCTCAGAACCCTCTGACACTCTCTTACACTCACATATACTCTCAGAAACTCTCCGACATTCTCTGACACTCTCTGACACACTCTGACACTCTCAGACACTCTCTGACATTCTCTGAAACTCATGCCACTCTCTGACACTCTCAGACAATCTCTGACACTCTCTGAAATTCTATGAAACTCTCTGACACTCACTGAAACTCTCTGAAACTCTCAGGCACTCTCTGAAGCTCTCTGAAACTCTCTGACACGCTGTGAAACTCTCAGAAAATCTCTGAAACTCTCTGCCCCTCTCTGACACTCTCTGACACTTTGTGACTCTCCCTGAAACTCTCTGACAGTCTCGGACACTCTCGGACAATCTCAGAAAATCTCTGAAACTCTCTGACACTCTCTGAAACTCATTGACACTCACTGAAACTCTCTGACACTCTCTGACACTCTCTGAAACTCTCTGAAACTCTCTGACACTCTCTGAAGCTCTCTGAAAACCTCCAACACTCTCTGACACTCTCTGACGCTCTCCGAAGCTCTCTGAAACTCTCTGACACTCTGTGACACGCTCTGAAACTCTCTGACACTATCTGACACTCTCTGAAACTTTCTGACACTCTCTGAAACTCTCTGAAACTTCCTGACACTCTCTGAAACTCTCTGAAACTCTCTGACACTCTCAGAAACTCTCGGAAACTCACTGAAACTCTCTGAAACTCTCTGACACTCTCTGACACTCTGTGACACTCTCTGAAGCTCTCTGACACTCTCTGAAACACTCAGAAACTCTCTGACACTCTGTGACACTCTCTGACACTCTCTGACTCTCTCTGACACTCTCTGAAACTCTCTGACACTCTCTGACACACTCAGACCCTCTCTGACACTCTCTGAAAGACTCTGAAACTCTCTGACACTCTCTGACACTCTCTGAAACACTCTGACAATTCTCTGAAACTCTCTGTCACTCTCTGACACTCTCTGACACTCTCTGAAGCTCTCTGAAACTCTCTGACAGTCTGTGAAACTGTCTGAAACTCTTGACACTCTCTGAAAGTCTCAGAAAATCTCAGAAACTCTCTGGCAATCTCTGACACTCTCTGACACTCTCTGACACTCTCTGAATCTCTTTGACAATCTCTGACACTCTCAGCCAATCTCTGACGCACTCTGAAACACTCTGACAATTCTCTGAAGCTCTCCCACACTCTCTGACACTCTCTGCAATCTCTCTGACGCTCTCTGACAGTCTGTGACACTCTCTGAAACTCCTGACAAACTCTGAAAGTCTCAGATAATCTCAGAAACTCTCTGGCAATCTCTGACACTCTCTGACAGTCTCTGAAGCTCTCTGGAGCTCTCTGAAAATCTCTGACACTCTCTGACACTCTCTGACACGATCTGACTCTCCCTGAAACTCTCTGACACGCTCTGACACTCTGTGACACACTGTGAAACTCTCTGACACTCTCTGACACTCTGTGACACTCTCTGACACACTCAGAAACTGTCTGAACCCTCTGACCGTCTCTGACAGTCTCTGACAGTCTCTGACACACACAGATACTCTCAGAAACTCTCCGACATTCTCTGACAGTCTCTGACACTCTCTGACACTCTCTGACACTCTCTGACACTCTGTGACACTCTCTGAAACTCTCTGACACTCTGTGACGCACTGTGAATCTCTCTGAAACTCTATGACACTCTCTGACACTCTGTGAAACTGTCTGAAACTCTCTAAAACTCTCTGACAGTCTCTGACACTCTGTGACACTCCCTGACACACTCAGAAACTCTCAGAACCCTCTGACACTCTCTTACACTCACAGATACTCTCAGAAACTCTCCGACATTCTCTGACACTCTCTGACACACTCTGACACTCTCAGACACTCTCTGACACTCTCTGACATTCTCTGAAACTCTTTGCCACTCTCTGACACTCTCAGACAATCTCCGACACTCTCTGAAATTCTATGAAACTCTCTGACACTCACTGAAACTCTCTGAAACTCTCAGACACTCTCTAACACTCTCTGAAGCTCTCTGAAACTCTCTGACACGCTGTGACACTCTCAGAAAATCTCTGAAACTCTCTGACCCTCTCTGACACTTTGTGACTCTCCCTGAAACTCTCTGAAAACCTCCGACACTCTCTGACACTCTCTGACGCTCTCTGAAGCTCTCTGAATCTCTCTTACACTCTGTGACACTCTCTGAAACTCTCTGACACAATCTGACACTCTCTGAAACTTCCTGACACTCTCTGAAACTCTCTGAAACTTTCTGACACTCTCTGAAACTCTTTGACACTCTCAGAAACTCTCGGAAACTCACTGAAACTCACTGAAGCTCTCTGAAACTCTCTGACACTCTCTGACACTCTGTGACACACTGTGAAACTCTCTGACACTCTCTGACACTCTGTGACACTCTCTGACACACTTAGAAACTGTCTGAACCCTCTGACAGTCTCTGACACTCGCTGACACTCTCTGACACTCACAGATACTCTCAGAAACTCTCCGACATTCTCTGACACTCTATGACACTCTCAGACACTCTCTGAATCTCTCTGACACTCTCTGACACTCTGTGACACACTGTGAAACTCTCTGACACTCTCTGACATTCACAGATACTCTCAGAACCTCTCCGCCATTCTCTGACAGTCTCTGACACTCTCTGACACTCTGTGACACTCTCTGACACTCTCTGACACTCTGTGACACTCCCTGACACACTCAGAAACTCTCAGAACCCTCTGACACTCTCTTACACTCACATATACTCTCAGAAACTCTCCGACATTCTCTGACACTCTCTGACACACTCTGACACTCTCAGACACTCTCTGACATTCTCTGAAACTCATGCCACTCTCTGACACTCTCAGACAATCTCTGACACTCTCTGAAATTCTATGAAACTCTCTGACACTCACTGAAACTCTCTGAAACTCTCAGGCACTCTCTGAAGCTCTCTGAAACTCTCTGACACGCTGTGAAACTCTCAGAAAATCTCTGAAACTCTCTGCCCCTCTCTGACACTCTCTGACACTTTGTGACTCTCCCTGAAACTCTCTGACAGTCTCGGACACTCTCGAACAATCTCAGAAAATCTCTGAAACTCACTGACACTCTCTGAAACTCATTGACACTCACTGAAACTCTCTGACACTCTCTGACACTCTCTGAAACTCTCTGAAACTCTCTGACACTCTCTGAAGCTCTCTGAAAACCTCCGACACTCTCTGACACTCTCTGACGCTCTCCGAAGCTCTCTGAAACTCTCTGACACTCTGTGACACGCTCTGAAACTCTCTGACACTATCTGACACTCTCTGAAACTTTCTGACACTCTCTGAAACTCTCTGAAACTTTCTGACACTCTCTGAAACTCTCTGAAACTCTCTGACACTCTCAGAAACTCTCGGAAACTCACTGAAACTCTCTGCAACTCTCTGACACTCTCTGACACTCTGTGACACTCTCTGAAGCTCTCTGACACTCTCTGAAACACTCAGAAACTCTCTGACACTCTGTGACACTCTCTGACACTCTCTAACTCTCTCTGACACTCTCTGAAACTCTCTGACACTGTCTGACACACTCAGACCCTCTCTGACACTCTCTGAAAGACTCTGAAACTCTCTGACACTCTCTGACACTCTCTGAAACACTCTGACAATTCTCTGAAACTCTCTGTCACTCTCTGACACTCTCTGACACTCTCTGAAGCTCTCTGAAACTCTCTGACAGTCTGTGAAACTGTCTGAAACTCTTGACACTCTCTGAAAGTCTCAGAAAATCTCAGAAACTCTCTGGCAATCTCTGACACTCTCTGACACTCTCTGACACTCTCTGAATCTCTTTGACAATCTCTGACACTCTCAGCCAATCTCTGACGCACTCTGAAACACCCTGACAATTCTCTGAAGCTCTCCCACACTCTCTGACACTCTCTGCAATCTCTCTGACGCTCTCTGACAGTCTGTGACACTCTCTGAAACTCCTGACAAACTCTGAAAGTCTCAGATAATCTCAGAAACTCTCTGGCAATCTCTGACACTCTCTGACACACTCAGAAACTCTCAGAAACTCTCTGAAACTCTCTGACACTCTCAGAAACTCTCTGAAACTCTCTTACACTCTCTGACAATCTCTGACACTCTGTGACACTCTCTGAAACTCTCTGACACTCTCTGACACACTCAGAAACTCTCTGAACCTCTCTGACACTCTCTGACACTCTCCGAAACTCTCTGACACTCTGTGACACACTGTGAAAATTTCTGACACTCTCTGACAGTCTCTGAAGCTCTCTGGAACTCTCTGAAAAGCTCTGACACTCTCTGACACTCTCTGACACGATCTGACTCTCCCTGAAACTCTCTGACACGCTCTGACACTCTGTGACACACTGTGAAACTCTCTGACACTCTGTGACACTCTCTGACACACTCAGAAACTCTCTGAACCTCTCTGACACTCTCTGACACTCTCCGAAACTCTCTGACACTCTGTGACACACTGTGAAAATTTCTGACACTCTCTGACAGTCTCTGAAGCTCTCTGGAACTCTCTGAAAATCTCTGACACTCTCTGACACTCTCTGACACGATCTGACTCTCCCTGAAACTCTCTGACACGCTCTGACACTCTGTGACACACTGTGAAACTCTCTGACACTCTCTGACACTCTCTGACACTCTCTGACACACTCAGAAACTGTCTGAACCCTCTGACCGTCTCTGACAGTCTCTGACAGTCTCTGACACACACAGATACTCTCAGAAACTCTCCGACATTCTCTGACAGTCTCTGACACTCTCTGACACTCTCTTACACTCTCTGACACTCTGTGACACTCTCTGAAACTCTCTGACACTCTGTGACGCACTGTGAATCTCTCTGAAACTCTATGACACTCTCTGACACTCTGTGAAACTGTCTGAAACTCTCTGAAACTCTCTGACAGTCTCTGACACTCTGTGACACTCCCTGACACACTCAGAAACTCTCAGAACCCTCTGACACTCTCTTACACTCACAGATACTCTCAGAAACTCTCCGACATTCTCTGACACTCTCTGACACACTCTGACACTCTCAGACACTCTCTGACACTCTCTGACATTCTCTGAAACTCTTTGCCACTCTCTGACACTCTCAGACAATCTCTGACACTCTCTGAAATTCTATGAAACTCTCTGACACTCACTGAAACTCTCTGAAACTCTCAGACACTCTCTAACACTCTCTGAAGCTCTCTGAAACTCTCTGACACGCTGTGACACTCTCAGAAAATGTCTGAAACTCTCTGACCCTCTCTGACACTTTGTGACTCTCCCTGAAACTCTCTGACACTCTCGGACACTCTCGGACACTCTCAGAAAATCTCTGAAACTCTCTGACACTCTCTGAAACTCTTTGACACTCACTGAAACTCTCTGACACTCTCTGACACTCTCTGAAACTCTCTGACACTCTCTGAAACTCTCTGAAAACCTCCGACACTCTCTGACACTCTCTGACGCTCTCTGAAGCTCTCTGAATCTCTCTTACACTCTGTGACACTCTCTGAAACTCTCTGACACTCTCTGAAACTCTCTGAAACTTTCTGACACTCTCTGAAACTCTTTGACACTCTCAGAAACTCTCGGAAACTCACTGAAACTCTCTGAAACTCTCTGACACTCTCTGACACTCTGTGACACTCTCTGAAACTCTCTGACACTCTCTGAAACACTCAGAAACTCTCTGACACTCTGTGACATTCTCTGACACTCTCTGACTCTCTCTGACACTCTCTGACACTCTCTGACACACTCAGACCCTCTCTGACACTCTCTGACACTCTCTGAAACACTCTGAAACTCTCTGACACTCTCTGAAACTCTCTGACAATTCTCTGAAACTCTCTGTCACTCTCTGACACTCTCTGACACTCTCTGAAGCTCTCTGAAACTCTCTGACAGTCTGTGACACTGTCTGAAACTCTTGACACTCTCTGAAAGTCTCAGAAAACCTCAGAAACTCTCTGGCAATCTCTGACACTCTCTGACACTCTCTGAAACTCTTTGACAATCTCTGACACTCTCAGCCAATCTCTGACGCACTCTGAAACACTCTGACAATTCTCTGAAGCTCTCCCACACTCTCTGACACTCTCTGCAATCTCTCTGACGCTCTCTGACAGTCTGTGACACTCTCTGAAACTCCTGACACACTCTGATAGTCTCAGAAAATCTCAGAAACTCTCTGGCAATCTCTGACACTCTCTGACACACTCAGAAACTCTCAGAAACTCTCTGAAACTCTCTGACACTCTCAGAAACTCTCAGAAACCCTCTGAAACTCTCTTACACTCTCTCACAATCTCTGACACTCAGTGACACTCTCTGAAACTCTCTGACACTCTCTGGCACACTCAGAAACTCTCTTAACCTCTCTGACACTCTCCGAAACTCTCTGACACTCTCTGACACACTCAGAAACTGTCTGAACCCTCTGACAGTCTCTGACAGTCTCTGACAATCTCTGACACTCACAGATACTCTCAGAAACTCTCCGACATTCTCTGACACTCTATGACACTCCATGACACTCTCAGACACTCTGTGACACTCTCTGACACTCTGTGACACACTCTGAAACTCTCTGACACTCTGTGACGCACTGTGAATCTCTCTGAAACTCTATGACACTCTCTGAAACTCTCTGACACTCTGTGAAACTCTCTGAAACTCTCTGACACACTCTGACAGTCTCTGACACTCTGTGACACTCCCTGACACACTCAGAAACTCTCAGAACCCTCTGACACTCACTTACACTCACAGATACTCTCAGAAACTCTCCGACATTCTCTGACACTCTCTGACACTCTCTGACACTCTCAGACACTCTCTGACACTCTCTGACATTCTCTGAAACTCTTTGACACTCTCTGACACTCTCAGACAATCTCTGACACTCTCTGAAATTCTCTGAAACTCTCTGACACTCACTGAAACTCTCTGAAACTCTCAGACACTCTCTAACACTCTCTGAAGCTCTCTGAAACTCTCTGACACGCTGTGAAACTCTCAGAAACTCTCTGAAACTCTCTGACCCTCTCTGACACTCTCTGACACTTTATGACTCTCACTAAAACTCTCTGACTCTCTCGGACACTCTCCGACACTCTCTGACACTCTCAGACACTCTCTGACACTCTCTGACATTCTCTGAAACTCTTTGACACTCTCTGACACTCTCAGACAATCTCTGACACTCTCTGAAATTCTCTGAAACTCTCTGACACTCACTGAAACTCTCTGAATCTCTCAGAAACTCTCTAACACTCTCTGAAGCTCTCTGAAACTCTCTGACACGCTGTGACACTCTCAGAAACTCTCTGAAACTCGCTGACCCTCTCTGACACTCTCTGACACTTTTTGAGTCTCTCTGAAACTCTCTGACTCTCTCTGACACTCTCCGACCGACTCAGAAAATCTCTGAAACTCTCTGACACTCTCTGAAACTCTTTGACACTCACTGAAACTCTCTGACACTCTCTGACACTCTCTGACACCATCTGAAACTCTCTGAAAACCTCCGACACACTCTGACACTCTCTGACGCTCTCTGAAGCTCTCTGAAACTCTCTGGCACACTCTGAGACTCTCAGAAAATCTCTGAAGCTCTCTGAAACTCTCTGGCACACTCTGACACTCTCAGAAAATCTCTGAAGCTCTCTGACACTCTCTAAAACACTTTGACACTCACTGAAACTCTGTGAAACTCTCTGACACTCTCTGAAACTCTCTGAAACTCTCCGACACTCTCTGAAACTCTCTGAAAACCTCCGACACTCTGTGACACTCTCTGAAACTCTCTGACACACTCAGAAACTCTCTGAACCTCTCTGACACTCTATGACACTCTCCGAAACTCTCTGACACTCTGTGACACACTGTGAAAATTTCTGACACTCTCTGACAGTCTCTGAAGCTCTCTGAAACACTCTGAAACTCTCTGACACTCTCTGACACGATCTGACTCTCCCCGAAACTCTCTGACACTCTCTGACACTCTGTGACACACTGTGAAACTGTCTGACACTCTCTGACACTCTGTGACACCCTCTGACACACTCAGAAACTGTCTGAAACCTCTGACAGTCTCTGACAGTCTCTGACACTCTCAGACACTCTCTGAATCTCTCTGACACTCTCTGACACTCTGTGACACACTGTGAAACTCTCCGACACTCTCAGAACCCTCTGACACTCACTTACACTCACAGATACTCTCAGAAACTCTCCGACATTCTCTGACACTCTATGATACTCTCAGACACTCTCTGAATCTCTCTGACACTCTCTGACACTCACAGATACTCTCAGAAACTCTCTGCCATTCTCTGACAGTCTCTGACACTCTCTGAATCTCTCTGACACTCTCTGACACTCTCTGACACTCTGTGACACTCTCAGACAATCTCTGACACTATGTGACGCACTGTGAATCTCTCTGAAACTCTATGACACTCTCTGACACTCTGTGAAACTCTCTGAAACTCTCTGACACTCTCTGACAGTCTCTGACAGTCTCTGACACTCTGTGACACTCCCTGACACACTCAGAAACTCTCAGAACCCTCTGACACTCTCTTACACTCACAGATGCTCTCAGAAACTCTCCGACATTCTCTGACACTCTCTGGCACACTGTGACACTCTCTGAAACTCTCTGACACTCTGTGACGCACTGTGAATCTCTCTGAAACTCTATGACACTCTCTGACACTCTGTGAAACTCTCTGAAACACTCTGACAGTCTCTGACACTCTGTGACACTCCCTGACACACTCAGAAACTCTCAGAACCCTCTGACACTCCCTTATACTCACATATACTCTCAGAAACACTCCGACATTCTCTGACACTCTCTGACACTCTCTGACACTCTCAGACACTCTCTGACATTCTCAGAAACTCTTTGACACTCTCTGACACTCTCAGACAATCTCCGACACTCTCTGAAATTCTCTGAAACTCTCTGACACTCACTGAAACTCTCTGAAACTCTCAGACACTCTCTAACACTCTCTGAAGCTCTCTGAAACTCTCTGACACGCTGTGACACTCTCAGAAACTCTCTGAAACTCTCTGACCCTCTCTGACACTCTCTGACACTTTTTGACTCTCCCTGAAACACTCTGACTCTCTCGGACACTCTCCGACACTCTCTAACACTCTCAGACACTCTCTGACATTCTCTGAAACTCTTTGACACTCTCTGACACTCTCAGACAATCTCTGACACTCTCTGAAATTCTCTGAAACTCTCTGACACTCACTAAAACTCTCTGAAACTCTCAGACACTCTCTAACACTCTCTGAAGCTCTCTGAAACTCTCTGACACGCTGTGACACTCTCAGAAACTCTCTGAAACTCTCTGACCCTCTCTGACACTCTCTGACACTTTTTGACTCTCCCTGAAACTCTCTGACTCTCTCGGACACTCTCCGACCGACTCAGAAAATCTCTGAAAATCTCTGACACTCACTGAAACTCTCTGACACTCTCTGACACTCTCTGACACTCTCTGAAACTCTCTGAAACTCTCTGACACCATCTGAAACTCTCTGAAAACCTCCAACACTCTCTGACACTCTCTGACGCTCTCTGAAGCTCTCTGAAACTCTCTGGCACTCTCTGACACTCTCAGAAAATCTCTGAAGCTCTCTGACACTCTCTGAAACTGTTTGACACTCACTGAAACTCTCTGAAACTCTCTGACACTCTCTGACACTCTCTGACACTCTCTGAAACTCTCTGAAACTCTCTGAAATCATCCGACACTCTCTGACACTCTCTGACGCTCTCTGAAGCTCTCTCAAACTCTCTGACACTCTGTGACACTCTCTGAAACTCTCTGACAGTAGCTGACACTCTTTGAAACTTTCTGACAATCTCTGAAACTGTCTGAAAATTTCTGACACTCTCTGACACTCTCTGAAACTCTCTGACACTCTCAGAAACTCTCGGAAACTCACTGAAACTCTCTGAAACTCCCTGACACTCTCTGACACTCTGTGACACTCTCTGAAACTCTCTGACAATCTCTGAAACACTCAGAAACTCTCCAAAACTCTCTGACACTCTCTGAAACTCTCTGACCCTCTCTGACACTCTCTGACACTCTCTGAAACACTCTGAAACTCTCTGACACTCTCTGACACTCTCTGAAACTCTCTGACAATTGTCTGAAACTCTCTGTCACTCTCTGACACTCTGTGACACTCTCTGACACTCTCTGAAGCGCTCTGAAATTCTCTGACAGTCTGTGACACTCTCTGAAACTCTTGACACACTCTGAAAGTCTCAGAAAATCTCAGAAACTCTCTGGCAATCTCTGACACTCTCTGAAACTCTCTGACACTCTCTGAAACGCTTTGACACTCTCTGAAACTCTCAGACAATCTCTGACACTCTCTGAAACTCTTTGACAATTCTCTGAACCTCTCCCACACTCTCTGACACTCTCTGCAATCTCTCTGACGCTCTCTGACAGTCTGTGACACTGGCTGAAACTCTTGACACTCTCTGAAAGTCTCAGAAAATCTCAGAAACTCTCTGGCAATCTCTGACACGCTCTGACACACTCAGAAACCCTCTGATACTCTCTGACACACTCAGAAACTCTCTGAACCTCTCTGACACTCTCTGACACTCTCCGAAACTCTCTGACACTCTGTGACACACTGTGAAAATTTCTGACACTCTCTGACAGTCTCTGAAGCTCTCTGGAACTCTCTGAAAATCTCTGACACTCTCTGACACTCTCAGACACTCTCTGAAACACTCTGAAACTCTCTGACACTCTCTGCCACGATCTGACTCTCCCTGAAACTCTCTGACACTCTCTGACACTCTGTGACACACTGTGAAACTCTCCGACATTCTCTGACACTCTATGACACTCTCAGACACTCTCTGAATCTCTCTGACACTCTCTGACACTCTGTGACACTCTCTCAAACTCTCTGACACTCTGTGACGCACTGTGAATCTCTCTGAAACACTATGACACTCTCTGACACTCTGTGATACTCTCTGACACTCTCGGACACTCTCGGACACTCTCAGAAAATCTCTGAAACTCTCTGACACTCTCTGAAACACTTTGACACTCACTGAAACTCTCAGACAATCTCTGACACTCTCTGAAACTCTCTGAAACTCTCTGACACTCTCTGAAACTCTCTGAAAACCTCCGACACTCTCTGACACTCTCTGACGCTCTCTGAAGCTCTCTGAAACTCTCTGACACTCTGTGACACTCTCTGAAACTCTCTGACACTATCTGACACTCTCTGAAACTTTCTGACACTCTCTGAAACTCTCTGAAACTTTCTGACACTCTCTGAAACTCTCTAAAACTCTCTGACACTCTCAGAAAATCTCGGAAACTCACTGAAACTCTCTGACACTCTCTGACTCTCTCTGACACTCTCTGAAACTCTCTGACACTCTCTGACACACTCAGACCCTCTCGGACACTCTCTGACACTCTCTGAAACACTCATAAACTCTCTGACACTCTCTGACACTCTCTGAAACTCTCTGACAATTCTCTGAAACTCTCTGTCACTCTCTGACACTCTCTGAAGCTCTCTGAAACTCTCTGACAGTCTGTGACACTGTTTGAAACTGCTGACACTCTCTGAAAGTCTCAGAAAATCTCAGAAACTCTCTGGCAATCTCTGACACTCTCTGACACTCTCTGACACTCTCTGAAACTCTTTGACAATCTCTGACACTCTCAGCCAATCTCTGACGCACTCTGAAACACTCTGTCAATTCTCTGAAGCTCTCCCACACTCTCTGACACACTCTGCAATCTCTCTGACGCTCTCTGACAGTCTGTGACACTCTCTGAAACTCCTGACACACTCTGAAAGTCTCAGAATATCTCAGAAACTCTCTGGCAATCTCTGACACTCTCTGAAACTCTCTGAAGCTCTCTGACACTCTCTGACACTCTCTGAAACTCTCTGAAACTCTCCGACACTCTCTGAAACTCTCTGAAAACCTCCGACACTCTGTGACACTCTCTGAAACTCTCTGACACTCTCTGACACACTCAGAAACTCTCTGAACCTCTCTGACACTCTATGACACTCTCCGAAACTCTCTGACACTCTATGACACACTGTGAAAATTGCTGACACTCTCTGACAGTCTCTGAAGCTCTCTGAAACACTCTGAAACTCTCTGACACTCTCTGACACGATCTGACTCTCCCTGAAACTCTCTGACACTCTCTGACACTCTGTGACACACTGTGAAACTGTCTGACACTCTCTGACACTCTGTGACACCCTCTGACACACTCAGAAACTGTCTGAAAACTCTGACAGTCTCTGACAGTCTCTGACACTCTCAGACACTCTCTGAATCTCTCTGACACTCTCTGACACTCTGTGACACACTGTGAAACTCTCCGACACTCTCAGAACCCTCTGACACTCACTTACACTCACAGATACTCTCAGGAACTCTCCGACATTCTCTGACACTCTATGATACTCTCAGACACTCTCTGAATCTCTCTGACACTCTCTGACACTCTGTGACACACTGTGAAACTCTCCGACTCTCTCTGACACTCACAGATACTCTCAGAAACTCTCCGCCATTCTCTGACAGTCTCTGACACTCTCTGACACTCTGTGACACTCTCTGACACTCTCTGACACTCTGTGACACTCTCAGACAATCTCTGACACTCTGTGACGCACTGTGAATCTCTCTGAAACTCTATGACACTCTCTGACACTCTGTGAAACTCTCTGAAACTCTCTGACACTCTCTGACAGTCTCTGACAGTCTCTGACACTCTGTGACACTCCCTGACACACTCAGAAACTCTCAGAACCCTCTGACACTCTCTTACACTCACAGATGCTCTCAGAAACTCTCCGACATTCTCTGACACTCTCTGGCACACTGTGACACTCTCTGAAACTCTCTGGCACTCTGTGACGCACTGTGAATCTCTCTGAAACTCTATGACACTCTCTGACACTCTGTGAAACTCTCTGAAACACTCTGACAGTCTCTGACACTCTGTGACACTCCCTGACACACTCAGAAACTCTCAGAACCCTCTGACACTCCCTTACACTCACAGATACTCTCAGAAACACTCCGACATTCTCTGACACTCTCTGACACTCTCTGACACTCTCAGACACTCTCTGACATTCTCTGACATTCTCAGAAACTCTTTGACACTCTCTGACACTCTCAGACAATCTCTGACACTCTCTGAAATTCTCTGAAACTCTCTGACACTCACTGAAACTCTCTGAAACTCTCAGACACTCTCTAACACTCTCTGAAGCTCTCTGAAACTCTCTGACACGCTGTGACACTCTCAGAAACTCTCTGAAACTCTCTGACCCTCTCTGACACTCTCTGACACTTTTTGACTCTCCCTGAAACTCTCTGACTCTCTCGGACACTCTCCGACACTCTCTGACACTCTCAGACACTCTCTGACATTCTCTGAAACTCTTTGACACTCTCTGACACTCTCAGACAATCTCTGACACTCTCTGAAATTCTCTGAAACTCTCTGACACTCACTGAAACTCTCTGAAACTCTCAGACACTCTCTAACACTCTCTGAAGCTCTCTGAAACTCTCTGACACGCTGTGACACTCTCAGAAACTCTCTGAAACTCTCTGACCCTCTCTGACACTCTCTGACACTTTTTGACTCTCCCTGAAACTCTCTGACTCTCTCGGACACTCTCCGACCGACTCAGAAAATCTCTGAAACTCTCTGACACTCTCTGAAACTCTTTGACACTCACTGAAACTCTCTGACACTCTCTGACAATCTCTGAAACTCTCTGAAACTCTCTGACACCATCTGAAACTCTCTGAAAACCTCCGACACTCTCTGACACTCTCTGACGCTCTCTGAAGCTCTCTGAAACTCTCTGGCACTCTCTGACACTCTCAGAAAATCTCTGAAGCTCTCTGACACTCTCTGAAACTGTTTGACACTCACTGAAACTCTCTGAAACTCTCTGACACTCTCTGACACTCTCTGACACTCTCTGAAACTCTCTGAAACTCTCTGAAACTCTCTGAAAACATCCGACACTCTCTGACACTCTCTGACGCTCTCTGAAGCTCTCTCAAACTCTCTGACACTCTGTGACACTCTCTGAAACTCTCTGACAGTATATGACACTCTCTGAAACTTTCTGACAATCTCTGAAACTGTCTGAAAATTTCTGACACTCTCTGACACTCTCTGAAACTCTCTGACACTCTCAGAAACTCTCGGAAACTCACTGAAACTCTCTGAAACTCCCTGACACTCTCTGACACTCTGTGACACTCTCTGAAACTCTCTGACAATCTCTGAAACACTCAGAAACTCTCTAAAACTCTCTGACACTCTCTGAAACTCTCTGACCCTCTCTGACACTCTCTGACACTCTCTGAAACTCTCTGACAATTCTCTGAAACTCTCTGTCACTCTCTGACACTCTGTGACACTCTCTGACACTCTCTGAAGCGCTCTGAAATTCTCTGACAGTCTGTGACACTCTCTGAAACTCTTGACACACTCTGAAAGTCTCAGAAAATCTCAGAAACTCTCTGGCAATCTCTGACACTCTCTGAAACTCTCTGACACTCTCTGAAACGCTTTGACACTCTCTGAAACTCTGAGACAATCTCTGACACTCTCTGAAACTCTCTGACAATTCTCTGAACCTCTCCCACACTCTCTGACACTCTCTGCAATCTCTCTGACGCTCTCTGACAGTCTGTGACACTGGCTGAAACTCTTGACACTCTCTGAAAGTCTCAGAAAATCTCAGAAACTCTCTGGCAATCTCTGACACGCTCTGACACACTCAGAAACCCTCTGAAACTCTCTGACACTCTCAGAAACTCTCAGAAACTCTCTGAAACTCTCTTACACTCTCTGAGCCTCTCTGACTCTCTGTGACACTCTCTGAAAGTCTCTGACACTCTCTGACACACTCAGAAACTCTCTGAACCTCTCTGACACTCTCTGACACTCTCCGAAACTCTCTGACACTCTGTGACACACTGTGAAAATTTCTGACACTCTCTGACAGTCTCTGAAGCTCTCTGGAACTCTCTGAAAATCTCTGACACTCTCTGACACTCTCAGACACTCTCTGAAACACTCTGAAACTCTCTGACACTCTCTGACACGATCTGACTCTCCCTGAAACTCTCTGACACTCTCTGACACTCTGTGACACACTGTGAAACTCTCCGACATTCTCTGACACTCTATGACACTCTCAGACACTCTCTGAATCTCTCTGACACTCTCTGACACTCTGTGACACTCTCTCAAACTCTTTGACACTCTGTGACGCACTGTGAATCTCTCTGAAACTCTATGATACTCTCTGACACTCTCGGACACTCTCGGACACTCTCAGAAAATCTCTGAAACTCTCTGACGCTCTCTGAAACACTTTGACACTCACTGAAACTCTCTGACAATCTCTGACACTCTCTGAAACTCTCTGAAACTCTCTGACACTCTCTGAAACTCTCTGAAAACCTCCGACACTCTCTGACACTCTCTGACGCTCTCTGAAGCTCTCTGAAACTCTCTGACACTCTGTGACACTCTCTGAAACTCTCTGACACTATCTGACACTCTCTGAAACTTTCTGACACTCTCTGAAACTCTCTGAAACTTTCTGACACTCTCTGAAACTCTCTAAAACTCTCTGACACTCTCAGAAAATCTCGGAAACTCACTGAAACTCTCTGACACTCTCTGACTCTCTCTGACACTCTCTGACACTCTCTGACACACTCAGACCCTCTCTGACACTCTCTGACACTCTCTGAAACACTCATAAACTCTCTGACACTCTCTGACACTCTCTGAAACTCTCTGACAATTCTCTGAAACTCTCTGTCACTCTCTGACACTCTCTGAAGCTCTCTGAAACTCTCTGACAGTCTGTGACACTGTTTGAAACTCTTGACACTCTCTGAAAGTCTCAGAAAATCTCAGAAACTCTCTGGCAATCTCTGACACTCTCTGACACTCTCTGAAACTCTTTGACAATCTCTGACACTCTCAGCCAATCTCTGACGCACTCTGAAACACTCTGTCAATTCTCTGAAGCTCTCCCACACTCTCTGACACACTCTGCAATCTCTCTGACGCTCTCTGACAGTCTGTGACACTCTCTGAAACTCCTGACACACTCTGAAAGTCTCAGAATATCTCAGAAACTCTCTGGCAATCTATGACACTCTCTGAAACTCTCTGAAACTCTCTGACACTCTCTGAAACTCTCTGACACTATCTGACACTCTCTGAAACTTTCTGTCTCTCTGAAACTCTCTGAAACTTTCTGACACTCTCTGAAACTCTCTGAAACTCTCTGAAGCTCTCTGACACTCTGTGACACTCTCTGAAACTCTCTGACACTATCTGACACTCTCTGAAACTTTCTGACACTCTCTGAAACTCTCTGAAACTTTCTGACACTCTCTGAAACTCTCTGAAACTCTCTGACACTCTCAGAAACTCTCGGAAACTCGCTGAAACTCTCTGAAACTCTCTGACACTCTCTGACACTCTGTGACACTCTCTGAAACTCTCTGACACTCTCTGAAACACTCAGAAACTCTCTTACACTCTGTGACACTCTCTGACACTCTCTGACTCTCTCTGACACTCTCTGAAACTCTCTGACACTCTCTGACACACTCAGACCCTCTCTGACACTCTCTGACACTCTCTGACACTCTCTGAAGCTCTCTGAAACTCTCTGACAGTCTGTCACACTGTCTGAAACTCTTGACACTCTCTGAAAGTCTCAGAAAATCTCAGAAACTCTCTGGCAATCTCTGACACTCTCTGACACTCTCTGACACTCTCTGAAACTCTCAGAACCCTCTGACACTCTCTTACACTCACAGATACTCTCAGAAACTCTCCGACATTCTCTGACACTCTCTGACACACTCTGACAATCTCTGACACTCTCAGCCAATCTCTGACGCACTCTGAAACACTCTGACAATTCTCTGAAGCTCTCCCACACTCTCTGACACTCTCTGCAATCTCTCTGACGCTCTCTGACAGTCTGTGACACTCTCTGAATCTCCTGACACACTCTGAAACTCTCAGAAAGTCTCAGAAACTCTCTGGCAATCTCTGACACTCTCTGACACACTCAGAAACTCTCTGAAACTCTCTGACACTCTCAGAAACTCTCTGAAACTCTCCGAAACTCTCTTACACTCTCTGACACTCTGTGACACTCTCTGAAACTCTCTGACACTCTCTGACACACTCAGAAACTCTCTGAACCTCTCTGACACTCTCTGACACTCGACGAAACTCTCTGACACTCTGTGACACACTGTGAAAATTTCTGACACTCTCTGACAGTCTCTGAAGCTCTCTGGAACTCTCTGAAAATCTCTGACACTCTCTGATACTCTCTGACACGATCTGACTCTCCCTGAAACTCTCTGACACTCTCTGACACTCTGTGACACACTGTGAAACTCTCTGACACTCTGTGACACACTCAGAAACTGTCTGAACCCTCTGACAGCCTCTGACAGTCTCTGACACTCTCTGACACTCACAGATACTCTCAGAAACTCTCCGACATTCTCTGACACTCTATGACACTCTCAGACACTCTCTGAATCTCTCTGACACTCTCTGACACTCTGTGCCACTATGTGAAACTCTCTGACACTCTCTGACACTCACAGATACTCTCAGAAACTCTCCGCCATTCTCTGACAGTCTCTGACATTCTCTGACATTCTGTGACACTCTCTGACACTCTGTGACACTCTCTGAAACTCTCTGACAATCTGTGACGCACTGTGAATCTCTCTGAAACTCTCATACATACTCTGACAGTCTCTGACACTCTGTGACACTCCCTGACACACTCAAAACTCTCAGAAACCTCTGACACTCTCTTACACTCACAGATACTCTCAGAAACTCTCCGACATTCTCTGACTCTCTCTGACACTCTCTGACACTCTCAGACACTCTCTGACTCTCTCTGACATTCTCTGAAACTCTTTGACACTCTCTGACACTCTCAGACAATCTCTGACACTCTCTGAAATTCTCTGAAACTCTCTGACACTCACTGAAACTCTCTGAAACTCTCAGACACTCTCTAACACTCTCTGAAGCTCTCTGAAACTCTCTGACACGCCGTGACACTCTCAGAAACTCTCTGAAACTCTCTGACACTCTCTGACACTCTCTGACACTTTGTGACTCTCCCAGAAACTCTCTGACCCTCTCTGACACTCTCTGACACTTTGTGACTCTCCCTGAAACTCTCTGAAACTCTCTGAAACTCTCAGACACTCTCGAACACTCTCTGAAGCTCTCTGAAACTCTCTGACACACCGTGACACTCTCAGAAACTCTCTGAATCTCTCTGAAACTCTCTGACACTCTGTGACACACTGTGAAACTTTCTGACACTCTCTGACACTCACAGATACTCTCAGAAACTCTCCGCCATTCTCTGACAGTCTCTGACACTCTCTGACACTCTGTGACACTCACTGACACTCTCTGACACTCTGTGACTCTCTCTGAAACTCTCTGACACTCTGTGACGCACTGTGAATCCCTCAGAAACTCTCTGGCAATCTCTGACACTCTGTGAAACTCTTTGACACTCTCTGACACTCTCAGACAATCTCCGACGCACTCTGAAACACTCTGACAATTCTGTGAAGCTCTCCCACACTCGCTGACACTCTCTGCAATCTCTCTGACGCTCTCAGACAGTCTGTGACACTCTCTGAAACTCCTGACACTCTCTGAAAGTCTCAGAAAATCTCAGAAACTCTCTGGCAATCTCTGACACTCTCTGACACACTCAGAAACTCTCTGAAACTCTCTGAAACTCTCTTACACGCTCTGAAACTCTCTGACACTCTCTGACACACTCAGAAACTCTCTGAACCTCTCTGACACTCTCTGATACTCTCCGAAACTCTCTGACACTCTCTGACACTCTGTGACACCCTGTGACACTCTCTGAAACTCTCAGAAACTCTCTGAAACTCTCTTACACTCTCTGAAACTCTCTGACACTCTGTGACACTCTCTGAAACTCTCTGACACTCTCTGACACACTCAGAAACTCTCTGAACCTCTCTGAAGCTCTCTGGAACTCTCTGAAAATCGCTGACACTCTCTGACACTCTCAGACACTCTCTGACACTCTCTGAAACTCTCTGACACTCTCGGACACGATCTGAATCTCTCTGAAACTCTCTGACACTCTCTGACACTCGGTGACACACTGTGAAACTCTCTGACACTCTCTGACACACTGTGACACTCTCTGACACACTCAGAAACGCTCTGAACCCTCTGACAGTCTCTGACAGTCTCTGACACTCTCTGACACTCAAAGATACTCTCAGAAACTCTCCGACATTCTCTGACACTCTCTGACACTCTATGACACTCTCAGACACTCTCTGAATCTCTCTGACACTCTCTGACACTCTGTGACACACTGTGAATCTCTCTGACACTCTCTGACACTCACAGACACTCTCAGAAACTCTCCGACATTCTCTGACAGGCTCTGACACTCTCTGACACTCTCTGACACTCTCTGACACTCTCTGACACTCTGTGACACTCTCAGACATTCTCTGACACTCTGTGACACTCTCTGAAACTCTCTAACACTCTGTGACGCACTGTGAAACTCTCTGACACTCTCTGACATTCACAGATACTCTCAGAAACTCTCCGACATTCTCTGACAGTCTCTGACACTCTCTGACTCTCTCTGACACTCTGTGACACTCTCTGACACTCTCTGACACTCTCTGACACTCTCTGACACTCTGTGAAACTCTGTGAAACACTCTGACACTCTCTGACATTCTCTGACACTCTGCGACACTCCCTGACACACTCAGAAACTCTCAGAACCCTCTGAAACTCTCTTACACTCAAAGTTGCTCTCAGAAACTCTCCGACATTCTCTGACACTCTCTGACACTCTCAGACACTCTCTGACACACTCTGACATTCTCTGAAACTCTTTGACACTCTCTGACACTCTCAGACAATCTCTGACACTCACTGAAACTCTCTGAAACTCTCAGACACTCTCTAACTCTCTCTGAAGCTCTCTGAAACTTTGTGACACTCCATGAAACTCTCTGACACTCTCGGACACTCTCCGACACACTCAGAAACTCTCAGAAACTCACTGGCACTCTCTGACACTCTCAGAAAATCTCTGAAACTCTCCGACACTCTCTGAAACTCTTTGACACTCACTGAAACTCTCTGAAACTCTCTGACACTCTCTGACACTCTCTGACACTTTGTGACTCTCCCAGAAACTCTCTGACCCTCTCTGACACTCTCTGACACTTTGTGACTCTCCCTGAAACTCTCTGAAACTGTCTGAAACTCTCAGACACTCTCGAACACTCTCTGAAGCTCTCTGAAACTCTCTGACACACCATGACACTCTCAGAAACTCTCTGAATCTCTCTGACACTCTCTGACACTCTGTGACACACTGTGAAACTTTCTGACACTCTCTGACACTCACAGATACTCTCAGAAACTCTCCGCCATTCTCTGACAGTCTCTGACATTCTCTGACACTCTGTGACACTCTCTGACACTCTGTGACACTCTCTGAAACTCTCTGACTGTCTGTGACGCACTGTGAATCTCTCTGAAACTCTCATACATACTCTGACAGTCTCTGACACTCTGTGACACTCCCTGACACACTCAGAAACTCTCAGAACCCTCTGACACTCTCTTACACTCACAGATACTCTCAGAAACTCTCCGACATTCTCTGACTCTCTCTGACTCTCTCTGACACTCTCAGACACTCTCTGACTCTCTCTGACATTCTCTGAAACTCTTTGACACTCTCTGACACTCTCAGACAATCTCTGACACTCTCTGAAATTCTCTGAAACTCTCTGACACTCACTGAAACTCTCTGAAACTCTCAGACACTCTCTAACACTCTCTGAAGCTCTCTGAAACTCTCTGACACGCCGTGACACTCTCAGAAACTCTCTGAAACTCTCTGACACTCTCTGACACTCTCTGACACTTTGTGACTCTCCCAGAAACTCTCTGACCCTCTCTGACACTCTCTGACACTTTGTGACTCTCCCTGAAACTCTCTGAAACTCTCTGAAACTCTCAGACACTCTCGGACACTCTCTGAAGCTCTCTGAAACTCTCTGACACACCGTGACACTCTCAGAAAATCTCGGAAACTCACTGAAACTCTCTGACACTCTCTGACTCTCTCTGACACTCTCTGAAACTCTCTGACACTCTCTGACACACTCAGACCCTCTCGGACACTCTCTGACACTCTCTGAAACACTCATAAACTCTCTGACACTCTCTGACACTCTCTGAAACTCTCTGACAATTCTCTGAAACTCTCTGTCACTCTCTGACACTCTCTGAAGCTCTCTGAAACTCTCTGACAGTCTGTGACACTGTTTGAAACTCTTGACACTCTCTGAAAGTCTCAGAAAATCTCAGAAACTCTCTGGCAATCTCTGACACTCTCTGACACTCTCTGAAACTCTTTGACAATCTCTGACACTCTCAGCCAATCTCTGACGCACTCTGAAACACTCTGTCAATTCTCTGAAGCTCTCCCACACTCTCTGACACACTCTGCAATCTCTCTGACGCTCTCTGACAGTCTGTGACACTCTCTGAAACTCCTGACACACTCTGAAAGTCTCAGAATATCTCAGAAACTCTCTGGCAATCTCTGACACTCTCTGAAACTCTCTGAAACTCTCCGACACTCTCTGAAACTCTTTGACACTCACTGAAACTCTCTGAAACTCTCTGACACTCTCTGACACTCTCTGACACTTTGTGACTCTCCCAGAAACTCTCTGACCCTCTCTGACACTCTCTGACACTTTGTGACTCTCCCTGAAACTCTCTGAAACTCTCTGAAACTCTCAGACACTCTCTAACACTCTCTGAAGCTCTCTGAAACTCTCTGACACGCCGTGACACTCTCAGAAACTCTCTGAAACTCTCTGACACTCTCTGACACTCTCTGACACTCTCTGACACTTTGTGACTCTCCCAGAAACTCTCTGACCCTCTCTGACACTCTCTGACACTTTGTGACTCTCCCTGAAACTCTCTGAAACTCTCTGAAACTCTCAGACATTCTCGAACACTCTCTGAAGCTCTCTGAAACTCTCTGACACACCGTGACACTCTCAGAAAATCTCGGAAACTCACTGAAACTCTCTGACACTCTCTGACTCTCTCTGACACTCTCTGAAACTCTCTGACACTCTCTGACACACTCAGACCCTCTCTGACACTCTCTGACGCTCTCTGAAACACTCATAAACTCTCTGACACTCTCTGACACTCTCTGAAACTCTCTGACAATTCTCTGAAACTCTCTGTCACTCTCTGACACTCTCTGAAGCTCTCCGAAACTCTCTGACAGTCTGTGACACTGTTTGAAACTCTTGACACTCTCTGAAAGTCTCAGAAAATCTCAGAAACTCTCTGGCAATCTCTGACACTCTCTGACACTCTCTGAAACTCTTTGACAATCTCTGACACTCTCAGCCAATCTCTGACGCACTCTGAAACACTCTGTCAATTCTCTGAAGCTCTCCCACACTCTCTGACACACTCTGCAATCTCTCTGACGCTCTCTGACAGTCTGTGACACTCTCTGAAACTCCTGACACACTCTGAAAGTCTCAGAATATCTCAGAAACTCTCTGGCAATCTCTGACACTCTCTGAAATTCTCTGAAACTCTCCGACACTCTCAGAAACTCTTTGACACTCACTGAAACTCTCTGAAACTCTCTGACACTCTCTGACACTCTCTGACACTTTGTGACTCTCCCAGAAACTCTCTGACCCTCTCTGACACTCTCTGACACTTTGTGACTCTCCCTGAAACTCTCTGAAACTCTCTGAAACTCTCAGACACTCTCGAACACTCTCTGAAGCTCTCTGAAACTCTCTGACACATCGTGACACTCTCAGAAACTCTCTGAATCTCTCTGACATTCTCTGACACTCTGTGACACTCTCTGACACTCTGTGACTCTCTCTGAAACTCTCTGACAATCTGTGACGCACTGTGAATCTCTCTGAAACTCTCATACATACTCTGACAGTCTCTGACACTCTGTGACACTCCCTGACACACTCAGAAACTCTCAGAACCCTCTGACACTCTCTTACACTCACAGATACTCTCAGAAACTCTCCGACATTCTCTGACTCTCTCTGACACTCTCTGACACTCTCAGACACTCTCTGACTCTCTCTGACATTCTCTGAAACTCCTTGACACTCTCTGACACTCTCAGACAATCTCTGACACTCTCTGAAATTCTCTGAAACTCTCTGACACTCACTGAAACTCTCTGAAACTCTCAGACACTCTCTAACACTCTCTGAAGCTCTCTGAAACTCTCTGACACGCCGTGAAACTCTCAGAAACTATCTGAAACTCGCTGACACTCTCTGACACTCTCTGACACTTTGTGACTCTCCCAGAAACTCTCTGACCCTCTCTGACACTCTCTGACACTTTGTGACTCTCCCTGAAACTCTCTGAAACTCTCTGAAACTCTCAGACACTCTCGAACACTCTCTGAAGCTCTCTGAAACTCTCTGACACACCGTGAAACTCTCAGAAAATCTCGGAAACTCTCTGACACTCTCTGACACACTCAGACCCTCTCTGACACTCTGTGACACTCTCTGACACTCTGTGACACTCTCTGAAACTCTCTGACAATCTGTGACGCACTGTGAATCTCTCTGAAACTCTCATACATACTCTGACAGTCTCTGACACTCTGTGACACTCCCTGACACACTCAGAAACTCTCAGAACCCTCTGACACTCTCTTACACTCACAGATACTCTCAGAAACTCTCCGACATTCTCTGACTCTCTCTGACACTCTCTGACACTCTCAGACACTCTCTGACTCTCTCTGACATTCTCTGAAACTCTTTGACACTCTCTGACACTCTCAGACAATCTCTGACACTCTCTGAAAGTCTCTGAAACTCTCTGACACTCACTGAAACTCTCTGAAACTCTCAGCCACTCTCTAACACTCTCTGAAGCTCTCTGAAACTCTCTGACACGCCGTGACACTCTCAGAAACTCTCTGAAACTCTCTGACACTCTCTGACACTTTGTGACTCTCCCAGAAACTCTCTGACCCTCTCTGACACTCTCTGACACTTTGTGACTCTCCCTGAAACTCTCTGAAACTCTCTGAAACTCTCAGACACTCTCGAACACTCTCTGAAGCTCTCTGAAACTCTCTGACACACCGTGACACTCTTAGAAAATATCGGAAACTCTCTGACACTCTCTGACACACTCAGACCCTCTCTGACACTCTCTGACACTCTCTGAAACACTCATAAACTCTCTGACACTCTCTGACACTCTCTGACACTCTCTGAAACTCTCTGACAATTCTCTGAAACTCTCTGTCACTCTCTGACACTCTCTGAAGCTCTCTGAAACTCTCTGACAGTCTGTGACACTGTTTGAAACACTTGACACTCTCTGAAAGTCTCAGAAAATCTCAGAAATTCTCTGGCAATCTCTGACACTCTCTGACACTCTCTGACACTCTCTGAAACTCTTTGACAATCTCTGACACTCTCAGCCAATCTCTGACGCACTCTGAAACACTCTGTCAATTCTCTGAAGCTCTCCCACACTCTCTGACACACTCTGCAATCTCTCTGACGCTCTCTGACAGTCTGTGACACTCTCTGAAACTCCTGACACACTCTGAAAGTCTCAGAATATCTCAGAAACTCTCTGGCAATCTCTGACACTCTCTGAAACTCTCTGAAACTCTCTGACACTCTCTGAAACTCTCTGACACTATCTGACACTCTCAGAAACTTTATGACACTCTCTGAAACTCTCTGAAACTTTCTGACACTCTCTGAAACTCTCTGAAACTCTCTGAAGCTCTCTGACACTCTGTGACACTCTCTGAAACTCTCTGACACTATCTGACACTCTCTGAAACTTTCTGACACTCTCTGAAACTCTCTGAAACTTTCTGACACTCTCTGAAACTCTCTGAAACTCTCTGACACTCTCAGAAACTCTCGGAAACTCGCTGAAACTCTCTGAAACTCTCTGACACTCTGTGACACTCTGTGACACTCTCTGAAACTCTCTGACACTCTCTGAAACACTCAGAAACTCTCTTACACTCTGTGACACTCTCTGACACTCTCTGACTCTCTCTGACACTCTCTGAAACTCTCTGACACTCTCTGACACACTCAGACCCTCTCTGACACTCTCTGACACTCTCTGACACTCTCTGACACTCTCTGAAGCTCTCTGAAACTCTCTGACAGTCTGTCACACTGTCTGAAACACTTGACACTCTCTGAAAGTCTCAGAAAATCTCAGAAACTCTCTGGCAATCTCTGACACTCTCTGACACTCTCTGACACTCTCTGAAACTCTCAGAACCCTCTGACACTCTCTTACACTCACATATTCTCTCAGAAACTCTCCGACATTCTCTGACACTTTCTGACACACTCTGACAATCTCTGACACTCTCAGCCAATCTCTGACGCACGCTGAAACACTCTGACAATTCTCTGAAGCTCTCCCACACTCTCTGACACTCTCTGCAATCTCTCTGACGCTTTCTGACAGTCTGTGACACTCTCTGAAACTCCTGACACACTCTGAAAGTCTCAGAAAGTCTCAGAAACTCTCTGGCAATCTCTGACACTCTCTGACACACTCAGAAACTCTCTGAAACTCTCTGACACTCTCAGAAACTCTCAGAAACTCTCTGAAACTCTCTTACACTCTCTGACAATCTCTGACACTCTGTGACACTCTCTGAAACTCTCTGACACTCTCTGACACACTCAGAAACTCTCTGAACCTCTCTGACACTCTCTGACACTCGACGAAACTCTCTGACACTCTGTGACACACTGTGAAAATTTCTGACACTCTCTGACAGTCTCTGAAGCTCACTGGAACTCTCTGAAAATCTCTGACACTCTCTGATACTCTCTGACACGATCTGACTCTCCCTGAAACTCTCTGACACTCTCTGACACTCTGTGACACACTGTGAAACTCTCTGACACTCTGTGACACACTCAGAAACTGTCTGAACCCTCTGACAGTCTCTGACAGTCTCTGACACTCTCTGACACTCACAGATACTCTCAGAAACTCTCCGACATTCTCTGACACTCTATGACACTCTCAGACACTCTCTGAATCTCTCTGACACTCTCTGACACTCTGTGCCACTATGTGAAACTCTCTGACACTCTCGGACACTCACAGATACTCTCAGAAACTCTCCGCCATTCTCTGACAGTCTCTGACATTCTCTGACACTCTGTGACACTCTCTGACACTCTGTGACACTCTCTGAAA
The DNA here is from genome assembly GCF_036365525.1 of Heterodontus francisci. Taxonomy (NCBI): domain Eukaryota; kingdom Metazoa; phylum Chordata; class Chondrichthyes; order Heterodontiformes; family Heterodontidae; genus Heterodontus; species Heterodontus francisci. The sequence goes on along the minus strand of NC_090398.1, from coordinate 54,753,941 downwards.
CTCTCTGACAATCTGTGACGCACTGTGAATCTCTCTGAAACTCTCATACCTACTCTGACAGTCTCTGACACTCTGTGACACTCCCTGACACACTCAGAAACTCTCAGAACCCTCTGACACTCTCTTACACTCACAGATACTCTCAGAAACTCTCCGACATTCTCTGACTCTCTCTTACACTCTCTGACACTCTCAGACACTCTCTGACTCTCTCTGACATTCTCTGAAACTCTTTGACACTCTCTGATACTCTCAGACAATCTCTGACACTCTCTGAAATTCTCTGAAACTCTCTGACACTCACTGAAACTCTCTGAAACTCTCAGACACTCTCTAACACTCTCTGAAGCTCTCTGAAACTCTCTGACACGCCGTGACACTCTCAGAAACTCTCTGAAACTCTCTGACACTCTCTGACACTCTCTGACACTTTGTGACTCTCCCAGAAACTCTCTGACCCTCTCTGACACTCTCTGACACTTTGTGACTCTCCCTGAAACTCTCTGAAACTCTCTGAAACTCTCAGACACGCTCGAACACTCTCTGAAGCTCTCTGAAACTCTCTGACACACCGTGACACTCTCAGAAACTCTCTGAATCTCTCTGACACTCTCTGACACTCTGTGACACACTGTGAAACTTTCTGATACTCTCTGACACTCTCAGACAATCTCTGACACTCTCTGAAATTCTCTGAAACTCTCTGACACTCACTGAAACTCTCTGAAACTCTCAGACACTCTCTAACACTCTCTGAAGCTCTCTGAAACTCTCTGACACGCCGTGACACTCTCAGAAACTCTCTGAAACTCTCTGACACTCTCTGACACTCTCTGACACTTTGTGACTCTCCCAGAAACTCTCTGACCCTCTCTGACACTCTCTGACACTTTGTGACTCTCCCTGAAACTCTCTGAAACTCTCTGAAACTCTCAGACACTCTCGAACACTCTCTGAAGCTCTCTGAAACTCTCTGACATACCGTGACACTCTCAGAAACTCTCTGAATCTCTCTGACACTCTCTGACACTCTGTGACACACTGTGAAACTTTCTGACACTCTCTGACACTCACAGATACTCTCAGAAACTCTCTGAAACTCTCTGACACTCTCTGACACTTTCTGACACTCTGTGACACTCACTGACACTCTCTGACACTCTGTGACTCTCTCTGAAACTCTCTGACACTCTGTGACGCACTGTGAATCCCTCAGAAACTCTCTGGCAATCTCTGACACTCTCTGACACTCTCTGAAACTCTTTGACACTCTCTGACACTCTCAGACAATCTCCGACGCACTCTGAAACACTCTGACAATTCTGTGAAGCTCTCCCACACTCGCTGACACTCTATGCAATCTCTCTGACGCTCTCTGACAGTCTGTGACACTCTCTGAAACTCCTGACACTCTCTGAAAGTCTCAGAAAATCTCAGAAAGTCTCTGGCAATCTCTGACACTCTCTGACACACTCAGAAACTCTCAGAAACTCTCTGAAACTCTCTGACACTCTCTGAAACTCTCAGAAACTCTCTGAAACTCTCTTACACTCTCTGAAACTCTCTGACACTCTCTGACACACTCAGAAACTCTCTGAACCTCTCTGACACTCTCTGATACTCTCCGAAACTCTCTGACACTCTCTGACACTCTGTGACACCCTGTGACACTCTCTGAAACTCTCAGAAACTCTCTGAAACTCTCTTACACTCTCTGAAACTCTCTGACACTCTGTGACACTCTCTGAAACTCTCTGACACTCTCTGACACACTCAGAAACTCTCTGAACCTCTCTGAAGCTCTCTGGAACTCTCTGAAAATCTCTGACACTCTCTGACACTCTCAGACACTCTCTGACACTCTCTGAAACTCTCTGACTCTCTCGGACACGATCTGAATCTCTCTGAAACTCTCTGACACTCTCTGACACTCGGTGACACACTGTGAAACTCTCTGACACTCTCTGACACACTGTGACACTCTCTGACACACTCAGAAACTCTCTGAACCCTCTGACAGTCTCTGACACTCTCTGACACTCAAAGATACTCTCAGAAACTCTCCGACATTCTCTGACACCCTCTGACACTCTATGACACTCTCAGACACTCTCTGAATCTCTCTGACACTCTCTGACACTCTGTGACACACTATGAATCTCTCTGACACTCTCTGACACTCTGTGACACACTGTGAAACTTTCTGACACTCTCTGACACTCACAGATACTCTCAGAAACTCTCCGCCATTCTCTGACAGTCTCTGACACTCTCTGACACTCTGTGACACTCACTGACACTCTCTGACACTCTGTGACTCTCTCTGAAACTCTCTGACACTCTGTGACGCACTGTGAATCCCTCAGAAACTCTCTGGCAATCTCTGACACTCTCTGACACTCTCTGAAACTCTTTGACACTCTCTGACACTCTCAGACAATCTCGGACGCACTCTGAAACACTCTGACAATTCTGTGAAGCTCTCCCACACTCGCTGACACTCTCTGCAATCTCTCTGACGCTCTCTGACAGTCTGTGACACTCTCTGAAACTCCTGACACTCTCTGAAAGTCTCAGAAAATCTCAGAAACTCTCTGGAAATCTCTGACACTCTCGGACACACTCAGAAACCCTCAGAAACTCTCTGAAACTCTCTGACACTCTCTGAAACTCTCAGAAACTCTCTGAAACTCTCTTACACTCTCTGAAACTCTCTGACACTCTCTGACACACTCAGAAACTCTCTGAACCTCTCTGACACTCTCTGATACTCTCCGAAACTCTCTGACACTCACTGACACTCTGTGACACCCTGTGACACTCTCTGAAACTCTCAGAAACTCTCTGAAACTCTCTTACACTCTCTGAAACTCTCTGACACTCTGTGACACTCTCTGAAACTCTCTGACACTCTCTGACACACTCAGAAACTCTCTGAACCTCTCTGAAGCTCTCTGGAACTCTCTGAAAATCTCTGACACTCTCTGACACTCTCAGACACTCTCTGACACTCTCTGAAACTCTCTGACACTCTCGGACACGATCTGAATCTCTCTGAAACTCTCTGACACTCTCTGACACTCGGTGACACACTGTGAAACTCTCTGACACTCTCTGACACACTGTGACACTCTCTGACACACTCAGAAACTCTCTGAACCCTCTGACAGTCTCTGACAGTCTCTGACACTCTCTGACACTCAAAGATACTCTCAGAAACTCTCCGACATTCTCTGACACTCTCTGACACTCTATGACACTCTCAGACACTCTCTGAATCTCTCTGACACTCTCTAACACTCTGTGACGCACTGTGAAACTCTCCGACACTCTCTGACACTCACAGATACTCTCAGAAACTCTCCGACATTCTCTGACAGTCTCTGACACTCTCTGACTCTCTCTGACACTCTCTGACACTCTCTGACACTCTCTGACACTCTGTGAAACTCTGTGAAACACTCTGACACTCTCTGACATTCTCTGACACTCTGCGACACTCCCTGACACACTCAGAAACTCTCAGAACCCTCTGAAACTCTCTTACACTCAAAGTTGCTCTCAGAAACTCTCCGACATTCTCTGACACTCTCTGACACTCTCAGACACTCTCTGACACACTCTGACATTCTCTGAAACTCTTTGACACTCTCTGACACTCTCAGACAATCTCTGACACTCACTGAAACTCTCTGAAACTCTCAGACACTCTCTAACTCTCTCTGAAGCTCTCTGAAACTTTGTGACACTCCATGAAACTCTCTGACACTCTCGGACACTCTCCGACACACTCAGAAACTCTCAGAAACTCACTGGCACTGTCTGACACTCTCAGAAAATCTCTGAAACTCTCCGACACTCTCTGAAACTCTTTGACACTCACTGAAACTCTCTGACACTCTCTGACACTCTCTGACACTCTCTGAAACTCTCTGAAACTCTCTGACACTCTCTGAAACTGTCTAAAAATCTCCGACACTCTCTGACACTCTCTGGCCCTCTCTGAAGCTCTCTGAAACTCTCTGACACTCTGTGACACTCTCTGAAACTCTCTGACACTATCTGACACTCTCTGAAACTTTCTGACACTCTCTGAAACTCTCTGACACTCTCAGAAACTCTCGGAAACTCACTGAAACTCTCTGAAACTCTCTGAAACTCTCTGACACTCTCTGACACTTTGTGACACTCTCTGAAACTCTCTGACACTCTCTGAAACACTCAGAAACTCTCTGACACTCTGGGACACTCTCTGACACTCTCTGACACTCTCTGAAACACTCTGAAAATCTCTGACACTCTCTGACACTCTAACACTCTCTGAAACTCTCTGACAATTCTCTGAAACTGTCTGTCACTCTCTGACAATCTCTGACACTCTCTGAAGCTCTCTGAAACTCTCTGACAGTCTGTGACACTCTCTGAAACTCTTGACACTCTCTGAAAGTCTCAGAAAATCTCAGAAACTCTCTGGCAATCTCTGAAACTCTCTGACACTCTCTGACACTCTCTGAAACTCTTTGACACTCTCTGACACTCTCAGACAATCTCTGACGCACTCTGAAACTCTCTGACAATTCTCTGAAGCTCTCCCACACTCTCTGACACTCTGCAATCTCTCTGACGCTCTCTGACAGTCTGTGACACTCTCTGAAACTCTTGACATTCTCTGAAAGTCTCAGAAAATCTCAGAAACTCTCTGGCAATCTCTGACATTCTCTGACAGTCTCTGACACTCTCTGAAACTCTTTGACACTCTCTGACACTCTCAGACAATCTCTGACGCACTCTGAAACTCTCTGACATTCTCCGACACTCTCTGAAACTCTGTGACACTCTCTGACACTCTCTGAAACTCTTTGACACTCTCTGACACTCTCTGGCACTTTGTGACACTCTCTGAAACTTTCTGACACTCTCTGAAACTCTCTGACACTCTCAGAAACTCTCGGAAACTCACTGAAACTCTCTGAAACTCTCTGAAACTCTCTGACACTCTCTGACACTTTGTGACACTCTCTGAAACTCTCTGACACTCTCTGAAACACTCAGAAACTCTCTGACACTCTGGGACACTCTCTGACACTCTCTGACACTCTCTGAAACACTCTGAAAATCTCTGACACTCTCTGACACTCTAACACTCTCTGAAACTCTCTGACAATTCTCTGAAACTGTCTGTCACTCTCTGACAATCTCTGACACTCTCTGAAGCTCTCTGAAACTCTCTGACAGTCTGTGACACTCTCTGAAACTCTTGACACTCTCTGAAAGTCTCAGAAAATCTCAGAAACTCTCTGGCAATCTCTGAAACTCTCTGACACTCTCTGACACTCTCTGAAACTCTTTGACACTCTCTGACACTCTCAGACAATCTCTGACGCACTCTGAAACTCTCTGACAATTCTCTGAAGCTCTCCCACACTCTCTGACACTCTGCAATCTCTCTGACGCTCTCTGACAGTCTGTGACACTCTCTGAAACTCTTGACATTCTCTGAAAGTCTCAGAAAATCTCAGAAACTCTCTGGCAATCTCTGACATTCTCTGACAGTCTCTGACACTCTCTGAAACTCTTTGACACTCTCTGACACTCTCAGACAATCTCTGACGCACTCTGAAACTCTCTGACAATTCTCTGAAGCTCTCCCACACTCTCTGACACTCTGCAATCTCTCTGACGCTCTCTGACAGTCTGTGACACTCTCTGAAACTCTTGACATTCTCTGAAAGTCTCAGAAAATCTCAGAAACTCTCTGGCAATCTCTGACATTCTCTGACAGTCTATGACACTCTCAGACACTCGCAGACACTCTCTGACACTCTCTGACACTCTGTGACACGCTGTGAAACTCTCTGACACTCTCTGACACTCACAGATACTCTCAGAAACTCTCCGACATTCTCTGACACCCTCTGACACTATCTGACACTCTCTGAAACTCTCTGACACTCCCTGACAGTCGCTGACACTCTGTGACACTCCCTGACACACTCAGAAACTCTCAGAAACCTGTGACACTCTCTTACACTCACAGATACTCTCTGAAACTCTCCGACATTCTCTGACACTCTCTGACATTCTCTGACATTCTCTGAAACTCTCTGCAGCTCTCTGACACTCTCTGAAACTCTCTGAAACTCTCTGAGACTCACTGAAACTCTCTGTCAATATCTGACATTCTCTGAGACTCTCTGAAGCTCTCCGAAACACTCTGAAATTCTCTGAAGCTCTCTGACAGTCTGTGACACTCTCAGAAACTCGCTGGCAATCTCTGACACGCTCAGACACTCTGAAACTCTCTGAGACTCACTGAAACTCTCTGTCAATATCTGACATTCTCTGACACTCTCTGAAGCTCGCTGAAACTCTCTGACACTCTCTGCAATCTTTCTGACACTCTCTGACAGTCTGTGACACTCTCAGAAACTCTCTGGCAATCTCTGACACGCTCAGACAATCTCTGAAACTCTCTGACACTCTCTGAAACTCTCTGACATTGTCTGACACTATCCAACACTCTCTGAAACTCTCTGACACTCTCTGACACTCTGTGACACACTGTGGAACTCTCTGACGCTCTCTGACACTCTGTGACAGTCTCTGAAACTCTCTGAAACTCTCTGACACACTCAGAATCTCTCAGAACCCTCGGACAGTCTCTGACACTCTCTGACACTGTGAAACTCTCTGACGCACTGAGAAACTCTCTGAAACCTCTGACAGTCTCTGACACTCTCTGACCCTCTCTGACACTCACAGATACTCTCAGAAACTCTCCGACATTCTCTGACACTCTCTGAAACTCCCTGACACTCTGTGACACACTGTGAAACTCTCTGACACTCTCTGATACTCATAGATACTCTCAGAAACTCTCTGACATTCTCTGACAGTCTCTGACACTCTCAGACACTCTCAGACACTCTCTGACACTCTCTGACATTCTGTGACACACTGTGAAACTCTCTGACACTCTCTGACAGTCTCTGAGACTCTGTGAAACTCCCTGACACACTCAGAAACTCTCAGAACCCTCTGACACTCTCTTGCACTCACAGATACTCACAGAAAATCTCCGACATTCTCTGACACTCTCTGAAACTCTCTGACGCTCCCTGACACTCTGTGACAGTCTCTGAAACCCTCTGAAACTCTCTGACACTCTCTGACACACTCAGAGTCTCTCAGAACCCTCGGACAGTCTCTGACTCTCTCTGACATTCTCTTACACTCACAGATACTCGCAGAAACTCTCCGACATTCTCTGACACTCTCTGAAACTCTCTGACACTCTGAGACCCTCTCTGACACTCTCTGACACTCTCTGAAACAGTCTGAAACTCTCTGACACTCTCCGACACTCTCTGAAACTCTGTGACACTCTCTGACACTCTCTGACACACTCTGAAACTCTCTGAAACGCTCTGACACTATCTGACAATTCTCTGAAACTCTCTGAATCTCTCTGAAATTCTCTGAAACTCTGAAGCTCTCCCACACTCTCTGACACTCTTTCTTAAATCTCTCTGACACTCTCTGAAACTCTCTGACACTCTCTGACACTCACAGATACTCTCAGAAACTCTCCGACATTCTCTGACACCCTCTGACACTATCTGACACTCTCTGACACTCTGTGAAACTCTCTGAAACTCTCTGACACTCTCTGACATTCTCTGACACTCTGTGACACTCCCTGACACACTCAGAAACTCTCAGAACCCTCTGACACTCTCTTACACTCACAGATACTTTCAGAAACTCTCCGACATTCTCTGAAACTCTCTGACATTCTCTGACATTCTCTGAAACTCTCTGCAATTCTCTGAGACTCTCTGAAACTCTCTGAGACTCACTGAAACTCTCTGTCACTCTCTGACACGATCTGACACTCTCTGAAACTCTCTGAAAATCTCTGACACTCTGTGACACACTGTGAAACTCTCTGACGCACTGACACACTCTCTGAACCCTCTGACAGTCTCTGACAGTCTCTGACACTCTCTGACACTCTGTGACACACTGTGAAACTCTCTGACACTCTCTGACACTCATAGATACTCTCAGAAACTCTCTGACAGTCTCTGACACTCTCAGAAACTCTCAGACACTCTCAGACAACTCTCTGACACTCTCTGACACTCTGTGACACACTGTGAAACTCTCTGACACTCTCTGACACTCACAGATACTCTCAGAAACTCCCCGACCTTCTCTGACACCCTCGACACTCTCTGACACTCTCTGACAGTCTCTGACACTCTGTGACACTCCCTGACACACTCAGAATCTCTCAGAAACCTCTGACACTCTCTTACACTCACAGATACTCTCAGAAACTCTCCGACATTCTCTGACACTCTATGACATTCTCTGACATTCTCTGAAACTCTCTGAAACTCTCTGACACGCTCTGAAACTCTCTGAAACTCTCTGAAACTCTCTGAGACTCACTGAAACTCTCTGTCACTATCTGACACTCTCTGACACTCTCTGAAGCTCTATGAAACTCTCTGAAACTCTCTGAAGCTCTCTGAGGCTCTCTGACACTCTCTGCAATCTCTCTGACACACTCTGACAGTCTGTGACACTGGCTGAAACACTCTGACACTCTCTGACACTCTCTGACACACTCAGAAACTCTCAGAAACTCTCAGAAACTCTCTGGCAATCTCTGACACGCTCAGACACTCTCTGAAACTCTCTGACACTCTCTGAAACTCTCTGACCTTGTCTGACACTATCCGACACTCTCTGAAACTCTCTGACACTCTCTGAAGCTCTCTGAAACTCTCTGAAATTCTCTGAAACTCTGATGCTCTCCCACACTCTCTGACACTCTCTGCATTCTCTCTGACACTCTCTGCAACTCTCTGACACTCTCTGAAACTCTCTGACACTCTCTGACAGTCTGTGAGACTCTCTGAAACTCTCTGACACTCTCTGACACGATCTGACACTCTCTGAAACTCTCTGACACTCTCTGACACTCTGTGACACACTGTGAAACTCTCTGACGCACTGAGACACTCTCTGAACCCTCTGACAGTCTCTGACACTCACAGAAACTCTCAGAAACTCTCCGACATTCTCTGACACTCTTTGAGACTATCTGAAATTCTGTGACACACTGTGAAACTCTCTGACACTCTCTGACACTCATAGATACCCTCAGAAACTCTCCGACATTCTCTGACAGTCTCTGACAATCTCAGACCCTCTCAGACACTCTCTGACACTCTGTGACACACTGTGAAAATCTCTGACACTCTCTGACACTCACAGATACTCTCAGAAGCTCTCCGGCATTCTCTGAAACCCTCTGACACTCTCTGGCACTCTCTGACACTCTGTGAAACTCTCTGAAACTCTCTGACCCTCTCTGACAGTCTCTGACACACTGTGACACTCCCTGACACACTCAGAAACTCTCAGAACCCTCTGACACTCTCTTACATTCACAGATACTTTCAGAAACTCTCCGACATTCTCTGACACTCTCTGACACTCTCTGACATTCTCTGAAACGCTCAGCCACTCTCTGACACTCTCTGACATTCTCTGAAACTCTCTGAAACTCTTTGACAATCTCTGAAGCTCTCAGACAATCTCTGACACTCTCTGAAACTCTCTGAAAGTCTCTAAGACTCACTGAAACTCTCTGTCACTATCTTACAAACTCTGAAGCTCTCTGAAACTCTCCGAAATTCTCTGAAACTCTCTGAAGCTCTCTGGCAAACACTGACACTCTCTGCAATCTCTCTGACACTCTCTGACACGCTGTGACACTCTCAGAAACTCTCTGAAACTTTGTGACACTCTCTGAAACTCTCTGACATTCTCTGACACTCTCCGACACACTCAGAAACTCTCCGGCACTCTCTGACACTCTCAGAAACTCTCTGAAACTCTCTGACACTCTCTGAAACTCTTTGACACTCTCTGACTCTCTCTGAAACTCTCTGACACTCTCTGACACTCTCTGAAACTCTTTGACACTCTCTGACCCTCTCAGACATTCTCTGACACGCTCTGAAACTCTCTGACACTCTCTGAAACTCTCTGAAACTCTCTGACACTCTCTGACACTCTCTGAAGCTCTCTGAAACTCTCTGACACTCTATGACACTCTCTGAAACTTTCTGACACTCTCTGACACTCTCTGAAACTCTCTGAAACTCTCTGACACTCTCAGAAACTCTCTGACACTCTCTGACAGTCTGTGATACTCTCTGAAACTCTCTGACACTCTCTGACACGTTCTGACACTCTCTGAAAATCTCTGACACTCTCTGACACTCTGTGACACACTGCGAAACTCTCTGACACTCTCAGAGCCTCTCTGACACTCTCTGAAACTCTCTGAAACACTCTGAAACTCTCTGACTCTCTCCGACACTCTCTGAAACTCTGTGACACTCTCTGACACTCTCAGACACTCTCTGACAAACTCTGAAAAACTCTGAAACGCACTGACACTCTCTGACAATTCTCTGAAACTCTCTGTCACTCTCTGACACTCTCTGACACTCTCTGAAGCTCTCTGGAACTCTCTGAAATTCTCTGAAACTCTGAAGCTCTCCCACACTCTCTGACACTCTCTGCAATCTCTCTGACACTCTCTGAAACTCTCTGACACTCACAGATACTCTCAGAAACTCTCCGACAGTCTCTGACACTCTGTGACACTCCCTGACACACTCAGAAACTCTCAGAACCCTCTGACACTCTCTTACACTCACAGATACTCTCAGAAACTCTCCGATATTCTCTGACACTCTCTGACATTCTCTGACACTCTGTGACACACTGTGAAACTCTCTGACACTCTCTGACACTCATAGATACTCTCAGAAACTCTCTGACATTCTCTGACAATCTCTGACACTCTCAGACACTCTCAGACACTCTCTGACACTCTCAGATACTCTCAGAAACTCTCCGAATTTCTCTGACACCCTCTGACACTCTCTGACACTCTCTGACATTCTCTGACACTCTGTGACACTCCCTGACACACTCAGAAACTCTCAGAACCCTCTGACACTCTCTTACACTCACAGATACTCTCAGAAACTCTCCGACATTCTCTGACACTCTCTGACATTCTGTGACATTCTCTGAAACTCTCTGAAAATCTCTGACACTCTCTGAAACTCTCTGAAACTCTCTGAAACCATCTGAGACTCACTGAATCTCTCTGTCACTATCTGACACTCTCTGACACTCTCTGAAACTCTCTGAAACTCTCTGAAACTCTCTGAAGCTCTCTGAAACTCTCTGACACTCTCTGCAATCTCTCTGACACTCTCTGACAGTATGCTACACTCTCTGAAACACTCTGACACTCTCTGACACTCTCTGACACACTCCGAAACTCTCAGAAACTCTCAGAAACTCTCTGGCAATCTCTGACACGCTCAGACACTCTCTGAAACTCTCTGACACTCTCTGAGACTCACTGACATTCTCTGACGCTATCCAACACTCTCTGAAACTCTCTGACACTCTCTGACAATCTGTGACAAACTGTGAAACTCTCTGACGCTCTCTGACACTCTGTGACAGTCTCTGAAAGTCTCTGAAACTCTCTGACATTCTCTGACACACTCAGAATCTCTCAGAACCCTCGGACAGTCTCTGACGCTCTCTGACACTCTCTTACACTCACAGATACTCTCAGAAACTCTCCGACACTCTCTGAAACTCTCTGACACACTCTGACACTCTCTGAAACTCTTTGACACTCTCTGACACTCTCAGACAGTGTCTGACACTCTCTGAAACTCTCTGACACTCTCTGAAATTCTCTGACACTCTCTGACACTCTCTGACACTCTCTGAAGCTCTCTGAAGCTCTCCGACACTCTGTGACGCTCTCTGAAACTCTCTGACACTATCTGACACTCTCTGAAACTTTCTGACACTCTCTGACAATCTCTGAAACTCTCTGAAACTCTCTGGCACTCTCAGAAACTCTCTGACACTCTCTGACAGTCTGTGACACTCTCTGAAACTCTCTGACACTCTCTGGCACGATCTGACACTCTCTGAAGCTCTCTGGCAAACACTGACACTCTCTGCAATCTCTCTGACACTCTCTGACACGCTGTGACACTCTCAGAAACTCTCTGAAACTTTGTGACACTCTCTGAAACTCTCTGACATTCTCTGACACTCTCCGACACACTCAGAAACTCTCCGGCACTCTCTGACACTCTCAGAAACTCTCTGAAACTCTCTGACACTCTCTGAAACTCTTTGACACTCTCTGACTCTCTCTGAAACTCTCTGACACTCTCTGACACTCTCTGAAACTCTTTGACACTCTCTGACCCTCTCAGACATTCTCTGACACTCTCTGAAATTCTCTGACACTCTCTGAAACTCTCTGAAACTCTCTGACACTCTCTGACACTCTCTGAAGCTCTCTGAAACTCTCTGACACTCTATGACACTCTCTGAAACTCTCTGACACTATCTGACACTCTCTGAAACTTTCTGACACTCTCTGACACTCTCTGAAACTCTCTGAAACTCTCTGACACTCTCAGAAACTCTCTGACACTCTCTGACAGTCTGTGATACTCTCTGAAACTCTCTGACACTCTCTGACACGTTCTGACACTCTCTGAAAATCTCTGACACTCTCTGACACTCTGTGACACACTGTGAAACTCTCTGACACTCTCAGAGCCTCTCTGACACTCTCTGACACTCTCTGAAACACTCTGAAACTCTCTGACTCTCTCCGACACTCTCTGAAACTCTGTGACACTCTCTGACACTCTCAGACACTCTCTGACAAACTCTGAAAAACTCTGAAACGCACTGACACTCTCTGACAATTCTCTGAAACTCTCTGTCACACTCTGACACTCTCTGACACTCTCTGAAGCTCTCTGGAACTCTCTGAAATTCTCTGAAACTCTGAAGCTCTCCCACACTCTCTGACACTCTCTGCAATCTCTCTGACACTCTCTGAAACTCTCTGACACTCACAGATACTCTCAGAAACTCTCCGACAGTCTCTGACACTCTGTGACACTCCCTGACACACTCAGAAACTCTCAGAACCCTCTGACACTCTCTTACACTCACATATACTCTCAGAAACTCTCCGACATTCTCTGACACTCTCTGACATTCTCTGACATTCTCTGAAACTCACAGATACTCTCAGAAACTCTCCGATATTCTCTGACACTCTCTGAAACTCTCTGACACTCTGTGACACACTGTGAAACTCTCTGACACTCTCTGACACTCATAGATACTCTCAGAAACTCTCTGACATTCTCTGACAATCTCTGACACTCTCAGACACTCTCAGACACTCTCTGACACTCTCTGAAACTCTGTGATACACTGTGAAACTCTCTGACACTCTCTGACACTCTCAGATACTCTCAGAAACTCTCCGAATTTCTCTGACACCCTCTGACACTCTCTGACACTCTCTGACATTCTCTGACACTCTGTGACACTCCCTGACACACTCAGAAACTCTCAGATCCCTCTGACACTCTCTTACACTCACAGATACTCTCAGAAACTCTCCGACATTCTCTGACACTCTCTGACATTCTGTGACATTCTCTGAAACTCTCTGAAAATCTCTGACACTCTCTGAAACTCTCTGAAACTCTCTGAAACCATCTGAGACTCACTGAATCTCTCTGTCACTATCTGACACTCTCTGACACTCTCTGAAACTCTCTGAAACTCTCTGAAACTCTCTGAAGCTCTCTGAAACTCTCTGACACTCTCTGCAATCTCTCTGACACTCTCTGACAGTATGCTACACTCTCTGAAACACTCTGACACTCTCTGACACTCTCTGACACACTCCGAAACTCTCAGAAACTCTCAGAAACTCTCTGGCAATCTCTGACACGCTCAGACACTCTCTGAAACTCTCTGACACTCTCTGAGACTCACTGACATTCTCTGACGCTATCCGACACTCTCTGAAACTCTCTGACACTCTCTGACAATCTGTGACAAACTGTGAAACTCTCTGACGCTCTCTGACACTCTGTGACAGTCTCTGAAAGTCTCTGAAACTCTCTGACATTCTCTGACACACTCAGAATCTCTCAGAACCCTCGGACAGTCTCTGACGCTCTCTGACACTCTCTTACACTGACAGATACTCTCAGAAACTCTCCGACACTCTCTGAAACTCTCTGACACACTCTGACACTCTCTGAAACTCTTTGACACTCTCTGACACTCTCAGACAGTGTCTGACACTTTCTGAAACTCTCTGACACTCTCTGAAATTCTCTGACACTCTCTGACACTCTCTGAAGCTCTCTGAAGCTCTCCGACACTCTGTGACGCTCTCTGAAACTCTCTGACACTATCTGACACTCTCTGAAACTTTCTGACACTCTCTGACACTCTCTGAAACTCTATGAAACTCTCTGGCACTCTCAGAAACTCTCTGACACTCTCTGACAGTCTGTGACACTCTCTGAAACTCTCTGACACTCTCTGGCACGATCTGACACTCTCTGAAACTCTCTGACACTCACTGACACTCTCTGAAACACTCTGAAACTCTCTGACATTCTCAGACACTCTCTGACACTCTCTGACACTGTGACAAACTGTGAAAATCTCTGACACTCTCTGACACTCACAGATACCCTCAGAAACTCTCCGAAATTCTCTGAAACCCTCTGACAATCTCTGACACTCTGTGACACTCTCTGAAACTCTCTGACACTCTCTGACACTCTCTGAAACTCTTTGACACTCTCTGACACTCTCAGACAGTGTCTGACACTCTCTGAAACTCTCTGACACTCTCTGAAACTCTCTGACATTCTCCGACACTCTCTGAAACTCTGTGACACTCTCTGACACTCTCGGACACTCATGACACTCTCTGACACTCTCTGACACTCTCTGAAACTCTCTGAAACTCTCTGACATTCTCCGACACTCTCTGAAACTCTGTGACACTCTCTGACACTCTCAGACACTCTCTGACACACTCTGAAACTCTCTGAAACGCTCTGACACTCTCTGACAATTCTCTGAAACTCTCTGTCACTCTCTGACACTCTCTGACACTCTCTGAAGCTCTCTGAAACTCTCTGAAATTCTCTGAAAGTCTGAAGCTCTCCCACACTCTCTGACACTCTCTGCAATCTCTCTGACACTCTCTGAAACTCTCTGACACTCTCTGAAACTCTCTGACACTCTCTGAAAGTCTGTGACACTCTCTGAAACTCTCTGACACTCTCTGACACGATCTGACACTCTCTGACACTCTCTGACACTCTCTGACACTCTGTGGCACACTGTGAAACTCTCTGACGCACTGAGACACGCTCTGAACCCTCTGACAGTCTCTGACACTCACAGATACTCTCAGAAACTCTGCGACATTCTCTGACACTCTCTGAGACTCTCTGAAATTCTGTGACACACTGTGAAACTCTCTGACACTCATAGATACTCTCAGAAACTCTCCGTCATTCTCTGACAGTCTCTGTCACTCTCAGACACTCTCAGACACTCTCTGACACTCTCTGACACTCTGTGACAAACTGTGAAAATCTCTGACACTCTCTGACACTCACAGATACTCTCAGAAACTCTCCGAAATTCTCTGAAACCCTCTGACAATCTCTAACACTCTGTGAAACTCTCTGAAACTCTCTGACACTCTCTGACACTCTGTGACACACTGTGAAACTCTCTGACGCACTGAGACACTCTCTGAACCCTCTGACAGTCTCTGACACTCACAGATACTCTCAGAAACTCTGTGACATTCTCTGACACTCTCTGAGACTCTCTGAAACTCTGTGACACACTGTGAAACTCTCTGACACTCTCTGACACTCATAGATACTCTCAGAAACTCTCCGACATTCTCTGACAGTCTCTGACACTCTCAGACACTCTCTGACACTCTGTGACAAACTGTGAAAATCTCTGACACTCTCTGACACTCACAGATACTCTCAGAAACTCTCCGACATTCTCTGAAACCCTCTGACACTCTCTGACACTCTCTGACACTCTGTCAAACTCTCTGAAATTCTCTGACACTCTCTGACAGTCTCTGACACTCTGTGACACTCCCTGACACACTTAGAAACTCTCAGTACCCTCCGACACTCTCTTACACTCACAGATAGTCTCAAAAACTCTCCGACATTCTCTGAAACCCTCTGACACTCTCTGACACTCTGTCAAACTCTCTGAAACTCTCTGACACTCTCTGACAGTCTCTGACACTCTGTGACACTCCCTGACGCACTTAGAAACTCTCAGAACCCTCCGACACTCTCTTACACTCACAGATAGTCTCAAAAACTCTCCGACATTCTCTGACACTCTCTGACACTCTCTGACATTCTCTGAAACTCTCTGAAACTCTCAGACACTCTCTGACACTCTCTGACAGTCTCTGAAGCTCTCTGAAGCTCTCTGACACTCTGTGACACTCTCTGAAACTCTCTGACACACTCTGACACTCTCTGAAACTCTTTGACACTCTCTGACACTCTCAGACAGTGTCTGACACTCTCTGAAACTCTCTGACACTCTCTGAAACTCTCTGACACTCTCTGACACTCTCTGACACTCTCTGTCACTCTCTGAAGCTCTCTGAAGCTCTCTGACACTCTGTGACACTCTCTGAAACTCTCTGACATTCTCCGACACTCTCTGAAACTCTGTGACACTCTCTGACACTCTCGGACCCTCATGACACTCTCTGACACTCTCTGACACTCTCTGAAACTCTCTGAAACTCTCTGACATTCTCCGACACTCTCTGAAACTCTGTGACACTCTCTGACACTCTCAGACACTCTCTGACACACTCTGAAACTCTCTGAAACGCTCTGACACTCTCTGACAATTCTCTGAAACTCTCTGTCACTCTCTGACACTCTCTGACACTCTCTGAAGCTCTCTGAAACTCTCTGAAATTCTCTGAAAGTCTGAAGCTCTCCCACACTCTCTGACACTCTCTGCAATCTCTCTGACACTCTCTGAAACTCTCTGACACTCTCTGAAACTCTCTGACACTCTCTGACAGTCTGTGACACTCTCTGAAACTCTCTGACACTCTCCAACACACTCAGAAACTCTCTGGCACTCTCTGACACTCTCAGAAACTCTCTGAAACTCTCAGAAACTCTCTGAAACTCTCTGAAACTCTTTGACACTCTCTGACAATCTCTGAAGCTCTCTGAAGCTCTCTGACACTCTGTGACACTTTCTGAAACTCTCTGACACTATCTGACACTCTCTGAAACTTTCTGACACTCTCCGAAACTCTCTGAAGCTCTCTGAAACTCTCTGAAACTCTCTGAAACTCTCTGCAATCTCTCTGACACTCTCTGACAGTCTGTGACACTCTCTGAAACACTCTGACACTCTCTGACACTCTCTGACACACTCAGAAACTCTCAGAAACTCTCAGAAACTCTCTGGCAATCTCTGACACGCTCAGAAACTGTCTGAAACTCTCTGACACTCTCTGAGACTCACTGACACTCTCTGACGCTATCCGACACACTCTGAAACTCTCTGACACTCTCTGACACTCTGTGACACACTGTGAAACTCTCTGACGCTCTCTGACACTCTGTGACAGTCTCTGAAACTCTCTGAAACTCTCTGACATTCTCTGACACACTCAGAATCTCTCAGAACCCTCGGACAATCTCTGACACGATCTGACACTCTGTTACACTCACAGATACTCTCTGAAACTCTCCGACACTCTCTGAAACTCTCTGACAATCTCTGTCACTATCTGACACTCTCTGACACTCTCTGAAACTCTCTGAAACTCTCTGAAACTCTCTGAGACTCACTGAAACTCTCTGTCACTATCTGACACTCTCTGAAGCTCTCTGACACTCTCTGACACACTCTGCAATCTCTCTGACACTCTCTGACAGTCTGTGACACTCTCTGAAACACTCTGACACTCTCTGACACTCTCTGACACACTCAGAGACTCTCAGAAACTCTCTGGCAATCTCTGACACGCTCAGACACTCTCTGAAACTCTCTGACACTCTCTGAAACTCTCTGAAACTCTCTGACACTGTCTGACACTATCCGACACTCTCTGACACTCTCTGACAATCTGTGACACACTGTGAAACTCTCTGACGCTCTCTGACACTCTGTGACAGTCTCTGAAACTCTCTGAAACTCTCTGACATTCTCTGACACACTCAGAATCTCTCAGAACCCTCGGACAGTCTCTGACACTCTCTGACACTCTCTTACACTCACAGATACTCTCAGACACTCTCTGACACTCTCTGACACTCTCTGACAATCTCTGACACTCTCAGACCCACTCTGACACTCTCTGACACTCTCTGACACTCTCTGAAACTCTCTGACATTCTCCGACACTCTCTGAAACTCTGTGACACTCTCTGACAATCTCGGACACTCTCTGACACACTCTGAAACTCTCTGAAACGCTCTGACACTCTCTGCAATCTCTCTGACACTCTCTGAAGCTCTCTGGCACTCACAGATACTCTCAGAAACTCTCCGACATTCTCTGACACCCTCTGACACTCTCTGACACTCTCAGACAGTCGCTGACACTCTGTGACACTCCCTGACACACTCAGAAAATCTCAGAACCCTCTGACAATCTGTTACACTTACAGATACTCTCTGAAACTCTCTGAAACTCTCTGACACTCTCTGAAACTCTCTGAAACTCTCTGAGACTCACTGAAACTCTATGTCACTATCTGACACTCTCTGACACTCTCTGTAGCTCTCTGAAACTCTCTGAAACACTCTGAGACTCACTGAAACTCTCTGTCACTATCTGACACTCTCTGACACTCTCTGAAGCTCCCTGACACTCTCGGACACTCTCTGCAATCTCTCTGACACTCTCTGACGCTATCCGACACACTCTGAAACTCTCTGACACTCTCTGACACTCTGTGACACACTGTGAAACTCTCTGAAACTCTCTGACATTCTCTGACACACTCAGAATCTCTCAGAACCCTCGGACAATCTCTGACACGATCTGACACTCTGTTACACTCACAGATACTCTCTGAAACTCTCCGGCACTCTCTGAAACTCTCTGACAATCTCTGTCACTATCTGACACTCTCTGACACTCTCTGAAACTCTCTGAAACTCTCTGAAACTCTCTGAAACTCTCTGAGACTCACTGAAACTCTCTGTCACTATCTGACACTCTCTGAAGCTCTCTGACACTCTCTGACACTCTCTGCAATCTCTCTGACACTCTCTGACAGTCTGTGACACTCTCTGAAACACTCTGACACTCTCTGACACTCTCTGACACACTCAGAGACTCTCAGAAACTCTCTGGCAATCTCTGACACGCTCAGACACTCTCTGAAACTCTCTGACACTCTCTGAAACTCTCTGAAACTCTCTGACACTGTCTGACACTATCCGACACTCCCTGACACTCTCTGACAATCTGTGACACACTGTGAAACTCTCTGACGCTCTCTGACACTCTGTGACAGTCTCTGAAACTCTCTGAAACTCTCTGACATTCTCTGACACACTCTGACACTCTCTTACACTCACAGATACTCTCTGACACTCTCTGACACTCTCTGACACTCTCTGACAATCTCTGACACTCTCAGACCCACTCTGACACTCACAGATACTCTCAGACACTCTCTGACACTCTCTGACACTCTCTGACAATCTCTGACACTCTCAGACCCACTCTGACACTCTCTGACACTCTCTGACACTCTCTGAAACTCTCTGACATTCTCCGACACTCTCTGAAACTCTGTGACACTCTCTGACAATCTCGGACACTCTCTGACACACTCTGAAACTCTCTGAAACGCTCTGACACTCTCTGCAATCTCTCTGACACTCTCTGAAGCTCTCTGGCACTCACAGATACTCTCAGAAACTCTCCGACATTCTCTGACACCCTCTGACAATCTCTGACACTCTCTGACAGTCGCTGACACTCTGTGACACTCCCTGACACACTCAGAATATCTCAGAACCCTCTGACAATCTGTTACACTTACAGATACTCTCAGAAACTCTCCGACATTCTCTGACACTCTCTGACATTCTCTGAAACTCTCTGAAACTCTCTGACACTCTCTGAAACTCTCTGAAACTCTCTGAGACTCACTGAAACTCTATGTCACTATCTGACACTCTCTGACACTCTCTGTAGCTCTCTGAAACTCTCTGAAACACTCTGAGACTCACTGAAACTCTCTGTCACTATCTGACACTCTCTGACACTCTCTGAAGCTCTCTGACACTCTCGGACACTCTCTGCAATCTCTCTGACACTCTCTGACAGTCTGTGACACTCTCTGAAACATTCTGACACTCTCTGACAATCTCTGACACACTCAGAAACTCTCAGAAACTCTCAGAAACTCTCTGGCAATCTCTGACACGCTCAGACACTCTCTGAAACTCTCTGACACTCTCTGAAACTCTCTGACACTTTCTGACACTATCCGACACTCTCTGAAACTCTCTGACACTCACTGACAATCTGTGACACACTGTGAAACTCTCTGACGCTCTCTGACACTCTGTGACAGTCTCTGAAAATCTCTGACATTCTCTGACACACTCAGAATCTCTCAGAACCCTCGGACAGTCTCTGAAACTCTCTGACACTCTCTTACACTCACAGATACTCTCAGAAACTCTCCGACACTCTCTGACACTCTCTGACAATCTCTGACACTCCCAGACCCTCTCTGACACTCTTCGACACTCTCTGACACTCTCTGAAAGACTCTGAAACTCTCTGGCATTCTCCGACACTCTCTGAAACTCTGTGACACTCTCTGACAATCTCAGACACTCTCTGACACACTCTGAAACTCTCTGAAACACTCTGACACTCTCTGACACTTTCTGAAGCTCTCTGAAACTCTCTGAAATTCTCTGAAACTCTGAAGCTCTCCCACACTCTCTGACTGTCTCTGAAACTCTTTGACTATCTCTGACACTCTCTGAAACTCTCTGACACTCTCTGAAACTCTTTGACACTCTCTGACACTCTCTGGCACTTTGTGACACTCTCGGAAACTCTCTGACACTCTCTGACACTCTCCGACACACTCAGAAACTCTCTGGCACTCTCTGACACTCTCAGAAGCTCTCTGAAAATCTCTGACACTCTCTGAAACTCTTTGACACTCTCCGACACTCTCTGACACTCTCTGACAATCTCTGACACTCCCAGACCCTCTCTGACACTCTTCGACACTCTCTGACACTCTCTGAAAGACTCTGAAACTCTCTGGCATTCTCCGACACTCTCTGAAACTCTGTGACACTCTCTGACAATCTCAGACACTCTCTGACACACTCTGAAACTCTCTGAAACGCTCTGACACTCTCTGACACTTTCTGAAGCTCTCTGAAACTCTCTGAAATTCTCTGAAACTCTGAAGCTCTCCCACACTCTCTGACTGTCTCTGAAACTCTTTGACTATCTCTGACACTCTCTGAAACTCTCTGACACTCTCTGAAACTCTTTGACACTCTCTGACACTCTCTGGCACTTTGTGACACTCTCGGAAACTCTCTGACACTCTCTGACACTCTCCGACACACTCAGAAACTCTCTGGCACTCTCTGACACTCTCAGAAGCTCTCTGAAAATCTCTGACACTCTCTGAAACTCTTTGACACTCTCTGACACTCTCTGAAACTCTCTCAAACTCTCTGACACTCTCAGACAGTGTCTGACACTCTCTGAATCTCTCTGACACTCTCTGACACTCTCTGAAGCTCTCTGAAGCTCTCTGACACTCTGTGACACTCTCTGAAACTCTCTGACACTATCTGACACTCTCTGAAACTTTCTGACACTCTCTGAAACTCTCTGAAACTCTCAGAAACTCTCTGACACTCTCTGACAGTCTGTGCCACTCTCTGAAACTCTCTGACACGATCTGACACTCTCTGAAACTCTGTGACACTCTGTGACACACTGTGAAACTCTCTGACACTCTCAGACCCTCTCTGACACTCTCTGGCACTCTCTGACACTCTCTGAAACACTCTGAAACTCTCTGACATTCTCCGACACTCTCGGAAACTCTGTGACACTCTCTGACACTTACAGACACTCTCTGACACACTCTGAAACACTCTGAAACGCTCTGACACTCTCTGACAATTCTCTGAAATTCTCTGTCACTCTCTGACACTCTCTGAAACTCTTTGACACTCTCTGACAATTCTCTGAGATTCTCTGAAACTCTGTGACACACTGTGAAACTCTCTGACACTCTCTGACACTCATAGATACTCTCAGAAAACTCTCCGACATTCTCTGACAGTATCTGACACTCTCAGACACTCTCAGACACTCTCTGACACTCTCTGACACTCTGTGACAAACTGTGAAAATCTCTGACACTCTCTGACACTCACAGATACTCTCAGAAACTCTCCGACATTCTCTGAAACCCTCTGACACTCTCTGACACTCTCTGACACTCTGTCAAACTCTCTGAAACTCTCTGACACTCTCTGACAGTCTCTGACACTCTGTGACACTCCCTGACACACTCAGAAACTCTCAGAACCCTCCGACACTCTCTTACACTCACAGATAGTCTCAAAAATTCTCCGACATTCTCTGACACTCTCTGACGCTCTCTGACACTCTCTGAAACTCTCTGAGACTCACTGAAAATCTCTGTCACTATCTGACACTCTCTGACACTCTCTGAAGATCTCTGAAACTCTCTGAAACTCTCTGAAACTCTCTGAAGCTCTCTGAAGCTCTCTGGCCAACAGTGACACTCTCTGCAATCTCTCTGACACTCTTTGACATGCTGTGACAATCTCAGAAACTCTTGACACTTTGTGACACTCTCTGAAGCTCTCTGAAACTCTCTGAAACTCTCTGAAACTCTCCGAAGCTCTCTGACAAACTCTGACACTCTCTGCAATCTCTCTGACAATCTCTGACACGCTGTGACATTCTCAGAAATTCTCTGACACTCTCTGACACTATGTGATACTCTCTGAAACTCTCTGACACTCTCTGACACTCTCCAACACACTCAGAAACTCTCTGGCACTCTCTGACACTCTCAGAAACTCTCTGAAACTCTCAGAAACTCTCTGAAACTCTCTGAAACTCTTTGACACTCTCTGACAATCTCTGAAGCTCTCTGAAGCTCTCTGACACTCTGTGACACTCTCTGAAACTCTCTGACACTATCTGACACTCTCTGAAACTTTCTGACACTCTCCGAAACTCTCTGAAGCTCTCTGAAACTCTCTGAAACTCTCTGAAACTCTCTGCAATCTCTCTGACACTCTCTGACAGTCTGTGACACTCTCTGAAACACTCTGACACTCTCTGACACTCTCTGACACACTCAGAAACTCTCAGAAACTCTCTGGCAATCTCTGACACGCTCAGACACTCTCTGAAACTCTCTGACACTCTCTGAGACTCACTGACACTCTCTGACGCTATCCGACACACTCTGAAACTCTCTGACACTCTCTGACACTCTGTGACACACTGTGAAACTCTCTGAAACTCTCTGACATTCTCTGACACACTCAGAATCTCTCAGAACCCTCGGACAATCTCTGACACGATCTGACACTCTGTTACACTCACAGAAACTCTCTGAAACTCTCCGACACTCTCTGAAACTCTCTGACAATCTCTGACACTATCAGACCCTCTCTGACACTCTCTGACACTCTCTGACACTCTCTGAAACTCTCTGAAACTCTGTGAGACTCACTGAAACTCTCTGTCACTATCCGACACTCTCTGACACTCCCTGAAGCTCTCTGAAACTCTCTGAAACTCCCTGAAACTCTCTGAAGCTCTCTGGCCAACTCTGACACTCTCTGCAATCACTCTGACACTCTCTGACACGCTGTGACATTCTCAGAAACTCTCTGAAACTCTCTGACACTTTGTGACACTCTCTGAAGCTCTCTGAAACTCTCTGACACGATCTGACACTCTCTGAAACTCTGTGACACTCTGTGACACACTGTGAAACTCTCTGACACTCTCAGACCCTCTCTGACACTCTCTGGCACTCTCTGACACTCTCTGAAACACTCTGAAACTCTCTGACATTCTCCGACACTCTCGGAAACTCTGTGACACTCTCTGACACTTACAGACACTCTCTGACACACTCTGAAACACTCTGAAACGCTCTGACACTCTCTGACAATTCTCTGAAATTCTCTGTCACTCTCTGACACTCTCGGAAACTCTTTGACACTCTCTGAGACTCTCTGAGACTCTCTGAAACTCTGTGACACACTGTGAAACTCTCTGACACTCTCTGACACTCATAGATACTCTCAGAAAACTCTCCGACATTCTCTGACAGTATCTGACACTCTCAGACACTCTCAGACACTCTCTGACACTCTCTGACACTCTGTGACAAACTGTGAAAATCTCTGACACTCTCTGACACTCACAGATACTCTCAGAAACTCTCCGACATTCTCTGAAACCCTCTGACACTCTCTGACACTCTCTGACACTCTGTCAAACTCTCTGAAACTCTCTGACACTCTCTGACAGTCTCTGACACTCTGTGACACTCCCTGACACACTCAGAAACTCTCAGAACCCTCCGACACTCTCTTACACTCACAGATAGTCTCAGAAATTCTCCGACATTCTCTGACACTCTCTGACACTCTCTGACATTCTCTGAAACTCTCTGAAACTCTCAGACACTCTCTGACACTCTCTGACATTCTCTGAAACTCTCTGAAACTCTCTGGCGCTCTCTGACACTCTCTGAAACTCTCTGAGACTCACTGAAAATCTCTGTCACTATCTGACACTCTCTGACACTCTCTGAAGATCTCTGAAACTCTCTGAAACTCTCTGAAACTCTCTGAAGCTCTCTGAAGCTCTCTGGCCAACAGTGACACTCTCTGCAATCTCTCTGACACTCTCTGACATGCTGTGACAGTCTCAGAAACTCTTGACACTTTGTGACACTCTCTGAAGCTCTCTGAAACTCTCTGAAACTCTCTGAAACTCTCCGAAGCTCTCTGACAAACTCTGACACTCTCTGCAATCTCTCTGACAATCTCTGACACGCTGTGACATTCTCAGAAATTCTCTGACACTCTCTGACACTATGTGATACTCTCTGAAACTCTCTGACACTCTCTGACACTCTCCAACACACTCAGAAACTCTCTGGCACTCTCTGACACTCTCAGAAACTCTCTGAAACTCTCAGAAACTCTCTGAAACTCTCTGAAACTCTTTGACACTCTCTGACAATCTCTGAAGCTCTCTGAAGCTCTCTGACACTCTGTGACACTCTCTGAAACTCTCTGACACTATCTGACACTCTCTGAAACTTTCTGACACTCTCCGAAACTCTCTGAAGCTCTCTGAAACTCTCTGAAACTCTCTGAAACTCTCTGCAATCTCTCTGACACTCTCTGACAGTCTGTGACACTCTCTGAAACACTCTGACACTCTCTGACACTCTCTGACACACTCAGAAACTCTCAGAAACTCTCAGAAACTCTCTGGCAATCTCTGACACGCTCAGACACTCTCTGAAACTCTCTGACACTCTCTGAGACTCACTGACACTCTCTGACGCTATCCGACACACTCTGAAACTCTCTGACACTCTCTGACACTCTGTGACACACTGTGAAACTCTCTGAAACTCTCTGACATTCTCTGACACACTCAGAATCTCTCAGAACCCTCGGACAATCTCTGACACGATCTGACACTCTGTTACACTCACAGAAACTCTCTGAAACTCTCCGACACTCTCTGAAACTCTCTGACAATCTCTGACACTATCAGACCCTCTCTGACACTCTCTGACACTCTCTGACACTCTCTGAAACTCTCTGAAACTCTGTGAGACTCACTGAAACTCTCTGTCACTATCCGACACTCTCTGACACTCCCTGAAGCTCTCTGAAACTCTCTGAAACTCCCTGAAACTCTCTGAAGCTCTCTGGCCAACTCTGACACTCTCTGCAATCACTCTGACACTCTCTGACACGCTGTGACATTCTCAGAAACTCTCTGAAACTCTCTGACACTTTGTGACACTCTCTGAAGCTCTCTGAAACTCTCTGACACGATCTGACACTCTCTGAAACTCTGTGACACTCTGTGACACACTGTGAAACTCTCTGACACTCTCAGACCCTCTCTGACACTCTCTGGCACTCTCTGACACTCTCTGAAACACTCTGAAACTCTCTGACATTCTCCGACACTCTCGGAAACTCTGTGACACTCTCTGACACTTACAGACACTCTCTGACACACTCTGAAACACTCTGAAACGCTCTGACACTCTCTGACAATTCTCTGAAATTCTCTGTCACTCTCTGACACTCTCGGAAACTCTTTGACAATCTCTGACACTCTCTGAGACTCTCTGAAACTCTGTGACACACTGTGAAACTCTCTGACACTCTCTGACACTCATAGATACTCTCAGAAAACTCTCCGACATTCTCTGACAGTATCTGACACTCTCAGACACTCTCAGACACTCTCTGACACTCTCTGACACTCTGTGACAAACTGTGAAAATCTCTGACACTCTCTGACACTCACAGATACTCTCAGAAACTCTCCGACATTCTCTGAAACCCTCTGACACTCTCTGACACTCTCTGACACTCTGTCAAACTCTCTGAAACTCTCTGACACTCTCTGACAGTCTCTGACACTCTGTGACACTCCCTGACACACTCAGAAACTCTCAGAACCCTCCGACACTCTCTTACACTCACAGATAGTCTCAAAAATTCTCCGACATTCTCTGACACTCTCTGACACTCTCTGACATTCTCTGAAACTCTCTGAAACTCTCAGACACTCTCTGACACTCTCTGACATTCTCTGAAACTCTCTGAAACTCTCTGACGCTCTCTGACACTCTCTGAAACTCTCTGAGACTCACTGAAAATCTCTGTCACTATCTGACACTCTCTGACACTCTCTGAAGATCTCTGAAACTCTCTGAAAATCTCTGAAACTCTCTGAAGCTCTCTGAAGCTCTCTGGCCAACAGTGACACTCTCTGCAATCTCTCTGACACTCTCTGACATGCTGTGACAGTCTCAGAAACTCTTGACACTTTGTGACACTCTCTGAAGCTCTCTGAAACTCTCTGAAACTCTCTGAAACTCTCTGAAACTCTCTGAAGCTCTCTGACAAACTCTGACACTCTCTGCAATCTCTCTGACACTCTCTGACACGCTGTGACATTCTCAGAAATTCTCTGACACTCTCTGACACTATGTGATACTCTCTGAAACTCTCTGACACTCTCTGACACTCTCCAACACACTCAGAAACTCTCTGGCACTCTCTGACACTCTCAGAAACTCTCGGAAACTCTCAGAAACTCTCTGAAACTCTCTGAAACTCTTTGACACTCTCTGACACTCTCTGAAGCTCTCTGAAGCTCTCTGACACTCTGTGACACTCTCTGAAACTCTCTGACACTATCTGACACTCTCTGAAACTTTCTGACACTCTCTGACACTCTCTGAAACTCTCTGAAACTCTCAGAAACTCTCTGACACTCTCTGACAGACTGTGCCACTCTCTGAAACTCTCTGACACGATCTGACACTCTCTGAAACTCTGTGACACTCTGTGACACACTGTGAAACTCTCTGACACTCTCAGACCCTCTCTGACACTCTCTGGCACTCTCTGACACTCTCTGAAACACTCTGAAACTCTCTGACATTCTCCGACACTCTCGGAAACTCTGTGACACACTCTGACACTTACAGACACTCTCTGACACACTCTGAAGCACTCTGAAACGCTCTGACACTCTCTGACATTCTCTGAAACTCTCTGAAACTCTCAGACACTCTCTGACACTCTCTGACATTCTCTGAAACTCTCTGAAACTCTCTGACGCTCTCTGACACTCTCTGAAACTCTCTGAGACTCACTGAAAATCTCTGTCACTATCTGACACTCTCTGACACTCTCTGAAGATCTCTGAAACTCTCTGAAAATCTCTGAAACTCTCTGAAGCTCTCTGAAGCTCTCTGGCCAACAGTGACACTCTCTGCAATCTCTCTGACACTCTCTGACATGCTGTGACAGTCTCAGAAACTCTTGACACTTTGTGACACTCTCTGAAGCTCTCTGAAACTCTCTGAAACTCTCTGAAACTCTCTGAAGCTCTCTGACAAACTCTGACACTCTCTGCAATCTCTCTGACACTCTCTGACACGCTGTGACATTCTCAGAAATTCTCTGACACTCTCTGACACTATGTGATACTCTCTGAAACTCTCTGACACTCTCTGACACTCTCCAACACACTCAGAAACTCTCTGGCACTCTCTGACACTCTCAGAAACTCTCGGAAACTCTCAGAAACTCTCTGAAACTCTCTGAAACTCTTTGACACTCTCTGACACTCTCTGAAGCTCTCTGAAGCTCTCTGACACTCTGTGACACTCTCTGAAACTCTCTGACACTATCTGACACTCTCTGAAACTTTCTGACACTCTCTGACACTCTCTGAAACTCTCTGAAACTCTCAGAAACTCTCTGACACTCTCTGACAGTCTGTGCCACTCTCTGAAACTCTCTGACGCGATCTGACACTCTCTGAAACTCTGTGACACTCTGTGACACACTGTGAAACTCTCTGACACTCTCAGACCCTCTCTGACACTCTCTGGCACTCTCTGACACTCTCTGAAACACTCTGAAACTCTCTGACATTCTCCGACACTCTCGGAATCTCTGTGACACACTCTGACACTTACAGACACTCTCTGACACACTCTGAAGCACTCTGAAACGCTCTGACACTCTCTGACAATTCTCTGAAATTCTCTGTCACTCTCTGACACTCTCTGAAACTCTTTGACACTCTCTGACACTCTCTGAGATTCTCTGAAACTCTGTGACACACTGTGAAACTCTCTGACACTCTCTGACACTCATAGATACTCTCAGAAAACTCTCCGACATTCTCTGACAGTATCTGACACTCTCAGACACTCTCAGACACTCTCTGACACTCTCTGACACTCTGTGACAAACTGTGAAAATCTCTGACACTCTCTGACACTCACAGATACTCTCAGAAACTCTCCGACATTCTCTGAAACCCTCTGACACTCTCTGACACTCTCTGACACTCTGTCAAACTCTCTGAAACTCTCTGACACTCTCTGACAGTCTCTGACACTCTGTGACACTCCCTGACACACTCAGAAACTCTCAGAACCCTCCGACACTCTCTTACACTCACAGATAGTCTCAAAAATTCTCCGACATTCTCTGACACTCTCTGACACTCTCTGACATTCTCTGAAACTCTCTGAAACTCTCAGACACTCTCTGACACTCTCTGACATTCTCTGAAACTCTCTGAAACTCTCTGACGCTCTCTGACACTCTCTGAAACTCTCTGAGACTCACTGAAAATCTCTGTCACTATCTGACACTCTCTGACACTCTCTGAAGATCTCTGAAACTCTCTGAAACTCTCTGAAACTCTCTGAAGCTCTCTGAAGCTCTCTGGCCAACAGTGACACTCTCTGCAATCTCTCTGACACTCTCTGACATGCTGTGACAGTCTCAGAAACTCTTGACACTTTGTGACACTCTCTGAAGCTCTCTGAAACTCTCTGAAACTCTCTGAAACTCTCCGAAGCTCTCTGACAAACTCTGACACTCTCTGCAATCTCTCTGACAATCTCTGACACGCTGTGACATTCTCAGAAATTCTCTGACACTCTCTGACACTATGTGATACTCTCTGAAACTCTCTGACACTCTCTGACACTCTCCAACACACTCAGAAACTCTCTGGCACTCTCTGACACTCTCAGAAACTCTCTGAAACTCTCAGAAACTCTCTGAAACTCTCTGAAACTCTTTGACACTCTCTGACAATCTCTGAAGCTCTCTGAAGCTCTCTGACACTCTGTGACACTCTCTGAAACTCTCTGACACTATCTGACACTCTCTGAAACTTTCTGACACTCTCCGAAACTCTCTGAAGCTCTCTGAAACTCTCTGAAACTCTCTGAAACTCTCTGCAATCTCTCTGACACTCTCTGACAGTCTGTGACACTCTCTGAAACACTCTGACACTCTCTGACACTCTCTGACACACTCAGAAACTCTCAGAAACTCTCTGGCAATCTCTGACACGCTCAGACACTCTCTGAAACTCTCTGACACTCTCTGAGACTCACTGACACTCTCTGACGCTATCCGACACACTCTGAAACTCTCTGACACTCTCTGACACTCTGTGACACACTGTGAAACTCTCTGAAACTCTCTGACATTCTCTGACACACTCAGAATCTCTCAGAACCCTCGGACAATCTCTGACACGATCTGACACTCTGTTACACTCACAGAAACTCTCTGAAACTCTCCGACACTCTCTGAAACTCTCTGACAATCTCTGACACTATCAGACCCTCTCTGACACTCTCTGACACTCTCTGACACTCTCTGAAACTCTCTGAAACTCTGTGAGACTCACTGAAACTCTCTGTCACTATCCGACACTCTCTGACACTCCCTGAAGCTCTCTGAAACTCTCTGAAACTCCCTGAAACTCTCTGAAGCTCTCTGGCCAACTCTGAC
This sequence comes from Heterodontus francisci, assembly GCF_036365525.1. Classification (NCBI taxonomy): domain Eukaryota; kingdom Metazoa; phylum Chordata; class Chondrichthyes; order Heterodontiformes; family Heterodontidae; genus Heterodontus; species Heterodontus francisci. Next base: position 54,723,263 of record NC_090398.1, on the reverse strand, counting down.
ACTCTCTGCAATCACTCTGACACTCTCTGACACGCTGTGACATTCTCAGAAACTCTCTGAAACTCTCTGACACTTTGTGACACTCTCTGAAGCTCTCTGAAACTCTCTGACACGATCTGACACTCTCTGAAACTCTGTGACACTCTGTGACACACTGTGAAACTCTCTGACACTCTCAGACCCTCTCTGACACTCTCTGGCACTCTCTGACACTCTCTGAAACACTCTGAAACTCTCTGACATTCTCCGACACTCTCGGAAACTCTGTGACACTCTCTGACACTTACAGACACTCTCTGACACACTCTGAAACACTCTGAAACGCTCTGACACTCTCTGACAATTCTCTGAAATTCTCTGTCACTCTCTGACACTCTCGGAAACTCTTTGTCACTCTCTGACACTCTCTGAGACTCTCTGAAACTCTGTGACACACTGTGAAACTCTCTGACACTCTCTGACACTCATAGATACTCTCAGAAAACTCTCCGACATTCTCTGACAGTATCTGACACTCTCAGACACTCTCAGACACTCTCTGACACTCTCTGACACTCTGTGACAAACTGTGAAAATCTCTGACACTCTCTGACACTCACAGATACTCTCAGAAACTCTCCGACATTCTCTGAAACCCTCTGACACTCTCTGACACTCTCTGACACTCTGTCAAACTCTCTGAAACTCTCTGACACTCTCTGACAGTCTCTGACACTCTGTGACACTCCCTGACACACTCAGAAACTCTCAGAACCCTCCGACACTCTCTTACACTCACAGATAGTCTCAAAAATTCTCCGACATTCTCTGACACTCTCTGACACTCTCTGACATTCTCTGAAACTCTCTGAAACTCTCAGACACTCTCTGACACTCTCTGACATTCTCTGAAACTCTCTGAAACTCTCTGACGCTCTCTGACACTCTCTGAAACTCTCTGAGACTCACTGAAAATCTCTGTCACTATCTGACACTCTCTGACACTCTCTGAAGATCTCTGAAACTCTCTGAAAATCTCTGAAACTCTCTGAAGCTCTCTGAAGCTCTCTGGCCAACAGTGACACTCTCTGCAATCTCTCTGACACTCTCTGACATGCTGTGACAGTCTCAGAAACTCTTGACACTTTGTGACACTCTCTGAAGCTCTCTGAAACTCTCTGAAACTCTCTGAAGCTCTCTGACAAACTCTGACACTCTCTGCAATCTCTCTGACACTCTCTGACACGCTGTGACATTCTCAGAAATTCTCTGACACTCTCTGACACTATGTGATACTCTCTGAAACTCTCTGACACTCTCTGACACTCTCCAACACACTCAGAAACTCTCTGGCACTCTCTGACACTCTCAGAAACTCTCGGAAACTCTCAGAAACTCTCAGAAACTCTCTGAAACTCTTTGACACTCTCTGACACTCTCTGAAGCTCTCTGAAGCTCTCTGACACTCTGTGACACTCTCTGAAACTCTCTGACACTATCTGACACTCTCTGAAACTTTCTGACACTCTCTGACACTCTCTGAAACTCTCTGAAACTCTCAGAAACTCTCTGACACTCTCTGACAGTCTGTGCCACTCTCTGAAACTCTCTGACACGATCTGACACTCTCTGAAACTCTGTGACACTCTGTGACACACTGTGAAACTCTCTGACACTCTCAGACCCTCTCTGACACTCTCTGGCACTCTCTGACACTCTCTGAAACACTCTGAAACTCTCTGACATTCTCCGACACTCTCGGAAACTCTGTGACACACTCTGACACTTACAGACACTCTCTGACACACTCTGAAGCACTCTGAAACGCTCTGACACTCTCTGACATTCTCTGAAACTCTCTGAAACTCTCAGACACTCTCTGACACTCTCTGACATTCTCTGAAACTCTCTGAAACTCTCTGACGCTCTCTGACACTCTCTGAAACTCTCTGAGACTCACTGAAAATCTCTGTCACTATCTGACACTCTCTGACACTCTCTGAAGATCTCTGAAACTCTCTGAAACTCTCTGAAACTCTCTGAAGCTCTCTGAAGCTCTCTGGCCAACAGTGACACTCTCTGCAATCTCTCTGACACTCTCTGACATGCTGTGACAGTCTCAGAAACTCTTGACACTTTGTGACACTCTCTGAAGCTCTCTGAAACTCTCTGAAACTCTCTGAAACTCTCCGAAGCTCTCTGACAAACTCTGACACTCTCTGCAATCTCTCTGACAATCTCTGACACGCTGTGACATTCTCAGAAATTCTCTGACACTCTCTGACACTATGTGATACTCTCTGAAACTCTCTGACACTCTCTGACACTCTCCAACACACTCAGAAACTCTCTGGCACTCTCTGACACTCTCAGAAACTCTCTGAAACTCTCAGAAACTCTCTGAAACTCTCTGAAACTCTTTGACACTCTCTGACAATCTCTGAAGCTCTCTGAAGCTCTCTGACACTCTGTGACACTCTCTGAAACTCTCTGACACTATCTGACACTCTCTGAAACTTTCTGACACTCTCCGAAACTCTCAGAAGCTCTCTGAAACTCTCTGAAACTCTCTGAAACTCTCTGCAATCTCTCTGACACTCTCTGACAGTCTGTGACACTCTCTGAAACACTCTGACACTCTCTGACACTCTCTGACACACTCAGAAACTCTCAGAAACTCTCAGAAACTCTCTGGCAATCTCTGACACGCTCAGACACTCTCTGAAACTCTCTGACACTCTCTGAGACTCACTGACACTCTCTGACGCTATCCGACACACTCTGAAACTCTCTGACACTCTCTGACACTCTGTGACACACTGTGAAACTCTCTGAAACTCTCTGACACACTCAGAATCTCTCAGAACCCTCGGACAATCTCTGACACGATCTGACACTCTGTTACACTCACAGAAACTCTCTGAAACTCTCCGACACTCTCTGAAACTCTCTGACAATCTCTGACACTATCAGACCCTCTCTGACACTCTCTGACACTCTCTGACACTCTCTGAAACTCTCTGAAACTCTGTGAGACTCACTGAAACTCTCTGTCACTATCCGACACTCTCTGACACTCCCTGAAGCTCTCTGAAACTCTCTGAAACTCCCTGAAACTCTCTGAAGCTCTCTGGCCAACTCTGACACTCTCTGCAATCACTCTGACACTCTCTGACACGCTGTGACATTCTCAGAAACTCTCTGAAACTCTCTGACACTTTGTGACACTCTCTGAAGCTCTCTGAAACTCTCTGACACGATCTGACACTCTCTGAAACTCTGTGACACTCTGTGACACACTGTGAAACTCTCTGACACTCTCAGACCCTCTCTGACACTCTCTGGCACTCTCTGACACTCTCTGAAACACTCTGAAACTCTCTGACATTCTCCGACACTCTCGGAAACTCTGTGACACTCTCTGACACTTACAGACACTCTCTGACACACTCTGAAACACTCTGAAACGCTCTGACACTCTCTGAGACTCTCTGAAACTCTGTGACACACTGTGAAACTCTCTGACACTCTCTGACACTCATAGATACTCTCAGAAAACTCTCCGACATTCTCTGACAGTATCTGACACTCTCAGACACTCTCAGACACTCTCTGACACTCTCTGACACTCTGTGACAAACTGTGAAAATCTCTGACACTCTCTGACACTCACAGATACTCTCAGAAACTCTCCGACATTCTCTGAAACCCTCTGACACTCTCTGACACTCTCTGACACTCTGTCAAACTCTCTGAAACTCTCTGACACTCTCTGACAGTCTCTGACACTCTGTGACACTCCCTGACACACTCAGAAACTCTCAGAACCCTCCGACACTCTCTTACACTCACAGATAGTCTCAAAAATTCTCCGACATTCTCTGACACTCTCTGACACTCTCTGACATTCTCTGAAACTCTCTGAAACTCTCAGACACTCTCTGACACTCTCTGACATTCTCTGAAACTCTCTGAAACTCTCTGACGCTCTCTGACACTCTCTGAAACTCTCTGAGACTCACTGAAAATCTCTGTCACTATCTGACACTCTCTGACACTCTCTGAAGATCTCTGAAACTCTCTGAAAATCTCTGAAACTCTCTGAAGCTCTCTGAAGCTCTCTGGCCAACAGTGACACTCTCTGCAATCTCTCTGACACTCTCTGACATGCTGTGACAGTCTCAGAAACTCTTGACACTTTGTGACACTCTCTGAAGCTCTCTGAAACTCTCTGAAACTCTCTGAAACTCTCTGAAGCTCTCTGACAAACTCTGACACTCTCTGCAATCTCTCTGACACTCTCTGACACGCTGTGACATTCTCAGAAATTCTCTGACACTCTATGACACTATGTGATACTCTCTGAAACTCTCTGACACTCTCTGACACTCTCCAACACACTCAGAAACTCTCTGGCACTCTCTGACACTCTCAGAAACTCTCGGAAACTCTCAGAAACTCTCTGAAACTCTCTGAAACTCTTTGACACTCTCTGACACTCTCTGAAGCTCTCTGAAGCTCTCTGACACTCTGTGACACTCTCTGAAACTCTCTGACACTATCTGACACTCTCTGAAACTTTCTGACACTCTCCGAAACTCTCTGAAGCTCTCTGAAACAGTCTGAAACTCTCTGCAATCTCTCTGACACTCTCTGACAGTCTGTGACACTCTCTGAAACACTCTGACACACTCTGACACTCTCTGAAACACTCAGAAACTCTCAGAAACTCTCAGAAACTCTCTGGCAATCTCTGACACGCTCAGACACTCTCTGAAACTCTCTGACACTCTCTGAGACTCACTGACACTCTCTGACGCTATCCGACACACTCTGAAACTCTCTGACACTCTGTGACACACTCTGAAACTCTCTGACATTCTCTGACACACTCAGAATCTCTCAGAACCCTCGGACAATCTCTGACACGATCTGACACTCTGTTACACTCACAGATACTCTCTGAAACTCTCCGACACTCTCTGAAACTCTCTGGCAATCTCTGACACTATCAGACCCTCTCTGACACTCTCTGACACTCTCTGACACTCTCTGAAACTCTCTGAAACTCTGTGAGACTCACTGAAACTCTCTGTCACTATCCGACACTCTCTGACACTCCCTGAAGCTCTCTGAAACTCTCTGAAACTCCCTGAAACTCTCTGAAGCTCTCTGGCCAACTCTGACACTCTCTGCAATCACTCTGACACTCTCTGACACGCTGTGACATTCTCAGAAACTCTCTGAAACTCTCTGACACTTTGTGACAGTCTCTGAAGCTCTCTGAAACTCTCTGAAACTCTCTGATACTCTCTGAACCTCTCTGACAAACTCTGACACTCTCTGCAATCACTCTGACACTCTCTGACACGCTGTGACACTCTCAGAAATTTTCTGAAACTCTCTGACACTTTGTGACACTCTCTGAAACTCTCTGACACTCTCTGACACTCTCCGACACACTCAGAAACTCTCTGGCACTCTCTGACACTCTCAGAAGCTCTCTGAAACTCTCTGACACTCTCTGAAACTCTTTGACACTCTCTGACACTCTCTGAAACTCTGACACTCTCTGACACTCTCTGAAAATCTTTGACACTCTCTGAAACTCTCAGACAGTGTCTGACACTCTCTGAATCTCTCTGACACTCTCTGACACTCTCTGAAGCTCTCTGAAGCTCTCTGACACTCTGTGACACTCTCTGAAACTCTCTGACACTCTCTGACACTCTCTGAAACTTTCTGACACTCTCTGACACTCTCTGAAACTCTCTGAAACTCTCTGAAAATCTCAGAAACTCTCTGACACTCTCTGACAGTCTGTGACACTCTCTGAAACTCTCTGACAAGATCTGACACTCTCTGACACTCTCTGACACTCTCTGAAACAATCGGTGACACACTGTGAAACTCTCTGACACTCTCAGACCCTCTCTGACACTCTCTGACACCCTCTGACACTCTCAGAAGCTCTCTGAAACTCTCTGACACTCTCTGAAACTCTTTGACACTCTCTGACACTCTCTGAAACTCTCTGACACTCTCTGACACTCTCTGAAACTCTTTGACATTCTCTGACACTCTCAGACAGTGTCTGACACTCTCTGAAGCTCTCTGACACTCTCTGACACTCTCTGAAGCTCTCTGAAGCTCTCTGACACTCTGTGACACTCTCTGAAACTCTCTGACACTATCTGACACTTTCTGAAACTTTCTGACACTCTCTGACACTCTCTGAAACTATCTGAAACTCTCTGAAACTCTCAGAAACTCTCTGACACTCTCTGACAGTCTGTGACACTCTCTGAAACTCTCTGACACTCTCTGACACGATCTGACACACTCTGACACTCTCTGACACTCTCTGAAACACTCTGAAACTCTCTGACATTCTCCGACACTCTCTGAAACTCTGTAACACTCTCTGACACTTACAGACACTCTCTGACACACTCTCAAACACTCTGAAACGCTCGGACACTCTCTGACAATTGTCTGAATCTCTCTGTCACTCTCTGACACTCTCTGACACTCTCTGAAGCTCTCTGAAACTCTCTGAAATTCTCTGAAACTCTCTGAAACCCTCTGAAACTATCTGAGACTCACTGAAACTCTCTGTCACTATCTGACACTCTCCCACACTCTCTGACACTCTCTGCAATCTCTCTGACACACTCTGAAACTCTCATACACTCACAGATACTCTCAGAAACTCTCCGACATTCTCTGACACCCTCTGACACTCTCTGGCACTCTCTGACAGTCGCTGACACTCTGTGACATTCCCTGACACACTCAGAAACTCTCAGACCCCTCTGACACTCTCTTACACTTACAGATACTCTCAGAAACTCTCCGACATTCTCTGACACTCTCTGACATTCTATGACATTCTCTGAAACTCTCTGAAACTCTCTGACACTCTCTGAAACCCTCTGAAACTCTCTGAGACTCACTGAAACTCTCTGTCACTATCTGACACTCTCTGACACTCTCTGAAACTCTCTGAAACTCTCTGAAACTCTCTGAAACTCTCTGAGACTCACTGAAACTCTCTGTCACTATCTGACACTCTCTGAAGCTCTCTGACACTCTCTGACACTCTCTGCAATCTCTCTGACACTCTCTGACAGTCTGTGACACTCTCTGAAACACTCTGACACTCTCTGACACTCTCTGACACACTCAGAAACTCTCAGAAACTCCCTGGCAATCTCTGACACGCTCAGACACTCTCTGAAACTCTCTGACACTCTCTGAAACTCTCTGAAACTCTCTGACACTGTCTGACACTATCCGACACTCTCTGAAACTCTCTGACACTCTCTGACAATCTGTGACACCATGTGAAACTCTCTGACGCTCTCTGACACTCTGTGACATTCTCTGAAACTCTCTGAAACTCTCTGACATTCTCTGACGCACTCAGAATCTCTCAGAACCCTCGGACAGTCTCTGACACTCTCTGACACTCTCTTACACTCACAGATACTCTCAGACACTCTCTGACACTCTCTGACACTCTCTGACAATCTCTGACACTCTCAGACCCACTCTGACACTCTCTGACACTCTCTGACACTCTCTGACATTCTCCGACACTCTCTGAAACTCTGTGACACTCTCTGACAATCTCAGACACTCTCTGACACACTCTGAAACGCTCTGAAACGCTCTGACACTCTCTGCAATCTCTCTGACACTCTCTGAAGCTCTCTGGCACTCACAGATACTCTCAGAAACTCTCCGACATTCTCTGACACCCTCTGACACTCTCTGACAGTCGCTGACACTCTGTGACACTCCCTGACACACTCAGAAAATCTCAGAACCCTCTGACACTCTGTTACACTTACAGATACTCTCAGTAACTCTCCGACATTCTCTGACACTCTCTGACATTCTCTGAAACTCTCTGAAACTCTCTGACACTCTCTGAAACTCTCTGAAACTCTCTGAGACTCACTGAAACTCTATGTCACTATCTGACACTCTCTGACACTCTCTGTAGCTCTCTGAAACTCTCTGAAACACTCTGAGACTCACTGAAACTCTCTGTCACTATCTGACACTCTCTGACACTCTCTGAAGCTCTCTGACACTCTCGGACACTCTCTGCAATCTCTCTGACACTCTCTGACAGTCTGTGACACTCTCTGAAACACTCTGACACTCTCTGACACTCTCTGACACACTCAGAAACTCTCAGAAACTCTCAGAAACTCTCTGGCAATCTCTGACACGCTCAGACACTCTCTGAAACTCTCTGACATTCTCTGAAACTCTCTGACACTTTCTGACACTATCCGACACTCTCTGAAACTCTCTGGCACTCTCTGACAATCTGTGACACACTGTGAAACTCTCTGACGCTCTCTGACACTCTGTGACAGTCTCTGAAAATCTCTGACATTCTCTGACACACTCAGAATATCTCAGAACCCTCGGACAGTCTCTGACACTCTCTGACACTCTCTTACACTCACAGATACTCTCAGAATCTCTCCGACACTCTCTGACACTCTCTGACAATCTCTGAAACTCTCAGACCCTCTCTGACACTCTTAGACAATCTCTGACACTCTCTGACACTCTCTGAAACACTCTGAAACTCTCTGACATTCTCCGACACTCTCTGAAACTCTGTGACACTCTCTGACAATCTCAGACACTCTCTGACACACTCTGAAACTCTCTGAAACGCTCTGACACTCTCTGACACTCTCTGACACTCTCTGAAGCTCTCTGAAACTCTCTGAAATTCTCTGAAACTCTGAAGCTCTCCCACACTCTCTGACACTCTCTGCAATCTCTCTGACACTCTCTGAAACTCTCTGACACTCTCTGAAACTCTCTGAAACTCTCTGACACTCTCTGACACTCTCTGAAACTCTTTGACACTCTGTGACACTCTCTGGCACTTTGTGACACTCTCGGAAACTCTCTGACACTCTCTGACACTCTCCGACACACTCAGAAACTCTCTGGCACTCTCTGACACTCTCAGATACTCTCAGAAACTCTCCGACATTCTCTGAAGCTCTCCCACACTCTCTGACACTCTCTGCAATCTCTCTGACACTCTCTGAAACTCTCTGACACTCTCTGAAACTCTCTGACACTCTCTGACTGTCTCTAAAACTCTTTGACAATCTCTGACACTCTCTGAAACTCTCTGACACTCTCTGACACTCTCTGAAACTCTTTGACACTCTGTGACACTCTCTGGCACTTTGTGACACTCTCGGAAACTCTCTGACACTCTCTGACACTCTCCGACACACTCAGAAACTCTCTGGCACTCTCTGACACTCTCAGAAGCTCTCTGAAAATCTCTGACACTCTCTGAAACTCTTTGACACTCTCTGACACTCTCCGAAACTCTCTCAATCTCTCTGACACTCTCAGACAGTGTCTGACACTCTCTGAATCTCTCTGACACTCTCTGACACTCTCTGACACTCTCTGACATTCTCTGACACTCTCTGAAGCTCTCTGAAACTCTCTGAAACTCTCTTAAACTCTCTGAAGCACTCTGACACTCTCTGACACTCTCTGCAATGTCTCTGACACTCTCTGACTGTCTGTGACACTCTCTGAAACTCTCTGACACTCTCTGACACTCTCTGACAAACTCAGAAACTCTCAGAATGTCTCTGGCAATCTCCGACACGCTCAGACACTCTCTGAAACTCTCTGAGACTCACTGAAACTCTCTGTCACTATCTGACACTCTCTGACACTCTCTGAAGCTCTCTGAAACTCTCTGAAACTCTCTTAAACTCTCTGAAGCACTCTGACACTCTCTGACACTCTCTGCAATCTCTCTGACACTCTCTGATTGTCTGTGACACTCTCTGAAACTCTCTGACACTCTCTGACACTCTCTGACAAACTCAGAAACTCTCAGAATGTCTCTGGCAATCTCCGACACGCTCAGACACTCTCTGAAACTCTCTGACACTCTCTGAAACTCTTTGAAACTCTCTGACACTGTCTGACACTATCCGACTCTCTCTGAAACTCTCTGACACTCTCTGACAATCTGTGACACACTGTGAAACTCTCTGACGCTCTCTGACACTCTGCGACACTCTGTGACACTCTCTGACACTCTCTGAAACTCTCTGAAACACTCTGCAATCTCTCTGACACTCTCTGACAGTCTGTGACACTCTCTGAAACACTTTGACACTCTCTGACACTCTCTGACACACTCAGAACCTCTCAGAAACTCTCAGAAACTCTCAGAAACTCTCTGGCAATCTCTGACACGCTCAGACACTCTCTGAAACTCTCTGACACTCTCTGAGACTCACCGACACTCTCTGACGCTATCCGACACACTCTGAAACTCTCTGACACTCTCTGACACTCTGTGACACACTGTGAAACTCTCTGACGCTCTCTGACACTCTGTGACAGTCTCTGAAACTCTCTGAAACTCTCTGACATTCTCTGACACACTCAGAATCTCTCAGAACCCTCGGACAATCTCTGACACGATCTGACACTCTGTTACACTCACAGATACTCTCTGAAACTCTCCGACACTCTCTGAAACTCTCTGACAATCTCTGACACTATCAGACCCTCTCTGACACTCTCTGACACTCTCTGACACTCTCTGAAACTCTCTGAAACTCTGTGAGACTCACTGAAACTCTCTGTCACTATCCGACACTCTCTGACACTCCCTGAAACTCTCTGAAGCTCTCTGGCCAACTCTGACACTCTCTGCAATCACTCTGACACTCTCTGACACGCTGTGACATTCTCAGAAACTCTCTGAAACTCTCTGACACTTTGTGACAGTCTCTGAAGCTCTCTGAAACTCTCTGATACTCTCTGAACCTCTCTGACAAACTCTGACACTCTCTGCAATCACTCTGACACTCTCTGACACGCTGTGACACACTCAGAAATTTTCTGAAACTCTCTGACACTTTGTGACACTCTCTGAAACTCTCTGACACTCTCTGACACTCTCCGACACACTCAGAAACTCTCTGGCACTCTCTGACACTCTCAGAAGCTCTCTGAAACTCTCTGACACTCTCTGAAACTCTTTGACACTCTCTGACACTCTCTGAAACTCTCTGACACTCTCTGACACTCTCTGAAAAGCTTTGACACCCTCTGACACTCTCAGACAGTGTCTGACACTCTCTGAATCTCTCTGACACTCTCTGACACTCTCTGAAGCTCTCTGAAGCTCTCTGACACTCTGTGACACTCTCTGAAACTCTCTGACACTCTCTGACACTCTCTGAAACTTTCTGACACTCTCTGACACTCTCTGAAACTCTCTGAAACTCTCTGAAAATCTCAGAAACTCTCTGACACTCTCTGACAGTCTGTGACACTCTCTGAAACTCTCTGACACGATCTGACACTCTCTGACACTCTCTGACACTCTCTGAAAAACTCGGTGACACACTGTGAAACTCTCTGACACTCTCAGACCCTCTCTGACACTCTCTGACACCCTCTGACACTCTCAGAAGCTCTCTGAAACTCTCTGACACTCTCTGAAACTCTTTGACACTCTCTGACACTCTCTGAAACTCTCTGACACTCTCTGACACTCTCTGAAACTCTTTGACACTCTCTGACACTCTCAGACAGTGTCTGACACTCTCTGAATCTCTCTGACACTCTCTGACACTCTCTGAAGCTCTCTGAAGCTCTCTGACACTCTGTGACACTCTCTGAAACTCTCTGACACTATCTGACACTCTCAGAAACTTTCTGACACTCTGTGACACTCTCTGAAACTCTCTGAAACTCTCTGAAACTCTCAGTAACTCTCTTACACTCTCTGACAGTCTGTGACACTCTCTGAAACTCTCTGACACTCTCTGACACGATCTGACACACTCTGACACTCTCTGACACTCTCTGAAACACTCTGAAACTCTCTGACATTGTCCGACACTCTCTGAAACTCTGTAACACTCTCTGACACTTACAGACACTCTCTGACACACTCTCAAACACTCTGAAACGCTCTGACACTCTCTGACAATTGTCTGAATCTCTCTGTCACACTCTGACACTCTCTGACACTCTCTGAAGCTCTCTGAAACTCTCTGAAATTCTCTGAAACTCTCTGAAACCCTCTGAAACTCTCTGAGACTCACTGAAACTCTCTGTCACTATCTGACACTCTCGCACACTCTCTGACACTCTCTGCAATCTCTCTGACACTCTCTGAAACTCTCATACACTCACAGATACTCTCAGAAACTCTCCGACATTCTCTGACACCCTCTGACACTCTCTGGCACTCTCTGACAGTCTCTGACACTCTGTGACACTCCCTGACACACTCAGAAACTCTCAGAACCCTCTGACACTCTCTTACACTTACAGATACTCTCAGAAACTCTCCGACATTCTCTGAAACTCTCTGACATTCTCTGACATTCTCTGAAACTCTCTGAAACTCTCTGACACTCTCTGAAACCCTCTGAAACTCTCTGAGACTCATTGAAACTCTCTGTCACTATCTGACACTCTCTGACACTCTCTGAAACTCTCTGAGACTCACTGAAACTCTCTGTCACTATCTGACACTCTCTGAAGCTCTCTGACACTCTCTGACACTCTCTGCAATCTCTCTGACACTCTCTGACAGTCTGTGACACTCTCTGAAACACTCTGACACTCTCTGACACTCTCTGACACACTCAGAAACTCTCAGAAACTCTCTGGCAATCTCTGACACGCTCAGACACTCTCTGAAACTCTCTGACACTCTCTGAAACTCTCTGAAACTCTCTGACACTGTCTGACACTATCCGACACTCTCTGAAACTCTCTGACACTCTCTGACAATCTGTGACACACTGTGAAACTCTCTGACGCTCTCTGAAACTCTGTGACAGTCTCTGAAACTCTCTGAAACTCTCTGACATTCTCTGACACACTCAGAATCTCTCAGAACCCTCGGACAGTCTCTGACACTCTCTGACACTCTCTTACACTCACAGATACTCTCAGACACTCTCTGACACTCTCTGACACTCTCTGACAATCTCTGACACTCTCAGACCCACTCTGACACTCTCTGACACTCCCTGACACTCTCTGAAACTCTCTGACATTCTCCGACACTCTCTGAAACTCTGTGACACTCTCTGACAATCTCAGACACTCTCTGACACACTCTGAAACTCTCTGAAACGCTCTGACACTCTCTGCAATCTCTCTGACACTCTCTGAAGCTCTCTGGCACTCACAGATACTCTCAGAAACTCTCCGACATTCTCTGACACCCTCTGACACTCTCTGACACTCTCTGACAGTCGCTGACACTCTGTGACACTCCCTGACACACTCAGAAAATCTCAGAACCCTCTGACACTCTGTTACACTTACAGATAATCTCAGAAACTCTCCGACATTCTCTGACACTCTCTGACATTCTCTGAAACTCTCTGAAACTCTCTGACACTCTCTGAGACTCACTGAAACTCTATGTCACTATCTGACACTCTCTGACACTCTCTGAAGCTCTCTGACACTCTCGGACACTCTCTGCAATCTCTCTGACACTCTCTGACAGTCTGTGACACTCTCTGAAACACTCTGACACTCTCTGACACTCTCTGACACACTCAGAAACTCTCAGAAACTCTCTGGCAATCTCTGACACGCTCAGACACTCTCTGAAACTCTCTGACACTCTCTGAAACTCTCTGACACTTTCTGACACTATCCGACACTCTCTGAAACTCTCTGACATTCTCTGACACACTCAGAATCTCTCAGAACCCTCGGACAGTCTCTGACACTCTCTGACACTCTCTTACACTCACAGATACTCTCAGAATCTCTCCGACACTCTCTGACACTCTCTGACAATCTCTGACACTCTCAGACCCTCTCTGACACTCTTAGATACTCTCTGACACTCTCTGAAACACTCTGAAACTCTCTGACATTCTCCGACACTCTCTGAAACTCTGTGACACTCTCTGACAATCTCAGACACTCTCTGACATACTCTGAAACTCTCTGAAACGCTCTGACACTCTCTGACACTCTCTGAAGCTCTCTGAAACTCTCTGAAATTCTCTGAAACTCTGAAGCTCTCCCACACTCTCTGACACTCTCTGCAATCTCTCTGACACTCTCTGAAACTCTCTGACACTCTCTGAAACTCTCTGACACTCTCTGACTGTCTCTAAAACTCTTTGACAATCTCTGACACTCTCTGAAACTGTCTGACACTCTCTGACACTCTCTGAAACTCTTTGACACTCTCTGAAACTCTCTGACACTTTGTGACACTCTCGGAAAATCTCTGACACTCTCTGACAGTCTGTGCCACTCTCTGAAACTCTCTGACACTCTCTGACACGATCTGACACTCTCTGAAACTCTCTGACACTCTGTGACACACTGTGAAACTCTCTGACACTCTCAGACCCTCTCTGACACTCTCTGGCACTCTCTGACACTCTCTGAAACTTTCTGACACTCTCTGACACTCTCTGAAACTCTCTGAAACTCTCAGAAAATCTCTGACACTCTCTGACAGTCTGTGACACTCTCTGAAACTCTCTGACACTCTCTGACACTCTCTGAAACTCTCTGACACTTTCTGACACTATCCGACACTCTCTGAAACTCTCTGACACTTTGTGACACTCTCGGAAAATCTCTGACACTCTCTGACAGTCTGTGCCACTCTCTGAAACTCTCTGACACTCTCTGACACGATCTGACACTCTCTGAAACTCTCTGACACTCTGTGACACACTGTGAAACTCTCTGACACTCTCAGACCCTCTCTGACACTCTCTGGCACTCTCTGACACTCTCTGAAACTTTCTGACACTCTCTGACACTCTCTGAAACTCTCTGAAACTCTCAGAAAATCTCTGACACTCTCTGACAGTCTGTGACACTCTCTGAAACTCTCTGACACTCTCTGACACTCTCTGAAACTCTCTGACACTTTCTGACACTATCCGACACTCTCTGAAACTCTCTGACACTTTGTGACACTCTCGGAAAATCTCTGACACTCTCTGACAGTCTGTGCCACTCTCTGAAACTCTCTGACACTCTCTGACACGATCTGACACTCTCTGAAACTCTCTGACACTCTGTGACACACTGTGAAACTCTCTGACACTCTCAGACCCTCTCTGACACTCTCTGGCACTCTCTGACACTCTCTGAAACTTTCTGACACTCTCTGACACTCTCTGAAACTCTCTGAAACTCTCAGAAAATCTCTGACACTCTCTGACAGTCTGTGACACTCTCTGAAACTCTCTGACACTCTGTGACACGATCTGACACTCTCTGAAACTCTCTGACACTCTGTGACACACTGTGAAACTCTCTGACACTCGCCGACACTCTCTGACACTCTCTGACACTCTCTGACACTCTCTGAAACACTCTGAAACTCTCTGACATTCTCCGACACTCTCGGAAACTCTGTGACACTCTCTGACACTTACAGACACTCTCTGACACACTCTGAAACACTCTGAAACGCTCTGACACTCTCTGACAATTCTCTGAAATTCTCTGTCACTCTCTGACACTCTCTGAAACTCTTTGACACTCTCTGACACTCTCTGGCACTTTGTGACACTCTCTGAAACTCTCTGACACTCTCTGACACTCTCCGACACTCTCTGACAGTCTCTGAAACTCTTTGACAATCTCTGACACTTTCTGAAACTCTCTGAAGCTCTCTGACACTCTCTGAAATTCTTTGACACTCTCTAACACTCTCTGGCACTTTGTGACACTCTCTGAAACTCTCTGACTCTCTCTGACACTCTCCGACACACCCAGAATCTCTCTGGCACTCTCTGACACTCTCAGAAGCTCTCTGAAACTCTCTGAAACTCTCTGACACTCTCTGAAACTCTCTGAAACTCTCTGACAGTCACTGAAACTCTTTGACACTATCAGACACTCTCTGAAACTTTCTGACACTCTCAGAAGCTCTCTGAAAATCTCTGACACTCTCTGAAACTCTTTGGCACTCTCTGACACTCTCTGAAACTCTCTGACACTCTCTGACACTCTCTGAAACTCTCAGACAGTGTCTGACACTCTCTGAATCTCTCTGACAATCTCTGACACTCTCTGACACTCTCTGAAGCGCTCTGAAGCTCTATGACACTCTGTGACACTCTCTGAAACTCTCTGACACTCTCTGACACTCTCTGAAACTTTCTGACACTCTCTGACACTCTCTGAAACTCTCTGAAACTCTCAGAAAATCTCTGACACTCTCTGACAGTCTGTGACACTCTCTGAAACTCTCTGACACTCTGTGACACGATCTGACACTCTCTGAAACTCTCTGACACTCTGTGACACACTGTGAAACTCTCTGACACTCGCAGACACTCTCTGACACTCTCTGACACTCTCTGACACTCTCTGAAACACTCTGAAACTCTCTGACATTCTCCGACACTCTCGGAAACTCTGTGACACTCTCTGACACTTACAGACACTCTCTGACACACTCTGAAACACTCTGAAACGCTCTGACACTCTCTGACAATTCTCTGAAATTCTCTGTCACTCTCTGACACTCTCTGAAACTCTTTGACACTCTCTGACACTCTCTGGCACTTTGTGACACTCTCTGAAACTCTCTGACACTCTCTGACACTCTCCGACACTCTCTGACAGTCTCTGAAACTCTTTGACAATCTCTGACACTTTCTGAAACTCTCTAAAGCTCTCTGACACTCTCTGAAATTCTTTGACACTCTCTAACACTCTCTGGCACTTTGTGACACTCTCTGAAACTCTCTGACTCTCTCTGACACTCTCCGACACACCCAGAATCTCTCTGGCACTCTCTGACACTCTCAGAAGCTCTCTGACACTCTCTGAAACTCTCTGACACTCTCTGAAACTCTCTGAAACTCTCTGACAGTCACTGAAACTCTTTGACACTATCAGACACTCTCTGAAACTTTCTGACACTCTCAGAAGCTCTCTGAAAATCTCTGACACTCTCTGAAACTCTTTGGCACTCTCTGACACTCTCTGAAACTCTCTGACACTCTCTGACACTCTCTGAAACTCTCAGACAGTGTCTGACACTCTCTGAATCTCTCTGACAATCTCTGACACTCTCTGACACTCTCTGAAGCGCTCTGAAGCTCTATGACACTCTGTGACACTCTCTGAAACTCTCTGACACTCTCTGACACTCTCTGAAACTTTCTGACACTCTCTGACACTCTCTGAAACTCTCTGAAACTCTCAGAAAATCTCTGACACTCTCTGACAGTCTGTGACACTCTCTGAAACTCTCTGACACTCTGTGACACGATCTGACACTCTCTGAAACTCTCTGACACTCTGTGACACACTGTGAAACTCTCTGACACTCGCAGACACTCTCTGACACTCTCTGACACTCTCTGACACTCTCTGAAACACTCTGAAACTCTCTGACATTCTCCGACACTCTCGGAAACTCTGTGACACTCTCTGACACTTACAGACACTCTCTGACACACTCTGAAACACTCTGAAACGCTCTGACACTCTCTGACAATTCTCTGAAATTCTCTGTCACTCTCTGACAGTCTCTGAAACTCTTTGACACTCTCTGACACTCTCTGGCACTTTGTGACACTCTCTGAAACTCTCTGACACTCTCTGACACTCTCCGACACTCTCTGACAGTCTCTGAAACTCTTTGACAATCTCTGACACTCTCTGAAACTCTCTGAAACTCTCTGACAGTCTCTGAAACTCTTTGACACTATCATACACTCTCTGAAACTTTCTGACACTCTCTGACACTCTCTGAAACTTTCTGAAACTCTCAGAAACTCTCAGAAACTCTCTGACACTCTCTGACACTCTCCGACACACTCAGAAACTCTCTGGCACTCTCTGACACTCTCAGAAGCTCTCTGAAAATCTCTGACACTCTCTGAAACTCTTTGGCACTCTCTGACACTCTCTGAAACTCTCTGACACTCTCTGACACTCTCTGAAACTCTTTGACACTCTCTGACACTCTCAGACAGTGTCCGACACTCTCTGAATCTCTCTGACAATCTCTGACACTCTCTGACACTCTCTGAAGCGCTCTGAAGCTCTATGACACTCTGTGACACTCTCTGAAACTCTCTGACACTCTCTGAAACTTTCTGACACTCTCTGACACTCTCTGAAACTCTCTGAAACTCTCAGAAAATCTCTGACACTCTCTGACAGTCTGTGACACTCTCTGAAACTCTCTGACACTCTCTGACACGATCTGACACTCTCTGAAACTCTCTGACACTCTGTGACACACTGTGAAACTCTCTGACACTCGCAGACACTCTCTGACACTCTCTGACACTCTCTGACACTCTCTGAAACACTCTGAAACTCTCTGACATTCTCCGACACTCTCGGAAACTCTGTGACACACTCTGACACTTACAGACACTCTCTGACACACTCTGAAACACTCTGAAACGCTCTGACACTCTCTGACAATTCTCTGAAATTCTCTGTCACTCTCTGACACTCTCTGAAACTCTTTGACACTCTCTGACACTCTCTGGCACTTTGTGACACTCTCTGAAACTCTCTGACACTCTCTGACACTCTCCGACACTCTCTGACAGTCTCTGAAACTCTTTGACAATCTCTGACACTCTCTGAAACTCTCTGAAACTCTCTGACACTCTCTGAAACTCTTTGACACTCTCTAACACTCTCTGGCACTTTGTGACACTCTCTGAAACTCTCTGACTCTCTCTGACACTCTCCGACACACCCAGAAACTCTCTGGCACTCTCTGACACTCTCAGAAGCTCTCTGAAAATCTCTGACACTCTCTGAAACTACTTGACACTCTCTGACACTCTCTGAAATTCTCTGACACTCTCTGACACTCTCTGAAACTCTTTAACACTCTCTGACACTCTCAGACAGTGTCTGACACTCTCTGAATCTCTCTGACACTCTCTGAAACTCTCTGACACTCTTGAAGCTCTCTGAAGCTCTCTGACACTCTGTGACACTCTCTGAAACTCTCTGACACTATCTGACACTCTCTGAAACTTTCTGACACTCTCTGACACTCTCTGACACTCTCTGAAACTCTCTGAAACTCTCTGAAACTCTCAGAAGCTCTCTGACACTCTCTGACAGTCTGTGACACTCTCTGAAACTCTCTGACACTCTCTGAAACTCTTTGACACTCTCTAACACTCTCTGGCAATTTGTGACACTCTCTGAAACTCTCTGACTCTCTCTGACACTCTCTGACACACCCAGAAACTCTCTGGCACTCTCTGACACTCTCAGAAGCTCTCTGAAAATCTCTGACACTCTCTGAAACTACTTGACACTCTCTGACACTCTCTGAAATTCTCTGACACTCTCTGACACTCTCTGAAACTCTTTAACACTCTCTGACACTCTCAGACAGTGTCTGACACTCTCTGAATCTCTCTGACACTCTCTGACACTCTCTGACACTCTTGAAGCTCTCTGAAGCTCTCTGACACTCTGTGACACTCTCTGAAACTCTCTGACACTATCTGACACTCTCTGAAACTTTCTGACACTCTCTGACACTCTCTGACACTCTCTGAAACTCTCTGAAACTCTCTGAAACTCTCAGAAGCTCTCTGACACTCTCTGACAGTCTGTGACACTCTCTGAAATTCTCTGTCACTCTCTGACACTCTCTGAAACTCTTTGACACTCTCTGACACTCTCTGGCACTTTGTGACACTCTCTGAAACTCTCTGACACTCTCTGACACTCTCCGACACTCTCTGACAGTCTCTGAAACTCTTTGACAATCTCTGACACTCTCTGAAACTCTCTGAAACTCTCTGACACTCTCTGAAACTCTTTGACACTCTCTAACACTCTCTGGCACTTTGTGACACTCTCTGAAACTCTCTGACTCTCTCTGACACTCTCCGACACACCCAGAAACTCTCTGGCACACTCTGACACTCTCAGAAGCTCTCTGAAAATCTCTGACACTCTCTGAAACTATTTGACACTCTCTGACACTCTCTGAAATTCTCTGACACTCTCTGACACACTCTGAAACTCTTTAACACTCTCTGACACTCTCAGACAGTGTCTGACACTCTCTGAATCTCTCTGACACTCTCTGACACTCTCTGACACTCTTGAAGCTCTCTGAAGCTCTCTGACACTCTGTGACACTCTCTGAAACTCTCTGACACTATCTGACACTCTCTGAAACTTTCTGACACTCTCTGACACTCTCTGACACTCTCTGACACTCTCTGAAACTCTCTGAAACTCTCTGAAACTCTCAGAAGCTCTCTGACACTCTCTGACAGTCTGTGACACTCTCTGAAACTCTCTGACACTCTCTGACACGATCTGACACACTGTGAAACTCTCTGACACTCTCAGACCCTCTCTGACACTCTCTGACACTCTCTGACACTCTCTGAAACACTCTGAAACTCTCTGACATTCTCCGACACTCTCTGAAACTCTGTGACACTCTCTGACACTCTCTGAAACTCTTTGACACTCTCTGACACTCTCTGGCACTTTGTGACACTCTCTGAAACTCTCTGACACTCTCTGACACTCTCCGACACACTCAGAAACTCTCTGACACTCTCTGAAACTCTCTGACACTCTCTGACACTCTCTGAAACTCTCTGACAATCTCTGACACTCTCTGAAACTCTCTGACACTCTCTGACACATTCTGAAACTCTCTGACACTCTCTGAAACTCTTTGACACTCTCTGACACTCTCAGACTGTGTCTGACACTCTCTGAATCTCTCTGACACTCTCTGACACTCTCTGACACTCTCTGACACTCTCTGAAGCTCTCTGAAGCTCTCTGACACTCTGTGACACTCTCTGAAACTCTCTGACACTATCTGACACTCTCTGAAGCTTTCTGACACTCTCTGACACTCTCTGAAACTCTCTGAAACTCTCTGAAACTCTCAGAAACTCTCTGACACTCTCTGACAGTCTGTGACACTCTCTGAAACTCTCTGACACTCTCTGACACGAACTGACACTCTCTGAAACTCTCTGACACTCTGTGACACACTGTGAAACTCTCTGACACTCTCAGCCCCTCTATGACAATCTCTGACACTCTCTGACACTCTCTGAAACACTCTGAAACTCTCTGACATTCTCCGACACTCACTGAAACTCTGTGACACTCTCTGACACTTACAGACACTCTCTGACACACTCTGAAACACTCTGAAACGCTCTGACACTCTCTGACAATTCTCTGAAATTCTCTGTCACTCTCTGGCACTCTCTGAAACTCTTTGACACTCTCTGACACTCTCTGGCACTTTGTGACACTCTCTGAAACTCTCTGACACTCTCTGACACTCTCCGACACACTCAGAAACTCTCTGACACTCTCTGAAACTCTCTGACACTCTCTGAAACTCTCTGACACTCTCTGACAGTCTCTGAAACACTTTGACAATCTCTGACACTCTCTGAAACTCTCTGACACTCTCTGACACTCTCTGAAACTCTTTGACACTCTCTGACACTCTCTGGCACTTTGTGACACTCTCTGAAACTCTCTGACACTCTCTGACACTCTCCGACACACTCAGAAATTCCCTGGCACTCTCTGACACTCTCAGAAGTTCTCTGAAAATCTCTGACACTCTCTGAAACTCTTTGACAATCTCTGACACTCTCTGAAACTCTTTGACACTTTCAGACAGTGTCTGACACTCTCTGAATCTCTCTGACAATCTCTGACACTCTCTGAAGCTCTCTGAAGCTCTCTGACACTCTGTGACACTCTCTGAAACTCTCTGACACTATCTGACACTCTCTGAAACTTTCCGACACTCTCTGACACTCTCTGAAACTCTCTGACACTCTCTGAAACTCTCAGAAACTCTCTGAAACTCTCTGACAGTCTGTGACACTCTCTGAAACTCTCTGACACTCTCTGAAACTCTCTGACACTCTGTGACACACTGTGAAACTCTCTGACACTCTCAGACCCTCTCTGACCCTCACTGACACTCTCTGAAACACTCTGAAACTCTCTGACATTCTCCGACACTCTCTGAAACTCTGTGACACTCTCTGACACTTACAGAAACTCTCTGAAACACTCTGACACTCTCTGACACTCTCTGAAGCTCTCTGAAGCTCTCTGACACTCTGTGACACTCTCTGAAACTCTCTGACACTATCTGAAACTCTCTGAAACTTTCTGACACTCTCTGACACTCTCTGAAAGTCTCTGAAACCCTCTGAAACTCTCAGAAACTCTCTGACACTCTCTTACAGTCTGTGACACTCTCTGAAACTCTCTGACACTCTCTGACACGATCTGACACTCTCTGAAACTCTCTGACACTCTGTGACACACTGTGAAACTCTCTGACACTCTCAGACCCTCTCTGACACTCTCTGACACTCTCTGACACTCTCTGAAACACTCTGAAACTCTCTGACATTCTCCGACACTCTCGGAAACTCTGTGACACTCTCTGGCACCTACAGACATTCTCTGACACACTCTGAAACACTCTGAAACGCTCTGACACTCTCTGACAATTCTCTGAAATTCTCTGTCACTCTCTGAGACTCTCTGACACTCTCTGAAACACTTTGACACTCTCTGACACTCTCTGGCACTTTGTGACACTCTCTGAAACTCTCTGACACTCTCTGACACTCTCCGACACACTCAGAAACTCTCTGACACTCTCTGAAACTCTTTGACAATCTCTGAAACTCTCTGACACTCTCTGACAGTCTCTGAAACTCTTTGACAATCTCTGACACTCTCTGAAACTCTCTGACACTCTCTGACACTCTCTGAAACTCTTTGACACTCTCTGACACTCTCTGGCACTTTGTGACACTCTCTGAAACTCTCTGACACTCTCTGACACTCTCCGACACACTCAGAAACTCTCTGGCACTCTCTGACACTCTCAGAAGCTCTCTGAAAATCTCTGACACTCTCTGAAACTCTTTGACACTCTCTGACACTCTCTGAAACTCTTTGACACTCTCTGACACTCTCAGACAGTATCTGACACTCTCTGAATCTCTCTGACACTCTCTGACACTCTCTGAAGCTCTCTGAAGCTCTCTGACACTCTGTGACACTCTCTGAAACTCTCTGACACTATCTGACACTCTCTGAAACTTTCTGACACTCTCTGACACTCTCTGAAACGCTCTGAAACTCTCAGAAACTCTCTGACACTCTCTGACAGTCTGTGACACTCTCTGAAACTCTCTGACACTCTCTCACACTCTCTGACACGATCTGACACTCTCTGAAACTCTCTGACACTCTCTGACACTCTCTGAAACACTCTGAAACTCTCTGACATTCTCCGACACTCTCTGAAACTCTGTGCCACTCTCTGACACTTACAGACACTCTCTGACACACTCTGAAACACTCTGAAACGCTTTGACACTCTCTGACAATTCTCTGAAATTCTCTGTCACTCTCTGACACTCTCTGACACTCTCTGAAGCTCTCTGAAACTCTCTGAAATTCTCTGAAACTCTGAAGCTCTCCCACACTCTCTGACACTCTCTGCCATCTCTCTGACACTCTCTGAAACTTTTTGACACTCTGTGACACTCCCTGACACACTCAGAAACTCTCAGAAACCTCTGACACTCTCTTACACTTACAGATACTCTCAGAAACTCTCCGACATTCTCTGACATTCTCTGACATTCTCTAACATTCTCTGAAACTCTCTGAAACTCTCTGACACTCTCTGAAATTCTCTGAAACTCTCTGAAACTCTCTGAGACTCACTGAAACTCTCTGTCACTATCTGACACTCTCTGACACTCTCTGAAGCTCTCTGAAACTCTCTGAAACACTCTGAGACTCTCTGAAACTCTCTGAAACTCTCTGAGACTCACTGAAACTCTCTGATACTATCTGACACTCTCTGACACGCTCTGAAGCTCTCTGACACTCTCTGACACTCTCTGCAATCTCTCTGACACTCTCTGACAGTCTGTGACACTCTCTGAAACACTCTGACACTCTCTGGCACTCTCTGACACACTCAGAAACTCTTAGAAAGTCTCTGGCAATCTCTGACACTCTCAGACACTTTCTGAAAGTCTCTGACACTCTCTGAAACTCTCTGAAACTCTCTGACACTGTCTGACACTCTCTGACAATCTGTGACACACTGTGAAACTCTCTGACGCTCTCTGAAACTCTGTGACAGTCTCTGAAACTCTCTGACATTCTCTGAAACGCTCAGAATCTCTCAGAACCCTCGGACAGTCTCTGACACTCTCTGACACTCTCTTGCACTGACAGATACTCTCAGAAACTCTCTGACACTCTCTGAAACTCTGTGACACTCTCTGACACTTACAGAAACTCTCTGACACACTCTGAAACGCTCTGACACTCTGTGACAATTCTCTGAAATTCTCTGTCACTCTCTGACACTCTCTGAAACTCTTTAACACTCTCTGACACTCTCTGGCACTTTGTGACACACTCTGAAACTCTCTGACACTCTCTGACACTCTCCGACACACTCAGAAACTCTCTGACACTCTCTGAAACTCTCTGACACTCTCTGAAACTCTCTGACACTCTCTGACAGTCTCTGAAACTCTTTGACAATCTCTGACACTCGCTGAATCTCTCTGACACACTCTGACACTCTCTGAAACTCTTTGACACTCTCTGACACTCTCTGGCACTTTGTGACACTCTCTGAAACTCTCTGACACTCTCTGACACTCTCCGACACACTCAGAAACTCTCTGGCACTCTCTGACACTCTCAGAAGCTCTCTGAAAATCTCTGACACTCTCTGAAACTCTTTGACACTCTCTGACAATCTCTGAAACTCTCTGACACTCTCTGACACTCTCTGAAACTCTTTGACACTCTCTGACACTCTCAGACAGTGTCTGACACTCTCTGAATCTCTCTGACACTCTCTGAAGCTCTCTGAAGCTCTCTGACACTCTGTGACACTCTCTGAAACTCTCTGACACTCTCTGAAACTCTCTGAAACTTTCTGACACTCTCTGACACTCTCTGAAACTCTCTGAAACTCTCTGAAACTCTCAGAAACTCTCTGACACTCTCTTACAGTCTGTGACACTCTCTGAAACTCTCTGACACTCTCTGACACGATCTGACACTCTCTGAAACTCTCTGACACTCTGTGACACACTGTGAAACTCTCTGACACTCTCAGACCCTCTCTGACACTCTCTGACACTCTCTGACACTCTCTGAAACACTCTGAAACTCTCTGACATTCTCCGACACTCTCGGAAACTCTGTGACACTCTCTGACACCTACAGACACTCTCTGACACACTCTGAAACACTCTGAAACGCTCTGACACTCTCTGACAATTCTCTGAAATTCTCTGTCACTCTCTGACACTCTCTGAAACTCTTTGACACTCTCTGACACTCTCTGACACTCTCTGACACTCTCCGACACACTCAGAAACTCTCTGACACTCTCTGAAACTCTCTGACACTCTCTGAAACTCTCTGACACTCTCTGACAGTCTCTGAAACTCTTTGACAATCTCTGACACTCTCTGAAACTCTCTGACACTCTCTGACACTCTCTGCAATCTCTCTGACACTCTCTGACAGTCTGTGACACTCTCTGAAACACTCTGACACTCTCTGGCACTCTCTGACACACTCAGAAACTCTTAGAAAGTCTCTGGCAATCTCTGACACTCTCAGACACTTTCTGAAAGTCTCTGACACTCTCTGAAACTCTCTGAAACTCTCTGACACTGTCTGACACTCTCTGACAATCTGTGACACACTGTGAAACTCTCTGACGCTCTCTGAAACTCTGTGACAGTCTCTGAAACTCTCTGACATTCTCTGACACGCTCAGAATCTCTCAGAACCCTCGGACAGTCTCTGACACTCTCTGACACTCTCTTGCACTGACAGATACTCTCAGAAACTCTCTGACACTCTCTGAAACTCTGTGACACTCTCTGACACTTACAGAAACTCTCTGACACACTCTGAAACGCTCTGACACTCTGTGACAATTCTCTGAAATTCTCTGTCATTCTCTGACACTCTCTGAAACTCTTTAACACTCTCTGACACTCTCTGGCACTTTGTGACACACTCTGAAACTCTCTGACACTCTCTGACACTCTCCGACACACTCAGAAACTCTCTGACACTCTCTGAAACTCTCTGACACTCTCTGAAACTCTCTGACACTCTCTGACAGTCTCTGAAACTCTTTGACAATCTCTGACACTCGCTGAATCTCTCTGACACACTCTGACACTCTCTGAAACTCTTTGACACTCTCTGACACTCTCTGGCACTTTGTGACACTCTCTGAAAATCTCTGACACTCTCTGACACTCTCCGACACACTCAGAAACTCTCTGGCACTCTCTGACACTCTCAGAAGCTCTCTGAAAATCTCTGACACTCTCTGAAACTCTTTGACACTCTCTGACAATCTCTGAAACTCTCTGACACTCTCTGACACTCTCTGAAACTCTTTGACACTCTCTGACACTCTCAGACAGTGTCTGACACTCTCTGAATCTCTCTGACACTCTCTGAAGCTCTCTGAAGCTCTCTGACACTCTGTGACACTCTCTGAAACTCTCTGACACTCTCTGAAACTCTCTGAAACTTTCTGACACTCTCTGACACTCTCTGAAACTCTCTGAAACTCTCTGAAACTCTCAGAAACTCTCTGACACTCTCTTACAGTCTGTGACACTCTCTGAAACTCTCTGACACTCTCTGACACGATCTGACACTCTCTGAAACTCTCTGACACTCTGTGACACACTGTGAAACTCTCTGACACTCTCAGACCCTCTCTGACACTCTCTGACACTCTCTGACACTCTCTGAAACACTCTGAAACTCTCTGACATTCTCCGACACTCTCGGAAACTCTGTGACACTCTCTGACACCTACAGACACTCTCTGACACACTCTGAAACACTCTGAAACGCTCTGACACTCTCTGACAATTCTCTGAAATTCTCTGTCACTCTCTGACACTCTCTGAAACTCTTTGACACTCTCTGACACTCTCTGACACTCTCTGACACTCTCTGGCACTTTGTGACACTCTCTGAAACTCTCTGACACTCTCTGACACTCTCCGACACACTCAGAAACTCTCTGACACTCTCTGAAACTCTCTGACACTCTCTGAAACTCTCTGACACTCTCTGACA
The DNA here is from genome assembly GCF_036365525.1 of Heterodontus francisci. Lineage (NCBI taxonomy): Eukaryota > Metazoa > Chordata > Chondrichthyes > Heterodontiformes > Heterodontidae > Heterodontus > Heterodontus francisci. The sequence continues at coordinate 54,696,041 of NC_090398.1, read as the reverse complement.
GTCTCTGAAACTCTTTGACAATCTCTGACACTCTCTGAAACTCTCTGACACTCTCTGACACTCTCTGAACCTCTTTGACACTCTCTGACACTCTCTGGCACTCTGTGACACTCTCTGAAACTCTCTGACACTATCTGAAACTCTCTGAAACTTTCTGACACTCTCTGACACTCTCTGAAACTCTCTGAAAATCTCTGAAACTCTCAGAAACTCTCTGACACTCTCTTACAGTCTGTGACACTCTCTGAAACTCTCTGTCACTTTCTGACACGATCTGACACTCTCTGAAACTCTCTGACACTCTGTGACACACTGTGAAACTCTCTGACACTCTAAGACCCTCTCTGACACTCTCTGACACTCTCTGACACTCTCTGAAACACTCTGAAACTCTCTGACATTCTCCGACACTCTCGGAAACTCTGTGACACTCTCTGACACCTACAGACACTCTCTGACACACTCTGAAACACTCTGAAACGCTCTGACACTCTCTGACAATTCTCTGAAATTCTCTGTCACTCTCTGACACTCTCTGGCACTTTGTGACACTCTCTGAAACTCTCTGACACTCTCTGACACTCTCTGACACTCTCTGGCACTTTGTGACACTCTCTGAAACTCTCTGACACTCTCTGACACTCTCCGACACACTCAGAAACTCTCTGACACTCTCTGAAACTCTCTGACACTCTCTGAAACTCTCTGACACTCTCTGACAGTCTCTGAAACTCTTTGACAATCTCTGACACTCTCTGAAACTCTCTGACACTCTCTGACACTCTCTGAAACTCTTTGACACTCTCTGACACTCTCTGGCACTTTGTGACACTCTCTGAAACTCTCTGACACTCTCTGACAATCTCCGACACACTCAGAAACTCTCTGGCCCTCTCTGACACTCTCAGAAGCTCTCTGAAAATCTCTGACACTCTCTGAAACTCTTTGACACTCTCTGACAATCTCTGAAACTCTCTGACACTCTCTGACACTCTCTGAAACTCTTTGACACTCTCTGACACTCTCAGACAGTGTCTGACACTCTCTGAATCTCTCTGACACTCTCTGAAGCTCTCTGAAGCTCTCTGACACTCTGTGACACTCTCTGAAACTCTCTGACACTCTCTGAAACTCTCTGAAACTTTCTGACACTCTCTGACACTCTCTGAAACTCTCTGAAACTCTCTGAAACTCTCAGAAACTCTCTGACACTCTCTTACAGTCTGTGACACTCTCTGAAACTCTCTGACACTCTCTGACACGATCTGACACTCTCTGAAACTCTCTGACACTCTGTGACACACTGTGAAACTCTCTGACACTCTCAGACCCTCTCTGACACTCTCTGACACTCTCTGACACTCTCTGAAACACTCTGAAACTCTCTGACATTCTCCGACACTCTCGGAAACTCTGTGACACTCTCTGACACCTACAGACACTCTCTGACACACTCTGAAACACTCTGAAACGCTCTGACACTCTCTGACAATTCTCTGAAATTCTCTGTCACTCTCTGACACTCTCTGAAACTCTTTGACACTCTCTGACACTCTCTGACACTCTCTGACACTCTCTGGCACTTTGTGACACTCTCTGAAACTCTCTGACACTCTCTGACACTCTCCGACACACTCAGAAACTCTCTGACACTCTCTGAAACTCTCTGACACTCTCTGAAACTCTCTGACACTCTCTGACAGTCTCTGAAACTCTTTGACAATCTCTGACACTCTCTGAAATCCTCTGACACTCTCTGACACTCTCTGCAATCTCTCTGACACTCTCTGACAGTCTGTGACACTCTCTGAAACACTCTGACACTCTCTGGCACTCTCTGACACACTCAGAAACTCTTAGAAAGTCTCTGGCAATCTCTGACACTCTCAGACACTTTCTGAAAGTCTCTGACACTCTCTGAAACTCTCTGAAACTCTCTGACACTGTCTGACACTCTCTGACAATCTGTGACACACTGTGAAACTCTCTGACGCTCTCTGAAACTCTGTGACAGTCTCTGAAACTCTCTGACATTCTCTGACACGCTCAGAATCTCTCAGAACCCTCGGACAGTCTCTGACACTCTCTGACACTCTCTTGCACTGACAGATACTCTCAGAAACTCTCTGACACTCTCTGAAACTCTGTGACACTCTCTGACACTTACAGAAACTCTCTGACACACTCTGAAACGCTCTGACACTCTGTGACAATTCTCTGAAATTCTCTGTCATTCTCTGACACTCTCTGAAACTCTTTAACACTCTCTGACACTCTCTGGCACTTTGTGACACACTCTGAAACTCTCTGACACTCTCTGACACTCTCCGACACACTCAGAAACTCTCTGACACTCTCTGAAACTCTCTGACACTCTCTGAAATTCTCTGACACTCTCTGACAGTCTCTGAAACTCTTTGACAATCTCTGACACTCGCTGAATCTCTCTGACACACTCTGACACTCTCTGAAACTCTTTGACACTCTCTGACACTCTCTGGCACTTTGTGACACTCTCTGAAACTCTCTGACACTCTCTGACACTCTCCGACACACTCAGAAACTCTCTGGCACTCTCTGACACTCTCAGAAGCTCTCTGAAAATCTCTGACACTCTCTGAAACTCTTTGACACTCTCTGACAATCTCTGAAACTCTCTGACACTCTCTGACACTCTCTGAAACTCTTTGACACTCTCTGACACTCTCAGACAGTGTCTGACACTCTCTGAATCTCTCTGACACTCTCTGAAGCTCTCTGAAGCTCTCTGACACTCTGTGACACTCTCTGAAACTCTCTGACACTCTCTGAAACTCTCTGAAACTTTCTGACACTCTCTGACACTCTCTGAAACTCTCTGAAACTCTCTGAAACTCTCAGAAACTCTCTGACACTCTCTTACAGTCTGTGACACTCTCTGAAACTCTCTGACACTCTCTGACACGATCTGACACTCTCTGAAACTCTCTGACACTCTGTGACACACTGTGAAACTCTCTGACACTCTCAGACCCTCTCTGACACTCTCTGACACTCTCTGACACTCTCTGAAACACTCTGAAAGTCTCTGACATTCTCCGACACTCTCGGAAACTCTGTGACACTCTCTGACACCTACAGACACTCTCTGACACACTCTGAAACACTCTGAAACGCTCTGACACTCTCTGACAATTCTCTGAAATTCTCTGTCACTCTCTGACACTCTCTGAAACTCTTTGACACTCTCTGACACTCTCTGACACTCTCTGACACTCTCTGGCACTTTGTGACACTCTCTGAAACTCTCTGGCACTCTCTGACACTCTCCGACACACTCAGAAACTCTCTGACACTCTCTGAAACTCTCTGACACTCTCTGAAACTCTCTGACACTCTCTGACAGTCTCTGAAACTCTTTGACAATCTCTGACACTCTCTGAAACTCTCTGACACTCTCTGACACTCTCTGAACCTCTTTGACACTCTCTGACACTCTCTGGCACTCTGTGACACTCTCTGAAACTCTCTGACACTATCTGAAACTCTCTGAAACTTTCTGACACTCTCTGACACTCTCTGAAACTCTCTGAAACTCTCTGAAACTCTCAGAAACTCTCTGACACTCTCTTACAGTCTGTGACACTCTCTGAAACTCTCTGTCACTTTCTGACACGATCTGACACTCTCTGAAACTCTCTGACACTCTGTGACACACTGTGAAACTCTCTGACACTCTAAGACCCTCTCTGACACTCTCTGACACTCTCTGACACTCTCTGAAACACTCTGAAACTCTCTGACATTCTCCGACACTCTCGGAAACTCTGTGACACTCTCTGACACCTACAGACACTCTCTGACACACTCTGAAACACTCTGAAACGCTCTGACACTCTCTGACAATTCTCTGAAATTCTCTGTCACTCTCTGACACTCTCTGGCACTTTGTGACACTCTCTGAAACTCTCTGACACTCTCTGACACTCTCTGACACTCTCTGGCACTTTGTGACACTCTCTGAAACTCTCTGACACTCTCTGACACTCTCCGACACACTCAGAAACTCTCTGACACTCTCTGAAACTCTCTGACACTCTCTGAAACTCTCTGACACTCTCTGACAGTCTCTGAAACTCTTTGACAATCTCTGACACTCTCTGAAACTCTCTGACACTCTCTGACACTCTCTGAAACTCTTTGACACTCTCTGACACTCTCTGGCACTTTGTGACACTCTCTGAAACTCTCTGACACTCTCTGACAATCTCCGACACACTCAGAAACTCTCTGGCCCTCTCTGACACTCTCAGAAGCTCTCTGAAAATCTCTGACACTCTCTGAAACTCTTTGACACTCTCTGACACTCTCTGAAACTCTCTGACACTCTCTGACACTCTCTGAAACTCTTTGACACTCTCTGACACTCTCAGACAGTATCTGACACTCTCTGAATCTCTCTGACACTCTCTGACACTCTCTGACACTCTCTGAAGCTCTCTGAAGCTCTCTGACACTCTGTGACACTCTCTGAAACTCTCTGACACTATCTGACACTCTCTGAAACTTTCTGACACTCTCTGAAACTCTCTGAAACTCTCAGAAACTCTCTGACACTCTCTGACAGTCTGTGACACTCTCTGAAACTCTCTGACACTCTCTGACACGATCTGACACTCTCTGAAACTCTCTGACACTCTGTGACACAGTGTGAAACTCTCTGACACTCTCAGACCCTCTCTGACACTCTCTGACACTCTCTGACACTCTCTGAAACACTCTGAAACTCTCTGACATTCTCCGACACTCTCTGAAACTCTGTGACACTCTCTGACACTTACAGACACTCTCTGACACACTCTGAAACACTCTGAAACGCTCTGACACTCTCTGACAATTCTCTGAAATTCTCCGTCACTCTCTGACACTCTCTGACACTCTCTGAAGCTCTCTGAAACTCTCTGAAATTATTTGAAACTCTTAAGCTCTCCCACACTCTCTGACACTCTCTGCAATCTCTCTGACACTCTCTGAAACTCTCTGACACTCACAGATACTCTCAGAAACTCTCCGACAGTCTCTGACACCCTCTGACACTCTCTGACACTCTCTGACAGTCTCTGACACTCTGTGACACTCCCTGACACACTCAGAAACTCTCAGAAACCTCTGACACTCTCTTACACTTACAGATACTCTCAGAAACTCTCCGACATTCTCTGACATTCTCTGACATTCTCTATCATTCTCTGAAACTCTCTGAAACTCTCTGACACTCTCTGAAATTCTCTGAAACTCTCTGAAACTCTCTGAGACTCACTGAAACTCTCTGTCACTATCTGGCACTCTCTGACACTCTCTGAAGCTCTCTGAAACTCTCTGAAACACTCTGAAACTCTCTGAAACTCTCTGAAACTCTCTGAGACTCACTGAAACTCTCTGTCACTATCTGACACTCTCTGACACTCTCTGAAGCTCTCTGACACTCTCTGACACTCTCTGCAATCTCTCTGACACTCTCTGACAGTCTGTGACACTCTCTGAAACACTCTGACACTCTCTGACACTCTCTGACACACTCAGAAACTCTTAGAAACTCTCTGGCAATCTCTGACACGCTCAGACACTTTCTGAAACTCTCTGACACTCTCTGAAATTCTCTGAAACTCTCTGACACTGTCTGACACTCTCTGACTATCTGTGACACACTGTGAAACTCTCTGACGCTCTCTGAAACTCTGTGACAGTCTCTGAAACTCTCTGAAACTCTCTGACATTCTCTGACACACTCAGAATCTCTCAGAACCCTCGGACAGTCTCTGACACTCTCTGACACTCTCTGACACTCTCTGACAATCTCTGACACTCTCAGACCCTCTCTGACACTCTCTGACACTCGCTGACACTCTCGGAAACACTCTGAAACTCTCTGACATTCTCCGACACTCTCTGAAACCCTGTGACACTCTCTGACAATCTCAGACACTCTTTGACACTCTCTGAAACTCTCTGAAACGCTCTGACACTCTCTGACACTCTCTGAAGCTCTCTGAAACTCTCCAAAACTCTGAAGCTCTCCCACACTCTCTGACACTCTCTGCAATCTCTCTGAATCTCTCCGAAGCTCTCTGACACTCACAGATACTCTCAGAAACTCTCCGACATTCACTGACACCCTCTGACACTCTCTGACACTCTCTGACACTCTCTGACACTCTGTGACACTCCCTGACACACTCAGAAACTCTCAGAACCCTCTGACACTCTCTTACACTTACAGATACTCTCAGAAACTCTCCGACATTCTCTGACACTCTCTGACATTCTCTGACATTCTCTGAAACTCTCTGAAACTCTCTGACATTCTCTGAAACTCTCTGAAACTCTCTGAAACTCTCTGAGACTCACTGAAACTCTCTGTCACTATCTGACACTCTCTGACACTCTCTGAAGCTCTCTGACACTCTCTGACACACTCTGCAATCTCTCTGACACTCTCTGACAGTCTGTGACACTCTCTGAAACACTCTGACACTCTCTGACACACTCAGAATCTCTCAGAAACTCTCAGAAACTCTCTGGCAATCTCTGAAACTCTCTGACACTCTCTGAAACTCTCTGAAACTCTCTGACACTGTCTGACACTATCCGACACTCTCTGAAACTCTCTGACGCTCTCTGACATTCTGTGACAGTCTCTGAAACTCTTTGAAACTCTCTGACATTCTCTGACACACTCAGAATCTCTCAGAACCCTCGGACAGTCTCTGACACTCTCTGACACTCTCTTACACTCACAGATACTCTCAGAAACTCTCAGAACCCTCTGACACTCTCTGACACTCTCTGACACTCTCTGACAATCTCTGACACTCTCAGACCCTCTCTGACACTCTCTGACAGTCTCTGACACTCACTGACAATCTCAGACACTCTCTGACACACTCTGAAACTCTCTGAAACGCTCTGACACTCTCTGACACTCTCTGAAATTCTCTGAAACTCTGAAGCTCTCCCACTCTCTCTGACAATCTCTGCAATCTCTCTGACACTCTCTGAAACTCTCTGACACTCTCTGAAACTCTCTGACACTCTCTGACAGTCTCTGAAACTCTTTGACAATCTCTGACACTCTCTGACACACTCTGAAACTCTCTGAAACGCTCTGACACTCTCTGACACTCTCTGAAGCTCTGTGACACTCTCTGACAATCTCAGACACTCTCTGACACACTCTGAAACTCTCTGAAACGCTCTGACACTCTCTGACACTCTCTGAAATTCTCTGAAACTCTGAAGCTCTCCCACTCTCTCTGACAATCTCTGCAATCTCTCTGACACTCTCTGAAACTCTCTGACACTCTCTGACACTCTCTGACACTCCCTGACAGTCTCTGAAACTCTTTGACAATCTCTGACACTCTCTGACACACTCTGAAACTCTCTGAAACGCTCTGACACTCTCTGAAACTCTCTGAAGCTCTCTGAAACTCTCTGAAACTCTGAAGCTCTCCCACACTCTCTGACACTCTCTGCAATCTCTCTGACACTCTCCGAAGCTCTCTGACTCTCACAGATACTCTCAGAAACTCTCCGACATTCTCTGACACCCTCTGACACTCTCTGACACTCTCTGACAGTCTCTGACACTCTGTGACACTCCCTGACACACTCAGAAACTCTCAGAACCCTCTGACACTCTCTTACACTTACAGATACTCTCAGAAACTCTCCGACATTCTCTGACACTCTCTGAAACTCTCTGAAACTCTCTGAGACTCACTGAAACTCACTGAAACTCTCTGTCACTATCTGACACTCTCTGACACTCTCTGAAACTCTCTGAAACTCTCTGAAACTCTCTGAAACACTCTGAGACTCACTGAAACTCTCTGTCACTATCTGACACTCTCTGACACTCTCTGAAGCTCTCTGACACTCTCTGACACACTCTGCAATCTCTCTGACACTCACTGACAGTCTGTGACACTCTCTGAAACACTCTGACACTCTGACACTCTCTGACACACTCAGAAACTCTCAGAAACTCTCAGAAACTCTCAGAAACTCTCTGGCAATCTCTGACACGCTCAGACACTCTCTGAAACTCTCTGACACTCTCTGAAACTCTCTGAAACTCTCTGACACTGTCTGACACTATCCGACACTCTCTGAAACTCTCTGACGCTCTCAGACATTCTGTGACAGTCTCTGAAACTCTCTGAAACTCTCTGACATTCTCTGACACACTCAGAATCTCTCAGAACCCTCGGACAGTCTTTGACACTCTCTGACACTCTCTTACACTAACAGATACTCTCAGAAACTCTCAGAACCCTCGGACAGTCTCTGACACTCTCTGACAATCTCTGACACTCTCAGACCCTCTCTGACACTCTCTGACACTCTCTGAAACACTCTGAAACTCTCTGACATTCTCCGACACTCTCTGAAACTCTGTGACACTCTCTGACAATCTCAGACACTCTCTGACACACTCTGAAACTCTCTGAAACGCACTGACACTCTCTGACAGTCTCTGAAGTTCTCTGAAACTCTCTTAAATTCTCTGAAACTCTGAAGCTCTCCCACTCTCTCTGACACTCTCTGCAATCTCTCTGACACTCTCTGAAACTCTCTGACACTCTCTGACAGTCTCTGAAACTCTTTGACAATCTATGACACTCTCTGAAACTCTCTGACACTCTCTGACACTCTCTGAAACTCTTTGACACTCTCTGACACTCTCAGACAGTGTCTGACACTCTCTGAAGCTCTCTGACACTCTGTGACACTCTCTGAAACTCTCTGACACTATCTGACACTCTCTGAAACTTTCTGACACTCTCTGACACTCTCTGAAACTCTCTGACAGTCTGTGACACTCTCAGAAACTCTCTGACAGTCTGTGACACTCTCTGAAACTCTCTGACACTCTCTGACACGATCTGACACTCTCTGAAACTCTCTGACAATCTCTGACACTCTGTGACACACTGTGAAACTCTCTGACACTCTCAGACCGTATCCGACACTCTCTGTCACTCTCTGACACTCTCTGAAAAACTCTGAAGCTCTCAAACACTCTGACACTCTCTGTAATCTCTCTGACACTCTCTGACACTCTCTGACACTCTCTGACAGTCTCTGAAACTCTTTGACAATCTCTGACACTCTCTGAAACTCTCTGACACTCTCTGACACTCTCCGAAACTCTTTGACACTCTCTGACACTCTCAGACAGTGTCTGACACTCTCTGAAACTCTCTGACTCTCTCTGAAACTGTCTGACACTCTGTGACACTCTATGAAACTCTCTGACACTATCTGACACTCTCTGAAACTTACTGACACTCTCTGACACTCTCCGAAACTCTCTGAAACTCTCTGAAACTCTCAGAAATTCTCTGACACTCTCTGACACGATCTGACACTCTCTGAATCTCTCTGACACTCTCTGACACTCTGCGACACTGTGAAACTCTCTGACACTCTCAGACCATCTCTGAAACTCTCTGACACTCTCTGACACTCTCTGACACTCTCTGAAACACACTGAAACTCTCTGAAATTCTCCGACACTCTCTGAAACTCTGTGACACTCTCTGACACTCTCAGAAACTCTCCGACATTCTCTGACACCCTCTGACACTCTCTGACACTCTCTGACACTCTCTGACACTCTGTGACACTCCCTGACACACTCAGAAACTCTCAGAACCCTCTGACACTCTCTTACACTTACAGATACTCTCAGAAACTCTCCGACATTCTCTGACACTCTCTGACATTCTCTGACATTCTCTGAAACTCTCTGAAACTCTCTGACATTCTCTGAAACTCTCTGAAACTCTCTGAAACTCTCTGAGACTCACTGAAACTCTCTGTCACTATCTGACACTCTCTGACACTCTCTGAAGCTCTCTGACACTCTCTGACACACTCTGCAATCTCTCTGACACTCTCTGACAGTCTGTGACACTCTCTGAAACACTCTGACACTCTCTGACACACTCAGAATCTCTCAGAAACTCTCAGAAACTCTCTGGCAATCTCTGAAACTCTCTGACACTCTCTGAAACTCTCTGAAACTCTCTGACACTGTCTGACACTATCCGACACTCTCTGAAACTCTCTGACGCTCTCTGACATTCTGTGACAGTCTCTGAAACTCTTTGAAACTCTCTGACATTCTCTGACACACTCAGAATCTCTCAGAACCCTCGGACAGTCTCTGACACTCTCTGACACTCTCTTACACTCACAGATACTCTCAGAAACTCTCAGAACCCTCTGACACTCTCTGACACTCTCTGACACTCTCTGACAATCTCTGACACTCTCAGACACTCTCTGACACTCTCTGACAGTCTCTGACACTCACTGACAATCTCAGACACTCTCTGACACACTCTGAAACTCTCTGAAACGCTCTGACACTCTCTGACACTCTCTGAAATTCTCTGAAACTCTGAAGCTCTCCCACTCTCTCTGACAATCTCTGCAATCTCTCTGACACTCTCTGAAACTCTCTGACACTCTCTGAAACTCTCTGACACTCTCTGACAGTCTCTGAAACTCTTTGACAATCTCTGACACTCTCTGACACACTCTGAAACTCTCTGAAACGCTCTGACACTCTCTGACACTCTCTGAAGCTCTGTGACACTCTCTGACAATCTCAGACACTCTCTGACACACTCTGAAACTCTCTGAAACGCTCTGACACTCTCTGACACTCTCTGAAATTCTCTGAAACTCTGAAGCTCTCCCACTCTCTCTGACAATCTCTGCAATCTCTCTGACACTCTCTGAAACTCTCTGACACTCTCTGAAACTCTCTGACACTCTCTGACAGTCTCTGAAACTCTTTGACAATCTCTGACACGCTCTGACACACTCTGAAACTCTCTGAAACGCTCTGACACTCTCTGAAACTCTCTGAAGCTCTCTGAAACTCTCTGAAACTCTGAAGCTCTCCCACACTCTCTGACACTCTCTGCAATCTCTCTGACACTCTCCGAAGCTCTCTGACTCTCACAGATACTCTCAGAAACTCTCCGACATTCTCTGACACCCTCTGACACTCTCTGACACTCTCTGACAGTCTCTGACACTCTGTGACACTCCCTGACACACTCAGAAACTCTCAGAACCCTCTGACACTCTCTTACACTTACAGATACTCTCAGAAACTCTCCGACATTCTCTGACACTCTCTGAAACTCTCTGAAACTCTCTGAGACTCACTGAAACTCACTGAAACTCTCTGTCACTATCTGACACTCTCTGACACTCTCTGAAACTCTCTGAAACTCTCTGAAACTCTCTGAAACACTCTGAGACTCACTGAAACTCTCTGTCACTATCTGACACTCTCTGACACTCTCTGAAGCTCTCTGACACTCTCTGACACACTCTGCAATCTCTCTGACACTCACTGACAGTCTGTGACACTCTCTGAAACACTCTGACACTCTGACACTCTCTGACACACTCAGAAACTCTCAGAAACTCTCAGAAACTCTCAGAAACTCTCTGGCAATCTCTGACACGCTCAGACACTCTCTGAAACTCTCTGACACTCTCTGAAACTCTCTGAAACTCTCTGACACTGTCTGACACTATCCGACACTCTCTGAAACTCTCTGACGCTCTCAGACATTCTGTGACAGTCTCTGAAACTCTCTGAAACTCTCTGACATTCTCTGACACACTCAGAATCTCTCAGAACCCTCGGACAGTCTTTGACACTCTCTGACACTCTCTTACACTAACAGATACTCTCAGAAACTCTCAGAACCCTCGGACAGTCTCTGACACTCTCTGACAATCTCTGACACTCTCAGACCCTCTCTGACACTCTCTGACACTCTCTGAAACACTCTGAAACTCTCTGACATTCTCCGACACTCTCTGAAACTCTGTGACACTCTCTGACAATCTCAGACACTCTCTGACACACTCTGAAACTCTCTGAAACGCACTGACACTCTCTGACAGTCTCTGAAGTTCTCTGAAACTCTCTTAAATTCTCTGAAACTCTGAAGCTCTCCCACTCTCTCTGACACTCTCTGCAATCTCTCTGACACTCTCTGAAACTCTCTGACACTCTCTGACAGTCTCTGAAACTCTTTGACAATCTCTGACACTCTCTGAAACTCTCTGACACTCTCTGACACTCTCTGAAACTCTTTGACACTCTCTGACACTCTCAGACAGTGTCTGACACTCTCTGAAGCTCTCTGACACTCTGTGACACTCTCTGAAACTCTCTGACACTATCTGACACTCTCTGAAACTTTCTGACACTCTCTGACACTCTCTGAAACTCTCTGACAGTCTGTGACACTCTCAGAAACTCTCTGACAGTCTGTGACACTCTCTGAAACTCTCTGACACTCTCTGACACGATCTGACACTCTCTGAAACTCTCTGACAATCTCTGACACTCTGTGACACACTGTGAAACTCTCTGACACTCTCAGACCGTATCCGACACTCTCTGTCACTCTCTGACACTCTCTGAAAAACTCTGAAGCTCTCAAACACTCTGACACTCTCTGTAATCTCTCTGACACTCTCTGACACTCTCTGACACTCTCTGACAGTCTCTGAAACTCTTTGACAATCTCTGACACTCTCTGAAACTCTCTGACACTCTCTGACACTCTCCGAAACTCTTTGACACTCTCTGACACTCTCAGACAGTGTCTGACACTCTCTGAAACTCTCTGACTCTCTCTGAAACTGTCTGACACTCTGTGACACTCTATGAAACTCTCTGACACTATCTGACACTCTCTGAAACTTACTGACACTCTCTGACACTCTCCGAAACTCTCTGAAACTCTCTGAAACTCTCAGAAATTCTCTGACACTCTCTGACACGATCTGACACTCTCTGAATCTCTCTGACACTCTCTGACACTCTGCGACACTGTGAAACTCTCTGACACTCTCAGACCATCTCTGAAACTCTCTGACACTCTCTGACACTCTCTGACACTCTCTGAAACACACTGAAACTCTCTGAAATTCTCCGACACTCTCTGAAACTCTGTGACACTCTCTGACACTCTCAGACACTCTCTGACACACTCTGAAACTCTCCGGCACTCTCTGACACTCTCTGACACTCTCTGAAGCTCTCTGAAACTCTCTGAAATTCTCTGAAACTCTGAAGCTATTCCACACTCCCTGACACTCTCTGCAATCTCTCTGACACTCTCTGAAACTCTCTGACACTCACAGATACTCTCAGAACCTCTCCGACATTCTCTGACACCCTCTGACACTCTCTGACAGTCTCTGACACTCCGTGACAATCCCTGACACACTCAGAAACTCTCAGAAGCCTCTGACACTCTCTTACACTTACAGATACTCTCAGAAACTCTCCGACATTCTCTGACACTCTCTGACATTCTCTGACACTCTCTGAAACTCTCTGAAACTCTCTGAGACTCACTGAAACTCTCTGTCACTATCTGACACTCTCTGACACTCTCTGAAGCTCTCTGAAACTCTCTGAAAATCTCTCAAACTCTCTGAAGCTCTCTGACACTCTCTGCAATCTCTCTGACACTCTCTGACAGTCTGTGACACCCTCAGAAACTCTCAGAAACTCTCTGGCAATCTCTGACACGCTCAGACACTCTCTGAAACTCTCTGACACCCTCTGAAACTCTCTGGAACTCTCTGACACTGTCTGACACTATCCGACACTCTCTGAAACTCTCTGACACTCTCTGACAATCTGTGACACACTGTGAAACTCTCTGAAGCTCTCTGACAGTCTCTGAAACTCTCTGACACTCTCTGAAGCTCTCTGAAACTCTCTGAAACTCTCTGAAACTCTCTGAAGCTCTCTGACACGCTCTGACACTCTCTGCAATCTCTCTGACACTCTCTGACAGTCTGTGACACTCTCTGACACTCTCTGACACACTCAGAAACTCTCAGAAACTCTCAGAAACTCTCAGAAACTCTCTGGCAATCTCTGACACGCTCAGACACTCTCTGAAACTCTCTGACACTCTCTGAGACTCACTGACACTCTCTGACGCTACCCGACACTCTCTGAAACTCTCTGACACTCTCTGACACTCTGTGACACACTGTGTAACTCTCTGACGCTCTCTGGCACTCTGTGACAGTCTCTGAAACTCTCTGAAACTCTCTGACATTCTCTGACACACTCAGAATCTCTCAGAACCCTCGGACAGTCTCTGACACTCTCTGACACTCTCTGACACTCTCTGACAATCTCTGACACTCTCAGACCCTCTCTGACACTCTCTGACACTCGCTGACACTCTCGGAAACACTCTGAAACTCTCTGACATTCTCCGACACTCTCTGAAACCCTGTGACACTCTCTGACAATCTCAGACACTCTCTGACACACTCTGAAACTCTCTGAAACGCTCTGACATTCTCTGACACACTCAGAATCTCTCAGAACCCTCGGACAATCTCTGACACTCTCTGACACTCTCTTACACTCACAGATACTCTCAGAAACTCTCCGACACTCTCTGAAACTCTCTGACAATCTCTGACACTATCAGACCCTCTCTGACACTCTCTGACACTCTCTGACACTCTCTGAAACACTCTGAAACTATCTGACACTGTCCGACACTCTCTGAAACTATGTGACACTCTCTGACACTCTCAGACACTCTCTGACACACTCTGAAACTCTCTGACAATTCTCTGAAACTCTGAAGCTCTCCCACACTCTCTGACACTCTCTTCAATCTCTCTGATTCTCTCTGAAACTCTCTGACATTCTCTGACACTCTCTGACAGTCTGTGACACTCTTTGAAACTCTCTGACACTCTCTGACACGATCTGACACTCTCTGAAACTCTCTGACACTCTCTGACACTCTGTGACACACTGTGAAACTCTCTGACGCACTGAGACACTCTCTGAACCCTCTGACAGTCTCTGACACTCACAGATACTCTCGGAAAATCTCCGACATTCCCTGACACTCTCTGAAACTCTGGGACGCACTGTGAAACTCTCTGACACTCTCTGACACTCATAGATACTCTCAGAATCACTCCGACATTCTCTGAGAGTCTCTGACACTCTCAGACACTCTCAGACACTCTCTGACACTCTCTGACACGCTGTGACACACTGTGAAAATCTCTGACACTCTCTGACACTCACAGATACTCTCAGAAACTCTCCGACATTCTCTGAAACCCTCTGACACTCTCTGACACTCTGTGAAACTCTCTGAAACTCTCTGATACTCTCTGACAGTCTCTGACACTCTGTGACACTCCCTGACACACTCAGAAACTCTCAGAACAGTCCGACACTCTCTTACACTCACAGACACTCTCAGAAACTCTCCGACATTCTCTGACACTCTCTGACACTCTCTGACATTCTCTGAAACTCTCTGAAACTCTCAGAAACTCTCTGACACACTCTGACATTCTCTGAAACTCTCTGAAACTCTCTGACGCTCTCTGACACTCTCTGAAACTCTGAGACTCTCTGAAGCTCTCTGACACTCTCTGACAGTCTCTGCAATCTCTCTGAAACTCTCTGACACTCTGAAGCTCTCCCACACTCTCTGACACTCTCTGCAATCTCTCTGACACTCTCTGAAACTCTCTGACACTCTCTGAAACTCTCTGACACTCTCTGACAGTCTGTGACACTCTCTGAAACTCTCTGACACTCTCTGACACGATCTGACACTCTCTGAAACTCTCTGACACTCTCTGAAACTCTGTGACACACTGTGAAACTCTCTGACGCCCTGAGACACTCTGTGAACTCTCTGACAGTCTCTGACACTCACAGATACTCTCAGAAACTCTCCGACATTCTCTGACACTCTCTGAGACTGTCTGAAACTTTGTGACACACTGTGAAACTCTCTGACACTCTCTGACACACATAGATACTCTCAGAAACTCTCCGACATTCTCTGACAGTCTCTGACACTCTCAGACAATCTCAGAAACTCTCTGACACTCTCTGACACTCTCTGACACTCTGTGACACACTGTGAAAATCTCTGACACTCTCTGAAGCTCTCTGACACTCTCAGACACTCTCTGACACACTCTGAAACTCTCTGACAATTCTCTGAAACTCTGAAGCTCTCCCACACTCTGTCACACTCTGTGACACTCTCTCTGACACTCTCTGAAACTCTCTGTCACTCTCTGAAACTCTCTGACACTCTCTGACAGTCTGTGACAATCTCTGAAACTCTCTGACACTCTCTGAAACTCTCTGACACTCTCTGACACTCTGTGACACACTGTGAAACTCTCTGACGCTCTCTGGCACTCTGTGACAGTCTCTGAAACTCTCTGACATTCTCTGACACACTCAGAATCTCTCAGAACCCTCGGACAATCTCTGACACTCTCTGACACTCTCTTACACTCACAGATACTCTCAGAAACTCTCCGACACTCTCTGAAACTCTCTGACAATCTCTGACACTATCAGACCCTCTCTGACACTCTCTGACACTCTCTGACACTCTCTGAAACACTCTGAAACTATCTGACACTGTCCGACACTCTCTGAAACTATGTGACACTCTCTGACACGATCTGACACTCTCTGAAACTCTCTGACACTCTCTGACACTCTGTGACACACTGTGAAACTCTCTGACGCACTGAGACACTCTCTGAACCCTCTGACAGTCTCTGACACTCACAGATACTCTCGGAAAATCTCCGACATTCTCTGACACTCTCTGAGACACTCTGAAACTCTGGGACGCACTGTGAAACTCTCTGACACTCTCTGACACTCATAGATACTCTCAGAATCTCTCCGACATTCTCTGAGAGTCTCTGACAATCTCAGACACTCTCAGACACTCTCTGACACTCTCTGACACGCTGTGACACACTGTGAAAATCTCTGACACTCTCTGACACTCACAGATACTCTCAGAAACTCTCCGACATTCTCTGAAACCCTCTGACACTCTCTGACACTCTGTGAAACTCTCTGAAACTCTCTGATACTCTCTGATACTCTCTGACACTCTGTGACACTCCCTGACACACTCAGAAACTCTCAGAACAGTCCGACACTCTCTTACACTCACAGACACTCTCAGAAACTCTCCGACATTCTCTGACACTCTCTGACACTCTCTGACATTCTCTGAAACTCTCTGAAACTCTCAGAAACTCTCTGACACACTCTGACATTCTCTGAAACTCTCTGAAACTCTCTGACGCTCTCTGACACTCTCTGAAACTCTGAGACTCTCTGAAGCTCTCTGACACTCTCTGACAGTCTCTGCAATCTCTCTGAAACTCTCTGACACTCTGAAGCTCTCCCACACTCTCTGACACTCTCTGCAATCTCTCTGACACTCTCTGAAACTCTCTGACACTCTCTGAAACTCTCTGACACTCTCTGACAGTCTGTGACACTCTCTGAAACTCTCTGACACTCTCTGACACGATCTGACACTCTCTGAAACTCTCTGACACTCTCTGAAACTCTGTGACACACTGTGAAACTCTCTGACGCACTGAGACACTCTGTGAACTCTCTGACAGTCTCTGACACTCACAGATACTCTCAGAAACTCTCCGACATTCTCTGACACTCTCTGAGACTGTCTGAAACTTTGTGACACACTGTGAAACTCTCTGACACTCTCTGACACACATAGATACTCTCAGAAACTCTCCGACATTCTCTGACAGTCTCTGACACTCTCAGACAATCTCAGACACTCTCTGACACTCTCTGACACTCTGTGACACACTGTGAAAATCTCTGACACTCTCTGAAGCTCTCTGACACTCTCAGACACTCTCTGACACACTCTGAAACTCTCTGACAATTCTCTGAAACTCTGAAGCTCTCCCACACTCTGTCACACTCTGTGACACTCTCTCTGACACTCTCTGAAACTCTCTGTCACTCTCTGAAACTCTCTGACATTCTCTGACAGTCTGCGACACTCTCTGAAACTCTCTGACACTCTCTGAAACTCTCTGACACTCTCTGACACTCTGTGACACACTGTGAAACTCTCTGACGCTCTCTGGCACTCTGTGACAGTCTCTGAAACTCTCTGACATTCTCTGACACACTCAGAATCTCTCAGAACCCTCGGACAATATCTGACACTCTCTGACACTCTCTTACACTCACAGATACTCTCAGAAACTCTCCGACACTCTCTGAAACTCTCTGACAATCTCTGACACTATCAGACCCTCTCTGACACTCTCTGACACTCTCTGACACTCTCTGAAACACTCTGAAACTATCTGACACTGTCCGACACTCTCTGAAACTATGTGACACTCTCTGACACTCTCAGACACTCTCTGACACACTCTGAAACTCTCTGACAATTCTCTGAAACTCTGAAGCTCTCCCACACTCTCTGACACTCTCTGCAATCTCTCTGACACTCTCTGAAACTCTCTGACATTCTCTGACACTCTCTGACAGTCTGTGACACTCTTTGAAACTCTCTGACACTCTCTGACACGATCTGACACTCTCTGAAAATCTCTGACACTCTCTGACACTCTGTGACACACTGTGAAACTCTCTGACGCACTGAGACACTCTCTGAACCCTCTGACAGTCTCTGACACTCTCTGACACGATCTGACACTCTCTGAAAATCTCTGACACTCTCTGACACTCTGTGACACACTGTGAAACTCTCTGACGCACTGAGACACTCTCTGAACCCTCTGACAGTCTCTGACACTCACAGATACTCTCGGAAAATCTCCGACATTCTCTGACACTCTCTGAGACTCTCTGAAACTCTCTGACGCACTGTGAAACTCTCTGACACTCTCTGACACTCATAGATACTCTCAGAATCTCTCCGACATTCTCTGAGAGTCTCTGACACTCTCAGACACTCTCAGACACTCTCTGACACTCTCTGACACGCTGTGACACACTGTGAAAATCTCTGACACTCTCTGACACTCACAGATACTCTCAGAAACTCTCCGACATTCTCTGAAACCCTCTGACACTCTCTGACACTCTCTGACACTCTGTGAAACTCTCTGAAACTCTCTGATACTCTCTGACAGTCTCTGACACTCTGTGACACTCCCTGACACACTCAGAAACTCTCAGAACAGTCCGACACTCTCTTACACTCACAGACACTCTCAGAAACTCTCCGACATTCTCTGACACTCTCTGGCACTCTCTGACATTCTCTGAAACTCTCTGAAACTCTCAGAAACTCTCTGACACACTCTGACATTCTCTGAAACTCTCTGAAACTCTCTGACGCTCTCTGACACTCTCTGAAACTCTGAGACTCTCTGAAGCTCTCTGACACTCTCTGACAGTCTCTGCAATCTCTCTGAAACTCTCTGACACTCTGAAGCTCTCCCACACTCTCTGACACTCTCTGCAATCTCTCTGACACTCTCTGAAACTCTCTGACACTCTCTGAAACTCTCTGACACTCTCTGACAGTCTGTGACACTCTCTGAAACTCTCTGACACTCTCTGACACGATCTGACATTCTCTGAAACTCTCTGACACTCTCTGACACTCTGTGACACACTGTGAAACTCTCTGACGCACTGAGACACTTTGTGAACCCTCTGACAGTCTCTGACATTCACAGATACTCTCAGAAACTCTCCGACATTCTCTGACACTCTCTGAGACTGTCTGAAACTTTGTGACACACTGTGAAACTCTCTGACACTCTCTGACACACATAGATACTCTCAGAAACTCTCCGACATTCTCTGACAGTCTCTGACACTCTCAGACAATCTCAGACACTCTCTGACACTCTCTGACACTCTGTGACACACTGTGAAAATCTCTGACACTCTCTGAAGCTCTCTGACACTCTCAGACACTCTCTGACACACTCTGAAACTCTCTGACAATTCTCTGAAACTCTGAAGCTCTCCCACACTCTGTCACACTCTGTGACACTCTCTCTGACACTCTCTGAAACTCTCTGTCACTCTCTGAAACTCTCTGACACTCTCTGACAGTCTGTGACACTCTCTGAAACTCTCTGACACTCTCTGAAACGATCTGACACTCTCTGAAACTCTCTGACACTCTCTGACACTCTCTGACACTCTCTGACACTCTGTGACACACTGTGAAACTCTCTGACGCACTGAGACACTCTCTGAACCCTCTGGCAGTCTCTGACACTCACAGATACTCTCGGAAACTCTCCGACATTCTCTGACACTCTCTGAGACTCTCTGAACACTCTCTGACACTCTGTGACACACTGTGAAAATCTCTGACACTCTCTGACACTCACAGATACTCTCCGAAACTCTCCGACATTCTCTGAAACCCTCTGACACTCTCTGACACTCTGTGAAACTCTCTGAAACTCTCTGATACTCTCTGACAGTCTCAGACACTCTGTGGCACTCCCTGACACACTCAGAAACTCTCAGAACCCTCCGACACACTCTTACACTCACAGATACTCTCAGAAACTCTCCGACATTCTCTGACACTCTCTGAAACTCTCTGAAACTCACTGAAACTCTCTGTCACTATCTGACACTCTCTGACACTCTCTGAAGCTCTCTGACACTCTCTGACACTCTCTGCAATCTCTCTGAAACTCTCTGACACTCTGAAGCTCTGCCACACTCTCTGACACTCTCTGCAATCTCTCCGACACTCTCTGAAACTCTCTGACACTCTCTGACAGTCTGTGACACTCTTCTGAAACTCTCTGACACTCTCTGACACTCTGTGACACACTGTGAAACTCTCTGACGCACTGAGACACTCTGTGAACCCTCTGACAGTCTCTGACACTCACAGATACTCTCAGAAACTCTCCGACATTCTCTGACACTCTCTGAGACTGTCTGAAACTTTGTGACACACTGTGAAACTCTCTGACACTCTCTGACACTCATAGATACTCTCAGAAACTCTCCGACATTCTCTGACAGCCTTCGACACTCTCAGACACTCTCAGACACTCTCTGACACTCTCTGACACTCTGTGACACACTGTGAAAATCTCTGACACTCTCTGACACTCACAGATAATCTCAGAAACTCTCAGACATTCTCTGACACTCTCTGAAACTCTCTGAGACTCACTGAAACTCTCTGTCACTATCTGACACTCTCTGACACTCTCTGAAGCTCTCTGACACTCTCTGACACTCACTGCAATCTCTCTGAAACTCTCTGACACTCTGAAGCTCTCCCACACTCTCTGACACTCTCTGCAATCTCTCTGACACTCTCTGAAACTCTCTGACACGCTCTGAAACTCTCTGACACTCTCTGACAGTCTGTGACACTCTCTGAAACTCTCTGACACTCTGTGACACGATCTGACACTCTCTGAAACTCTCTGACACTCTCTGACACTTGGTGACACACTGTGAAACTCTCTGACGCACTGAGACACTCTGTGAACCCTCTGACACTCTCTGACACTCATAGATACTCTCAGAAACTCTCCGACATTCTCCGAGAGTCTCTGACACTCTCTGACACTCTCAGACACTCTCTGACACTCTCTGACACTCTCTGACACTCTCTGACACACTGTGAAAATCTCTGACACTCTCTGACACTCACAGATACTCTCAGAAACTCTCCGACATTCTCTAAAACCCTCTGGCACTCTGACACTCTCTGACACTCTGTGAAACTCTCTAAAACACTCTGATACTCTCTGACAGTCTCTGACACTCTGTGACACTCCCTGACACACTCAGAAACTCTCAGAACCCTCCGACACTCTCTTACACTCACAGAAACTCTCAGAAACTCTCCGACATTCTCTGACACTCTCTGACACTCTCTGACATTCTCTGAAACTCTCTGAAACTCTCAGACACTCTCTGACACACTCTGACATTCTCTGAAACTCTCTGAAACTCTCTGACTCTCTCTGACACTCTCTGAAACTCTCTGAGACTCACTGAATCTCTCTGTCACTATCTGACACTCTCTGACACTCTCTGAAGCTCTCTGACACTCTCTGACAGTCTCTGCAATCTCTCTGAAACTCTCTGACACTCTGAAGCTCTCCCACACTCTCTGACACTCTCTGCAATCTCTCTGACACTCTCTGAAACTCGCTGACACTCTCTGAAACTCTCTGACACTCTCTGACAGTCTGTGACACTCTCTGAAACTCTCTGACACTCTCTGACAGGATCTGACACTCTCTGAAAGTCTCTGACACTCTCTGACACTCTGTGACACACTGTGAAACTCTCTGACGCACTGAGACACTCTCTGAACCCTTTGACAGTCTCTGACACTCACAGATACTCTCGGAAACTCTCCGACATTCTCTGACACTCTCTGAAACTCTCTGAGACTCACTGAAACTCTCTGTCACTATCTGACACTCTCTGACACTCTCTGAAGCTCTCTGACACTCTCTGACACTCTCTGCAATCTCTCTGAAACTCTCTGACACTCTGAAGCTCTCCCACACTCTCTGACACTCTCTGCAATCTCTCTGACACTCTCTGAAACTCTCTGACACGCTCTGAAACTCTCTGACACTCTCTGACAGTCTGTGACACTCTCTGAAACTCTCTGACACTCTGTGACACGATCTGACACTCTCTGAAACTCTCTGACACTCTCTGACACTTGGTGACACACTGTGAAACTCTCTGACGCACTGAGACACTCTGTGAACCCTCTGACACTCTCTGACACTCATAGATACTCTCAGAAACTCTCCGACATTCTCCGAGAGTCTCTGACACTCTCTGACACTCTCAGACACTCTCTGACACTCTCTGACACTCTCTGACACTCTCTGACACACTGTGAAAATCTCTGACACTCTCTGACACTCACAGATACTCTCAGAAACTCTCCGACATTCTCTAAAACCCTCTGGCACTCTGACACTCTCTGACACTCTGTGAAACTCTCTAAAACACTCTGATACTCTCTGACAGTCTCTGACACTCTGTGACACTCCCTGACACACTCAGAAACTCTCAGAACCCTCCGACACTCTCTTACACTCACAGAAACTCTCAGAAACTCTCCGACATTCTCTGACACTCTCTGACACTCTCTGACATTCTCTGAAACTCTCTGAAACTCTCAGACACTCTCTGACACACTCTGACATTCTCTGAAACTCTCTGAAACTCTCTGACTCTCTCTGACACTCTCTGAAACTCTCTGAGACTCACTGAATCTCTCTGTCACTATCTGACACTCTCTGACACTCTCTGAAGCTCTCTGACACTCTCTGACAGTCTCTGCAATCTCTCTGAAACTCTCTGACACTCTGAAGCTCTCCCACACTCTCTGACACTCTCTGCAATCTCTCTGACACTCTCTGAAACTCTCTGACACTCTCTGAAACTCTCTGACACTCTCTGACAGTCTGTGACACTCTCTGAAACTCTCTGACACTCTCTGACAGGATCTGACACTCTCTGAAAGTCTCTGACACTCTCTGACACTCTGTGACACACTGTGAAACTCTCTGACGCACTGAGACACTCTCTGAACCCTTTGACAGTCTCTGACACTCACAGATACTCTCGGAAACTCTCCGACATTCTCTGACACTCTCTGAGACTCTCTGAAACTCTGTGACGCACTGTGAAACCCTCTGACAGTCTCTGACACTCACAGATACTCTCGGAAACACTCCGACATTCTCTGGCACTCTCTGCAATCTCTCTGACACTCTCTGAAACTCTCTGTCACTCTCTGAAACTCTGTGACACTCTCTGACAGTCTGTGACACTCTCTGAAACTCTCTGACACTCTCTGAAACGATCTGACACTCTCTGAAACTCTCTGACACTCTCTGACACTCTGTGCCACACTGTGAAACTCTCTGACGCTCTCTGGCACTCTGTGACAGTCTCTGAAATTCTCTGACATTCTCTGACACACTCAGAATCTCTCAGAACCCTCGGACAATCTCTGACACTCTCTGACACTCTCTTACACTCACAGATACTCTCAGAAACTCTCCGACACTCTCTGAAACTCTCTGACAATCTCTGACACTATCAGACCCTCTCTGACACTCTCTGACACTCTCTGAAACACTCTGAAACTATCTGACACTGTCCGACACTCTCTGAAACTATGTGACACTCTCTGACACTCTCAGACACTCTCTGACACACTCTGAAACTCTCTGACAATTCTCTGAAACTCTGAAGCTCTCCCACACTCTCTGACACTCTCTGCAATCTCTCTGACACTCTCTGAAACTCTCTGACATTCTCTGACACTCTCTGACAGTCTGTGACACTCTTTGAAACTCTCTGACACTCTCTGACACGATCTGACACTCTCTGAAACTCTCTGACACTCTCTGACACTCTGTGACACAATGTGAAACTCTCTGACGCACTGAGACACTCTCTGAACCCTCTGACAGTCTCTGACACTCACAGATACTCTCGGAAACTCTCCGACATTCTCTGACACTCTCTGAGACTCTCTGAAACTCTGTGACGTACTGTGAAACTCTCTGACACTCTCTGACACTCATAGATACTCTCAGAATCTCTCCGACATTCTCTGAGAGTCTCTGACACTCTCAGACACTCTCAGACACTCTCTGACACTCTCTGACACGCTGTGACACACTGTGAAAATCTCTGACACTCTCTGACACTCACAGATACTCTCAGAAACTCTCCGACATTCTCTGAAACCCTCTGACACTCTCTGACACTCTCTGACACTCTGTGAAACTCTCTGAAACTCTCTGATACTCTCTGACAGTCTCTGACACTCTGTGACACTCCCTGACACACTCAGAAACTCTCAGAACTGTCCGACACTCTCTTACACTCACAGACACTCTCAGAAACTCTCCGACATTCTCTGACACTCTCTGGCACTCTCTGACATTCTCTGAAACTCTCTGAAACTCTCAGAAACTCTCTGACACACTCTGACATTCTCTGAAACTCTCTGAAACTCTCTGACGCTCTCGGACACTCTCTGAAACTCTGAGACTCTCTGAAGCTCTCTGACACTCTCTGACAGTCTCTGCAATCTCTCTGAAACTCTCTGACACTCTGAAGCTCTCCCACACTCTCTGACACTCTCTGCAATCTCTCTGACACTC
The DNA here is from genome assembly GCF_036365525.1 of Heterodontus francisci. NCBI lineage: Eukaryota > Metazoa > Chordata > Chondrichthyes > Heterodontiformes > Heterodontidae > Heterodontus > Heterodontus francisci. Next base: position 54,670,943 of record NC_090398.1, on the reverse strand, counting down.
TCTGAAACTCGCTGACACTCTCTGAAACTCTCTGACACTCTCTGACAGTCTGTGACACTCTCTGAAACTCTCTGACACTCTCTGACAGGATCTGACACTCTCTGAAAGTCTCTGACACTCTCTGACACTCTGTGACACACTGTGAAACTCTCTGACGCACTGAGACACTCTGTGAACCCTCTGACAGTCTCTGACACTCACAGATACTCTCAGAAACTCTCCTACATTCTGTGACACTCTCTGAGACTGTCTGAAACTTTGTGACACACTGTGAAACTCTCTGACACTCTCTGACACACATAGATACTCTCAGAAACTCTCCGACATTCTCTGACAGTCTCTGACACTCTCAGACAATCTCAGACACTCTCTGACACTCTGTGACACACTGTGAAAATCTCTGACACTCTCTGAAGCTCTCTGACACTCTCAGACACTCTCTGACACACTCTGAAACTCTCTGACAATTCTCTGAAACTCTGAAGCTCTCCCACACTCTGTCACACTCTGTGACACTCTCTCTGACACTCTCTGAAACTCTCTGTCACTCTCTGAAACTCTCTGACACTCTCTGAAACTCTCTGACACTCTCTGACAGTCTGTGACACTCTCTGAAACTCTCTGACACTCTCTGAAACTCTCTGACACTCTCTGACACTCTGTGACACACTGTGAAACTCCCTGATGCACTGAGACACTCTCTGAACCCTCTGGCAGTCTCTGACACTCACAGATACTCTCGGAAACTCTCCGACATTCTCTGACACTCTCTGAGACTCTCTGAAACTCTGTGACGCACTGTGAAACTCTCTGACAATCTCTGACACTCATAGATACTCTCAGAAACTCTCCGACATTCTCTGACAGTCTCCGACACTCTCAGACACTCTCAGACACTCTCTGACACTCTCTGACACTCTGTGACACACTGTGAAAATCTCTTACACTCTCTGACACTCACAGATAATCTCAGAAACTCTCAGACATTCTCTGACACTCTCTGAAACTCTCTGAGACTCACTGAAACTCTCTGTCACTATCTGACACTCTCTGACACTCTCTGAAGCTCTCTGACACTCTCTGACACTCTCTGCAATCTCTCTGAAACTCTCTGACACTCTGAAGCTCTCCCACACTATCTGACACTCTCTGCAATCTCTCTGACACTCTCTGAAACTCTCTGACACGCTCTGAAACTCTCTGACACTCTCTGACAGTCTGTGACACTCTCTGAAACTCTCTGACACTCTCTGACACGATCTGACACTCTCTGAAAGTCTCTGACACTCTCTGACACTCTGTGACACACTGTGAAACTCTCTGACGCACTGAGACACTCTCTGAACCCTCTGACAGTCTCTGACACTCACAGAAACTCTCGGAAACTCTCCGACATTCTCTGACACTCTCTGAGACTCTCTGAAACTCTCTGACGCACTGTGAAACCCTCTGACAGTCTCTGACTCTCACAGATACTCTCGGAAACACTCCGACATTCTCTGACACTCTCTGCAATCTCTCTGACACTCTCTGAAACTCTCTGTCACTCTCTGAAACTCTCTGACACTCTCTGACAGTCTGTGACACTCTCTGAAACTCTCTGACACTCTCTGAAACGATCTGACACTCTCTGAAACTCTCTGACACTCTCTGACACTCTGTGACACACTGTGAAACTCTCTGACGCACTGAGACACTCTCTGAACCCTCTGACAGTCTCTGACACTCATAGATACTCTCAGAAACTCTCCGACATTCTCTGAGAGTCTCTGACACTCTCAGACACTCTCACACACTCTCTGACACTCTCTGACACTCTGTGACACACTGTGAAAATCTCTGACACTCTCTGACACTCACAGATACTCTCCGAAACTCTCCGACATTCTCTGAAACCCTCTGACACTCTCTGACACTCTCTGACACTCTGTGAAACTCTCTGAAACTCTCTGATACTCTCTGACAGTCTCTGACACTCTGTGACACTCCCTGACACACTCAGAAACTCTCAGAACCGTCCGACACACTCTTACACTCACAGATACTCTCAGAAACTCTCCGACATTCTCTGACACTCTCTGACACTCTCTGACATTCTCTGAAACTCTCTGAAACTCTCAGACACTCTCTGACATTCTCTAAAACTCTCTGAAACTCTCTGACGCTCTCTGACACTCTCTGACACTCTCTGAGACTGACTGAAACTCTCTGTCACTATCTGACACTCTCTGACACTCTCTGAAGCTCTCTGACAATCTCTGACAGTCTCTGCAATCTCTCTGAAACTCTCTAACACTCTGAAGCTCTCCCACACTCTCTGACACTCTCTGCAATCTCTCTGACACTCTCTGAAACTCTCTGACACTCTCTGAAACTCTCTGACACTCTCTGACAGTCTGTGACACTCTCTGAAACTCTCTGACTCTCTCAGACACTCTCTATCACTCTCTGAAACTCTCTGACACTCTCTATCACTCTCTATCACTCTCTGACACACTCTGACAATCTCTGACACTCTCAGACACTCTCAGACACTCTCTATCACTCTCTATTACTCTCTGACACTCTCAGACACTCTCTATCACTCTCTGACACTCTCTATCACTCTCTGAAACTCTCTGACACTCTCTATCACTCTCTATCACTCTCTGACACACTCTGACAATCTCTGACACTCTCAGACACTCTCAGACACTCTCTATCACTCTCTATTACTCTCTGACACTCTCAGACACTCTCTATCACTCTCTGACACTCTCTGACACTCTCAGACACTCTCTATCACTCTCTGACACTCTCTGACACTCTCTGACACTCTCTATCACTCTCTATCACACTCTGACACCCTCTGACAATGTCTGACACTCTCTATCACTCTCTATCCCTCTCTGACACTCTCTGACACTCTCTGACACTCTCTATCAGTCTCTGACACACTGTATCACACTCTGACATTCTCAGACACTCTCTATCTCTCTCTGACACTCTCTATCACTCTCTGACTCACTCAGACACTCTCAATCACTCTCTGGCACTATCTATCAGTCTCTGACACTCTCTGACACTGTCTGACACTCTCAGACGCTCTCAGACACTCTCTATCACTCTCTGTCACTTTCTGACACTCTCTGACTCTCTCTATCACTCTCTGACACTCTCAATCACTCTTTGACACTCTCTGACTCTCTCTGACACTCTCAGACACTCTCTATCACTCTCTGACACTCTCTGACACTTTCAGACACTCTCAATCACTCTCTGACACTCCCTGACACTCTCTGACACTTTCAGACACTCTCAATCACTCTCTGACACTCTCAGACACTCTCTGACACACTCAGACACTCTCTGACACACTCAGACACTCTCTGACACTCACTATCACTATCTGACACTCTCTGACACACTCTGACACTCTCTGACACTTTCAGACACTCTCAATCACTCTCTGACACTCTCTGACACTTTCAGACACTCTCAATCACTCTCTGACACACTCAGACACTCTCTGACACTTTCAGACACTCTCAATCACTCTCTGACACACTCAGGCACTCTCTGACACTCTCAGACACTCTCTGACACACTCAGACACTCTCTGACACTCTCTGTCACTCTCTGACACTCTCTGACACTCTCTGACACTTTCAGACACTCTCAATCACTCTCTGACACTCTCTGACACTTTCAGACACTCTCAATCACTCTCTGACACACTCAGACACTCTCTGACACTTTCAGACACTCTCAATCACTCTCTGACACACTCAGACACTCTCTGACACTCTCAATCACTCTCTGACACTCTCAGACACTCTCTGACACTCTCTGACACTCTCAGACACTCTCTATCACTCGCTGACACTCTCTGACACTCTCAGACACTCTCTGACACTCTCAGAAACTCTCCGACATTCTCTGAAACCCTCTGACACTCTCTGACACTCTCTGACACTCTGTGAAACTCTCTGAAACTCTCTGATACTCTCTGACAGTCTCTGACACTCACAGATACTCTCGGAAACTCTCCGACATTCTCTGACACTCTCTGAGACTCTCTGAAACTCTGTGACGCACTGTGAAACCCTCTGACAGTCTCTGACACTCACAGATACTCTCGGAAACACTCCGACATTCTCTGACACTCTCTGCAATCTCTCTGACACTCTCTGAAACTCTCTGTCACTCTCTGAAACTCTCTGACACTCTCTGACAGTCTGTGACACTCTCTGAAACTCTCTGACACTCTCTGAAACGATCTGACACTCTCTGAAACTCTCTGACACTCTCTGACACTCTGTGACACACTGTGAAACTCTCTGACGCACTGAGACACTCTCTGAACCCTCTGACAGTCTCTGACACTCACAGATACTCTCGGAAATTCTCCGACATTCTCTGACACTCTCTGAGACTCTCTGAAACTCTGTGACGCACTGTGAAACTCTCTGACACTCTCTGACACTCATAGATACTCTCAGAAACTCTCCGACATTCTCTGACAGTCTCTGACACTCTCAGACACTCTCAGACACTCTCTGACACTCTGTGACACACTGTGAAAATCTCTGACACTCTCTGACACTCACAGATACTCTCAGAAACTCTCCGACATTCTCTGAAACCCTCTGACACTCTCTGACACTCTCTGACACTCTGTGAAACTCTCTGAAACTCTCTGATACTCTCTGAAAGTCTCTGACACTCTGTGACACTCCCTGACACACTCAGAAACTCACAGTACCCTCCGACACTCTCTTACACTCACAGATACTCTCAGAAACTCTCCGACATTCTCTGAAACTCTCTGTCACTATCTGACACTCTCTGACACTCTCTGAAGCTCTCTGACACTCTCTGACACTCTCTGCAATCTCTCTGAAACTCTCTGACACTCTGAAGCTCTCCCACACTCTCTGACACTCTCTGCAATCTCTCTGACACTCTCTGAAACTCTCTGACACTCTCTGAAACTCTCTGACACTCTCTGACAGTCTGTGACACTCTCTGAAACTCTCTGACACTCTCTGACACGATCTGACACTCTCTGAAACTCTCTGACACTCTCTGACAGTCTCTGACACTCTGTGACACTCCCTGACACACTCAGAAACTCTCAGAACCCTCCAACACTCTCTTACACTCACAGATAATCTCAGAAACTCTCCGACATTCTCTGACACTCTCTGACACTCTCTGACATTCTCTGAAACTCTCTGAAACTCTCTGACACTCTCTGACACGATCTGACACTCTCTGAAGCTCTCCCACACTCTCTGACACTCTCTGCAATCTCTCTGACACTCTCTGAAACTCTCTGACACTCTCTGAAACTCTGTGACACTCTCTGACACTCTCTGACACTCTCTGTCACACTCTGAAACTCTCTGACAAATCTCTGAAACTCTCTGTCACTCTCTGACACTCTCTGACACTCTCTGAAGCTCTCTGAAACTCTCTGAAATTCTCTGAAACTCTGAAGCTCTCCCACACTCTCTGACACTCTCTGCAATCTCTCTGACACTCTCTGAAACTCTCTGACAATCTCTGAACCTCTCTGACACTCTCTGACAGTCTGTGAAACTCTCTGAAACTCTCTGACACTCTCTGACACGATCTGACACTCTCTGAAACTTTCTGACACTCTCTGACACTCTGTGACACACTGTGAAACTCTCTGACACACTGAGACACTCTCTGAACCCTCTGACAGTCTCTGACACTCACAGATACTCTCGGAAACTCTCCGACATTGTCTGACACTCTCTGAGACTCTCTGAAACTCTGTGACGCACTGTGAAACTCTCTGACACTCTCTGACACTCATGGATACTCTCAGTAACTCTGCGACATTCTCTGACAGTCTCCGACACTCTCAGACACTCTCAGACACTCTCTGACACTCTCTGACACTCTGTGACACACTGTGAAAATCTCTGACACTCTCTGACACTCACAGATAATCTCAGAAACTCTCAGACATTCTCTGACACTCTCTGAAACTCTCTGAGACTCACTGAAACTCTCTGTCACTATCTGACACTCTCTGACACTCTCTGAAGCTCTCTGACACTCTCTGACACTCTCTGCAATCTCTCTGAAACTCTCTGACACTCTGAAGCTCTCCCACACTCTCTGACACTCTCTGCAATCTCTCTGACACTCTCTGAAACTCTCTGACACGCTCTGAAACTCTCTGACACTCTCTGACACGATCTGACACTCTCTGATACTCTCTGACACTCTCTGACACTCTGTGACACACTGTGAAACTCTCTGACGCACTGAGACACTCTGTGAACCCTCTGACACTCTCTGACACTCATAGATACTCTCAGAAACTCTCCGACATTCTCTGAGAGTCTCTGACACTCTCTGACACTCTCAGACACTCTCTGACAGTCTGTGACACACTGTGAAAATCTCTGACACTCTCTGAAACTCTCTGACACTCTCTGACACGATCTGACACTCTCTGATACTCTCTGACACTCTCTGACACTCTGTGACACACTGTGAAACTCTCTGACGCACTGAGACACTCTGTGAACCCTCTGACACTCTCTGACACTCACAGATACTCTCAGAAACTCTCCGACATTCTCTGAAACCCTCTGACACTCTGACACTCTCTGACACTCTGTGAAACTCTCTGAAACTCTCTGATACTCTCTGACAGTCTCTGACACTCTGTGACACTCCCTGACACACTCAGACACTTTCAGACACTCTCAATCACTCTCACAGACACTCTCTGACACTTTCAGACACTCTCAATCACTCTCTGACACACTCAGACACTCTCTGACACTTTCAGACACTCTCAATCACTCTCTGACACACTCAGACACTCTCTGACACTCTCAGACACTCTCTGACACACTCAGACACTCTCTGACACTCACTATCACTCTCTGACAATCTCTGACACTCTCTGACACTTTCAGACACTCTCAATCACTCTCTGACACTCTCTGACACTTTCAGACACTCTCAATCACTCTCTGACACACTCAGACACTCTCTGACACTTTCAGACACTCTCAATCACTCTCTGACACACTCAGACACTCTCTGACACTCTCAATCACTCTCTGACACTCTCAGACACTCTCTGACACTCTCTGACACTCTCTGACACTCTCAGACACTCTCTATCACTCGCTGACACTCTCTGACACTCTCAGACTCTCTCTGACACTCTCAGAAACTCTCCGACATTCTCTGAAACCCTCTGACACTCTCTGACACTCTCTGACACTCTGTGAAACTCTCTGAAACTCTCTGATACTCTCTGACAGTTTCTGACACTCACAGATACTCTCGGAAACTCTCCGACATTCTCTGACACTCTCTGAGACTCTCTGAAACTCTGTGACGCACTGTGAAACCCTCTGACAGTCTCTGACACTCACAGATACTCTCGGAAACACTCCGACATTCTCTGACACTCTCTGCAATCTCTCTGACACTCTCTGAAACTCTCTGTCACTCTCTGAAACTCTCTGACACTCTCTGACAGTCTGTGACACTCTCTGAAACTCTCTGACACACTCTGAAACGATCTGACACTCTCTGAAACTCTCTGACACTCTCTGACACTCTGTGACACACTGTGAAACTCTCTGACGCACTGAGACACTCTCTGAACCCTCTGACAGTCTCTGACACTCACAGATACTCTCGGAAATTCTCCGACATTCTCTGACACTCTCTGAGACTCTCTGAAACTCTGTGACGCACTGTGAAACTCTCTGACACTCTCTGACACTCATAGATACTCTCAGAAACTCTCCGACATTCTCTGAAACCCTCTGACACTCTCTGACACTCTCAGACACTCTGTGAAACTCTCTGAAACTCTCTGATACTCTCTGTCACTCTCTGACACTCTCAGACACTCTCAGACACTCTCTGACACTCTCTGACACTCTGTGACACACTGTGAAAATCTCTGACACTCTCTGACACTCACAGATACTCTCAGAAACTCTCCGACATTCTCTGAAACCCTCTGACACTCTCTGACACTCTCTGACACTCTGTGAAACTCTCTGAAACTCTCTGATACTCTCTGACAGTCTCTGACACTCTGTGACACTCCCTGACACACTCAGAAACTCTCAGAACCCTCCGACACTCTCTTACACTCACAGATACTCTCAGAAACTCTCCGACATTCTCTGACATTCTCTGAAACTCTCTGAGACTCACTGAAACTCTCTGTCACTATCTGACACTCTCTGACACTCTCTGAAGCTCTCTGACACTCTCTGACACTCTCTGCAATCTTTCTGAAACTCTCTGACACTCTGAAGCTCTCCCACACTCTCTGACACTCTCTGCAATCTCTCTGACACTCTCTGAAACTCTCTGACACTCTCAGAAACTCTCTGACACTCTCTGACAGTCTGTGACACTCTCTGAAACTCTCTGACACTCTCTGACACGATCTGACACTCTCTGAAACTCTCTGACACTCTCTGACAGTCTCTGACACTCTGTGACACTCCCTGACACACTCAGAAACTCTCAGAACCCTCCAACACTCTCTTACACTCACAGATAATCTCAGAAACTCTCCGACATTCTCTGACACTCTCTGACATTCTCTGAAACTCTCTGAAACTCTCTGACACTCTCTGACACGATCTGACACTCTCTGAAGCTCTCCCACACTCTCTGACACTCTCTGCAATCTCTCTGACACTCTCTGAAACTCTCTGACACTCTCTGACACTCTCTGAAACTCTGTGACACTCTCTGACACTCTCTGACACTCTCTGTCACACTCTGAAACTCTCTGACAATTCTCTGAAACTCTCTGTCACTCTCTGACACTCTCTGACACTCTCTGTAGCTCTCTGAAACTCTCTGAAATTCTCTGAAACTCTGAAGCTCTCCCACACTCTCTGACACTCTCTGCAATCTCTCTGACTCTCTCTGAAACTCTCTGACACTCTCTGAACCTCTCTGACAGTCTGTGAAACTCTCTGAAACTCTCTGACACTCTCTGACACTCTCTGACACGATCTGACACTCTCTGAAACTTTCTGACACTCTCTGACACTCTGTGACACACTGTGAAACTCTCTGACACACTGAGACACTCTCAGAACCCTCTGACAGTCTCTGACACTCACAGATACTCTCGGAAACTCTCCGACATTGTCTGACACTCTCTGAGACTCTCTGAAACTCTGTGACGCACTGTGAAACTCTCTGACACTCTCTGACACTCATAGATACTCTCAGAAACTCTGCGACATTCTCTGACGGTCTCCGACACTCTCAGACACTCTCAGACACTCTCTGACACTCTCTGACACTCTGTGACACACTGTGAAAATCTCTGACACTCTCTGACACTCACAGATAATCTCAGAAACTCTCAGACATTCTCTGACACTCTCTGAAACTCTCTGAGACTCACTGAAACTCTCTGTCACTATCTGACACTCTCTGACACTCTCTGAAGCTCTCTGACACTCTCTGACACTCTCTGCAATCTCTCTGACACTCTCTGAAACTCTCTGACACGCTCTGAAACTCTCTGACACTCTCTGACACGATCTGACACTCTCTGAAACTCTCGGACACTCTCTGACACTCTGTGACACACTGTGAAACTCTCTGACGCACTGAGACACTCTGTGAACCCTCTGACACTCTCTGACACTCATAGATACTCTCAGAAACTCTCCGACATTCTCTGAGAGTCTCTGACACTCTCTGACACTCTCAGACACTCTCTGACACTCTCTGACAGTCTGTGACACACTGTGAAAATCTCTGACACTCTCTGACACTCACAGGTACTCTCAGAAACTCTCCGACATTCTCTGAAACCCTCTGACACTCTGACACTCTCTGACACTCTGTGAAACTCTCTGAAACTCTCTGATACTCTCTGACAGTCTCTGACACTCTGTGACACTCCCTGACACACTCAGAAACTCTCAGAACCCTCCGACACTCTCTTACACTCACAGAAGCTCTCAGAAACTCTCTGACATTCTCTGAAACTCTCTGAAACTCTCAAACACTCTCTGACACACTCTGACATTCTCTGAAACTCTCTGAAACTCTCTGACTCTCTCTGACACTCTCTGAAACTCTCTGAGACTCACTGAAACTCTCTGTCACTATCTGACACTCTCTGACACTCTCTGAAGCTCTCTGACACTCTCTGACAGTCTCTGCAATCTCTCTGAAACTCTTTGACACTCTGAAGCTCTCCCACACTCTCTGACACTCTCTGCAATCTCTCTGACACTCTCTGAAACTCTCTGACACTCTCTGAAACTCTCTGACACTCTCTGACAGTCTGTGACACTCTCTGAAACTCTCTGACACTCTCTGACAGGATCTGACACTCTATGAAAGTCTCTGACACTCTCTGACACTCTGTGACACACTGTGAAACTCTCTGACGCACTGAGAAACTCTCTGAACCCTCTGACAGTCTCTGACACTCACAGAAACTCTCGGAAACTCTCCGACACTCTCTGAGACTCTCTAAAACTCTGTGACGCACTGTGAAACCCTCTGACAGTCTCTGACACTCACAGATACTCTCGGAAACACTCCGACATTCTCTGACACTCTCTGCAATCTCTCTGACACTCTCTGAAACTCTCTGTCACTCTCTGAAACTCTCTGACACTCTCTGACAGTCTGTGACACTCTCTGAAACTCTCTGACACTCTCTGAAACGATCTGACACTCTCTGAAACTCTCTGACACTCTCTGACACTCTGTGACACACTGTGAAACTCTCTGACGCACTGAGACACTCTCTGAACCCTCTGACAGTCTCTGACACTCACAGATACTCTCGGAAATTCTCCGACATTCTCTGACACTCTCTGAGACTCTCTGAAACTCTGTGACGCACTGTGAAACTCTCTGACACTCTCTGACACTCATAGATACTCTCAGAAACTCTCCGACATTCTCTGACAGTCTCTGACACTCTCAGACACTCTCAGACACTCTCTGACACTCTCTGACACTCTGTGACACACTGTGAAAATCTCTGACACTCTCTGACACTCACAGATACTCTCGGAAATTCTCCGACATTCTCTGACACTCTCTGAGACTCTCTGAAACTCTGTGACGCACTGTGAAAATCTCTGACACTCTCTGACACTCACAGATACTCTCAGAAACTCTCCGACATTCTCTGAAACCCTCTGAAACTCTCTGAAACTCTCTGATACTCTCTGACAGTCTCTGACACTCTGTGACACTCCCTGACACACTCAGAAACTCTCAGAACCCTCCGACACTCTCTTACACTCACAGATACTCTCAGAAACTCTCCGACATTCTCTGACATTCTCTGAAACTCTCTGAGACTCACTGAAACTCTCTGTCACTATCTGACACTCTCTGACACTCTCTGAAGCTCTCTGACACTCTCTGACACTCTCTGCAATCTTTCTGAAACTCTCTGACACTCTGAAGCTCTCCCACACTCTCTGACACTCTCTGCAATCTCTCTGACACTCTCTGAAACTCTCTGACACTCTCTGACAGTCTGTGACACTCTCTGAAACTCTCTGACACTCTCTGACACGATCTGACACTCTCTGAAACTCTCTGACACTCTCTGACAGTCTCTGACACTCTGTGACACTCCCTGACACACTCAGAAACTCTCAGAATCCTCCAACACTCTCTTACACTCACAGATAATCTCAGATACTCTCCAACATTCTCTGACACTCTCTGACACTCTCTGACATTCTCTGAAACTCTCTGAAACTCTCTGACACTCTCTGACACGATCTGACACTCTCTGAAGCTCTCCCACACTCTCTGACACTCTCTGCAATCTTTCGGACACTCTCTGAAACTCTCTGACACTCTCTGAAACTCTGTGACACTCTCTGACACTCTCTGACACTCTCTGTCACACTCTGACACTCTCTGACAATTCTCTGAAACTCTCTGTCACTCTCTGAAACTCTCTGACACTCTCTGAAGCTCTCTGAAACTCTCTGAAATTCTCTGAAACTCTGAAGCTCTCCCACACTCTCTGACACTCTCTGCAATCTCTCTGACACTCTCTGAAACTCTCTGACACTCTCTGAACCTCTCTGACACTCTCTGACAGTCTGTGAAACTCTGTGAAACTTTCTGACACTCTCTGACACGATCTGACACTCTCTGAAACTTTCTGACACTCTCTGACACTCTGTGACACACTGTGAAACTCTCTGACACACTGAGACACTCTCTGAACCCTCTGACAGTCTCTGACACTCACAGATACTCTCGGAAACTCTCCGACATTGTCTGACACTCTCTGAGACTCTCTGAAACTCTGTGACGCACTGTGAAACTCTCTGACACTCTCTGACACTCATCGATACTCTCAGAAACTCTCCGACATTCTCTGACAGTCTCTGACAGTCTCTGACACTCTCAGACACTCTCAGACACTCTCTGACACTCTCTGACACTCTGTGACACACTGTGAAAATCTCTAACACTCTCTGACACTCACAGATACTCTCAGAAACTCTCCGACATTCTCTGAAACCCTCTGACACTCTCTGACACTCTCTGACACTCTGTGAAACTCTCAGAAACTCTCTGATACTCTCTGACAGTCTCTGACACTCTGTGACACTCCCTGACACACTCAGAAACTCTCAGAACCGTCCGACACACTCTTACACTCACAGATACTCTCAGAAACTCTCCGACATTCTCTGACACTCTCTGACACTCTCTGACATTCTCTGAAACTCTCTGAAACTCTCAGACACTCTCTGACACTCTCTGACATTCTCTGAAACTCTCTGAAACTCTCTGACGCTCTCTGACACTCTCTGAAACTCTCTGAGACTCTCTGACACTCTCTGACAGTCTCTGCAATCTCTCTGAAACTCTCTGACACTCTGAAGCTCTCCCACACTCTCTGACACTCTCTGCAATCTCTCTGACACTCTCTGAAACTCTCTGACACTCTCTGAAACTCTCTGACACTCTCTGACAGTCTGTGACACTCTCTGAAACTCTCTGACACTCTCAGACACTCTCTATCACTCTCTGACACTCTCTGAAACTCTCTGACACTCTCTATAACTCTCTATCACTCTCTGACACACTCTGACAATCTCCGACACTCTCAGACACTCTCAGACACTCTCTATCACTCTCTATTACTCTCTGACACTCTCAGACACTCTCTATCACTCTCTGACACTCTCTGACACTCTCAGACACTCTCTATCACTCTCTGACACTCTCTGACACTCTCTGACACTCTCTATCACTCTCTATCACACTCTGACACCCTCTGACAATGTCTGACACTCTCTATCACTCTCTATCCCTCTCTGACACTCTCTGACACTCTCTGAAATTCTCTGACACTCTCTATCAGTCTCTGACACACTGTATCACTCTCTGACATTCTCAGACACTCTCTATCTCTCTCTGACACTCTCTATCACTCTCTGACTCTCTCAGACACTCTCAGACACTCTCAATCACTCTCTGGCACTATCTATCAGTCTCTGACACTGTCTGACACTCTCAGACGCTCTCAGACACTCTCTATCACTCTCTGACACTTTCTGACACTCTCTGACTCTCTCTATCACTCTCTGACACTCTCAATCACTCTTTGACACTCTCTGACTCTCTCTGACACTCTCAGACACTCTCTATCACTCTCTGACACTCTCTGACACTTTCAGACACTCTCAATCACTCGCTGACACTCTCTGACACTCTCTGAACCTCTCTGACACTCTCTGACAGTCTGTGAAACTCTGTGAAACTTTCTGACACTCTCTGACACGATCTGACACTCTCTGAAACTTTCTGACACTCTCTGACACTCTGTGACACACTGTGAAACTCTCTGACACACTGAGACACTCTCTGAACCCTCTGACAGTCTCTGACACTCACAGATACTCTCGGAAACTCTCCGACATTGTCTGACACTCTCTGAGACTCTCTGAAACTCTGTGACGCACTGTGAAACTCTCTGACACTCTCTGACACTCATCGATACTCTCAGAAACACTCCGACATTCTCTGACAGTCTCTGACAGTCTCTGACACTCTCAGACACTCTCAGACACTCTCTGACACTCTCTGACACTCTGTGACACACTGTGAAAATCTCTAACACTCTCTGACACTCACAGATACTCTCAGAAACTCTCCGACATTCTCTGAAACCCTCTGACACTCTCTGACACTCTCTGACACTCTGTGAAACTCTCAGAAACTCTCTGATACTCTCTGACAGTCTCTGACACTCTGTGACACTCCCTGACACACTCAGAAACTCTCAGAACCGTCCGACACACTCTTACACTCACAGATACTCTCAGAAACTCTCCAACATTCTCTGACACACTCTGACACTCTCTGACATTCTCTGAAACTCTCTGAAACTCTCAGACACTCTCTGACACTCTCTGACATTCTCTGAAACTCTCTGAAACTCTCTGACGCTCTCTGACACTCTCTGAAACTCTCTGAAGCTCTCTGACACTCTCTGACAGTCTCTGCAATCTCTCTGAAACTCTCTGACACTCTGAAGCTCTCCCACACTCTCTGACACTCTCTGCAATCTCTCTGACACTCTCTGAAACTCTCTGACACTCTCTGAAACTCTCTGACACTCTCTGACAGTCTGTGACACTCTCTGAAACTCTCTGACACTCTCAGACACTCTCTATCACTCTCTGACACTCTCTGAAACTCTCTGACACTCTCTATCACTCTCTATCACTCTCTGACACACTCTGACAATCTCCGACACTCTCAGACACTCTCAGACACTCTCTATCACTCTCTATTACTCTCTGACACTCTCAGACACTCTCTATCACTCTCTGACACTCTCTGACACTCTCAGACACTCTCTATCACTCTCTGACACTCTCTGACACTCTCTGACACTCTCTATCACTCTCTATCACACTCTGACACCCTCTGACAATGTCTGACACTCTCTATCACTCTCTATCCCTCTCTGACACTCTCTGACACTCTCTGAAATTCTCTGACACTCTCTATCAGTCTCTGACACACTGTATCACTCTCTGACATTCTCAGACACTCTCTATCTCTCTCTGACACTCTCTATCACTCTGTGACTCTCTCAGACACTCTCAGACACTCTCAATCACTCTCTGGCACTATCTATCAGTCTCTGACACTCTCTGACACTGTCTGACACTCTCAGACGCTCTCAGACACTCTCTATCACTCTCTGACACT
This sequence comes from Heterodontus francisci, assembly GCF_036365525.1. Classification (NCBI taxonomy): domain Eukaryota; kingdom Metazoa; phylum Chordata; class Chondrichthyes; order Heterodontiformes; family Heterodontidae; genus Heterodontus; species Heterodontus francisci. The sequence continues at coordinate 54,655,682 of NC_090398.1, read as the reverse complement.
TTCTGACACTCTCTGACTCTCTCTATCACTCTCTGACACTCTCAATCACTCTTTGACACTCTCTGACTCTCTCTGACACTCTCAGACACTCTCTATCAATCTCTGACACTCTCTGACACTTTCAGACACTCTCAATCACTCGCTGACACTCTCTGACACTCTCTGACACTCTCTGACACTTTCAGACACTCTCAATCCCTCTCTGACACTCTCAGACACTCTCTGACACACTCAGACACTCTCTGACACTCACTATCACTCTCTGACACTCTCTGACACTCTCTGACACTCTCTGACACTTTCAGACACTCTCAATCACTCTCTGACACTCTCTGACACACTCAGACACTCTCTGACACTTTCAGACACTCTCAATCACTCTCTGACACACTCAGACACTCTCTGACACTCTCAGACACTCTCTGACACACTCAGACACACTCTGACACTCACTATCACTCTCTGACACTCTCTGACACTTTCAGACACTCTCAATCACTCTCTGACACTCTCTGACACTTTCAGACACTCTCAATCACTCTCTGACACACTCAGACACTCTCTGACACTTTCAGACACTCTCAATCACTCTCTGACACACTCAGACACTCTCTGACACTCTCAATCACTCTCTGACACTCTCAATCACTCTCTGACACTCTCTGACACTCTCTGACACTCTCAGACACTCTCTATCACTCGCTGACACTCTATGACACTCTCAGACACTCTCTGACACTCTCTGACACTTTCAGACACTCTCAATCACTCTCTGACACTCTCAGACACTCTCTGACACACTCGGACACTCTCTGACACTCTCTGACACTCTCAGACACTCTCAGACACTCTCTGAGACTTTCTGACACTCTCAATCACACTCTGACACTCTCAGACACTCTCTGGCACACTCAGACACTCTCTGACACACTCAGACACTCTATGACACTCTCAGACACTCTCTATCACTCTCTATCACACTCTGACACCCTCTGACAATCTCTGACACTCTCTATCACTCTCTATCCCTCTCTGACACTCTCTGACATTCTCTGACACTCTCTATCAGTCTCTGACACTCTGTATCACTCTCTGACACTCTCAGACACTCTCTATCTCTCTCTGACACTTTCTATCACTCTCTGACTCTCTCAGACACTCTCAGACACTCTCAATCACTCTCCGGCACGATCTATCAGTCTCTGACACTCTCGGACACTGTCTGACACTCTCAGACGCTCTCAGACACACTCTATCACTCTCTGACACTCTCAATCACTCTTTGACACTCTCTGACACTCTCTGACACTCTCAGACACTCTCTATCACTCTCTGACACTCTCTGACACTTTCAGACACTCTCAATCACTCTCTGACACTCTCTGACACTCTCTGACACTTTCAGACACTCTCAATCACTCTCTGACACTCTCAGACACTCTCTGACACACTCAGACACTCTCTGACACTCTCTATCAGTCTCTGACACTCTCTGACACACTCAGACATCTCTGACACTCTCTATCAGTCTCTGACACTCTCTGACACTTTCAGACACTCAATCACTCTCTGACACTCTTTGACACTTTCAGACACTCTCAATCACTCTCTGACACACTCAGACACTCTCTGACACTCTCAGACACTCTCTATCACTCTCTGACACTCTCTGACACTCTCTGACACACTCAGACACTCTCTGACACTCTCTGACACTCCCTATCTCTCTCTGACACTCTCTGACACTCTCTGACACTCTCTATCACTCTCTATCACTCTGTGGCACACTCTGACAATCTCTGACACTCTCAGACACTCTCAGACACTCTCTATCACTCTCTGACTCTCTCTGACACTCTCAGACACTCTCTATCACTCTCTGACACTCTCTGACACTCTCAGACACTCTCTATCACTCTCGTTCACTCTCTGACACTCTCTGACACTCTCAATCACTCTCTGACACTCTCAGACACTCTCTGACACACTCAGACACTCTCTGAAACTCTCAGACACTCTCTATCACTCTCTATGACTCGCTGACACTCTCTGACACTCTCAGACACTCTCTGACACTCTCTGACACTCTCTGACACTTTCAGACACTCTCAATCACTCTCTGACACTCTCAGACACTCACTGACACACTCAGACACTCTCAGACACTCACTGACACACTCAGACACTCTCTGACACTCTCAGACACTCTCTATCACTCTCTATCACTCTCTGACACTTTCTGACACTCTCAATCACTCTCTGACACACTCAGACACTCTCTGAAACTCTCAGACACTCTCTGACACTCTCTATCACTCGCTGACACTCTCTGACACTCTCAGACACTCTCAGACACTCTCTGACACTCTCTGACACTTTCAGACACTCTCAATCACTCTCTATCACTCGCTGACACACTCTGACACTCTCAGACACTCTCTGACACTCTCTGACACTCTCTGACACTTTCAGACACTCTCAATCACTCTCTGAAACGTTCTGACACTCTCAATCACTCTCTGACACTCTCAGACACTCTCTGACACACTCAGACACTCTCTGTCACACTCAGACACTCTCTGACACTCTCTGACACTCTCTATCACTCTCTATCACACTCTGACACCCTCTGACAATCTCTGACCCTCTCTATCACTCTCTAGCCCTCTCTGACACTCTCTGACATTCTCTGACACTCTCTATCAGTCTCTGACACACTGTATCACTCTCTGACACTCTCAGACACTCTCTATCTCTCTCTGACACTTTCTATCACTCTCTGACTCTCTCAGACACTCTCAGACACTCTCAATCACTCTCTGGCACTATATATCAGTCTCTGACACTCTCTGACACTGTCTGACACTCTCAGACACTCTCTATCACTCACTATCACTCTCTGACACTCTCTGACACTCTCAATCACTCTCTGACACTCTCAGACACTCTCTATCACTCACTATCACTCTCTGACACTCTCTGACACTCTCAATCACTCTCTATCACTCTCTGACACTCTGACACTCTCTGACACACTCAGACACTCTCTGACACTCTCTGACACTCTCTATCTCTCTCTGACAGTCTCTGACACTCTCTGGCACTCTCTATCACTCTCTATCACTCTCTGACACACTCTGACAATCTCGGACACTCTCAGACACTCTCTATCACTCTCTATCACTCTCTGACAATCTCAGACACTCTCTGACACACTCAGACACTCTCTGACACTCTCAGACACTCTCTATCACTCTCTATCACTCTCTGACACTCTCTGACACTCTCTGACACACTCAGACACTCTCTGACACTCTCTATCTCTCTCTGACAGTCTCTGACACTCTCTGGCACTCTCTATCACTCTCTATCACTCTCTGACACACTCTGACAATCTCGGACACTCTCAGACACTCTCAGACACTCTCTATCACTCTCTATTACTCTCTGACACTCTCAGACACTCTCTATCACTCTCTGACACTCTCAGACACTCTCTATCACTCTCTGACACTCTCTGACACTCTCTATCACTCTCTATCACACTCTGACACCCTCTGACAATCTCTGACACTCTCTATCACTCTCTATCCCTCTCTGACACTCTCTGACAATCTCTGACATTCTCTGACGCTCTCTATCAGTCTCTGACACTCTCAGACACTCTCTATCTCTCTCTGACACTCTCTATCACTCTCTGACTCTCTCAGACACTCTCAGACACTCTCAGACACTCTCAATCACTCTCTGGCACTATCTATCAGTCTCTGACACTCTCTGACACTGTCTGGCACTCTCAGACGCTCTCAGACACTCTCTATCACTCTCTGACACTTTCTGACACTCTCTGACACTCTCTATCACTCTCTGACACTCTCAATCACTCTTTGACACTCTCTGACACTCTCTGACACTCTCAGACACTCTCTATCACTCTCTGACACTCTCTGACACTTTCAGACACTCTCAATCATTCTCTGACACTCTCTGACACTCTCTGACACTCTCTGACACTTTCAGACACACTCAATCCCTCTCTGACACTCTCAGACACTCTCTGACACACTCAGACACTCTCTGACACTCACTATCACTCTCTGACACTCTCTGACACTCTCTGACACTTTCAGACACTCTCAATCACTCTCTGACACTCTCTGACACTTTCAGACACTCTCAATCACTCTCTGACACACTCAGACACTCTCTGACACTCTCTATCACTCTCTGACTCTCTCAGACACTCTCAGACACTCTCAATCACTCTCTGGCACTATCTGTCTGTCTCCGACACTCTCTGACACTGTCTGGCACTCTCAGACGCTCTCAGACACTCTCTATCACTCTCTGACACTTTCTGACACTCTCTGACACTCTCTATCACTCTCTGACACTCTCAATCACTCTTTGACACTCTCTGACACTCTCTGACACTCTCAGACACTCTCTATCACTCTCTGACACTCTCTGACACTTTCAGACACTCTCAATCATTCTCTGACACTCTCTGACACTCTCTGACACTCTCTGACACTTTCAGACACTCTCAATCCCTCTCTGACACTCTCAGACACTCTCTGACACACTCAGACACTCTTTGACACTCACTATCACTCTCTGACACTCTCTGACACACTCTGACACTTTCAGACACTCTCAATCGCTCTCTGACACTCTCTGACACTTTCAGACACTCTCAATCACTCTCTGACACACTCAGACACTCTCTGACACTCTCAGACACTCTCTGACACACTCAGACACTCTCTGACACTCACTATCACTCTCTGACACTCTCTGACACTCTCTGACACTTTCAGACACTCTCAATCACTCTCTGACACTCTCTGACACTTTCAGACACTCTCAATCACTCTCTGACACACTCAGACACTCTCTGACACTTTCAGACACTCTCAATCACTCTCTGACACACTCAGACACTCTCTGACACTCTCAATCACTCTATGACACTCTCAGACACTCTCTGACACTCTCTGACACTCTCTGACACTCTCAGACACTCTCTATCACTCGCTGACACTCTCTGACACTCTCAGACACTCTCTGACACTCTCTGACACTCTCTGACACTTTCAGACACTCTCAATCACTCTCTGACACTCTCAGACACTCTCTGACACACTCAGACACTCTCTGACACTCTCTGACACTCTCAGACACTCTCAGACACTCTCAGACACTCTCTGACACTTTCTGACACTCTCAATCACACTCTGACACTCTCAGACACTCTCTGACACACTCAGACACTCTCTGACACACTCAGACACTCTCTGACACTCTCAGACCCTCTCTATCACTCTCTATCACACTCTGACACCCTCTGACAATCTCTGACACTCTCTATCACTCTCTATCCCTCTCTGACACTCTCTGACATTCTCTGACACTCTCTATCAGTCTCTGACACACTGTATCACTCTCTGACACTCTCAGACACTCTCTATCTCTCTCTGACACTTTCTATCACTCTCTGACTCTCTCAGACACTCTCAGACTCTCTCAATCACTCTCTGGCACTATCTATCAGTCTCTGACACTCTCGGACACTGTCTGACACTCTCAGACGCTCTCAGACACTCTCTATCACTCTCTGACACTTTCTGACACTCTCTGAAACTCTCTATCACTCTCTGACACTCTCAATCACTCTTTGACACTCTCTGACACTCTCTGACACTCTCAATCACTCTCTGACACTCTCTGACACTCTCTGACACTTTCAGACACTCTCAATCACTCTCTGACACTCTCAGACACTCTCTGACACACTCAGACACTCTCTGACACTCTCTGACACTCTCTGACACTCTCTGACACTTTCAGACACTCAATCACTCTCTGACACTCTCTGACACTTTCAGACACTCTCAATCACTCTCTGACACACTCAGACACTCTCTGACACTCTCAGACACTCTCTATCACTCACTATCACTCTCTGACACTCTCTGACACTCTCTATCACACTCTGACACTCTCAGACACTCTCTGACACACTCAGACACTCTCTGACACTTTCAGACACTCTCAATCACTCTCTGACACTCTCAGACACTCTCTGACACACTCAGACACTCTCTGACACTCTCTATCAGTCTCTGACACTCTCTGACACTTTCAGACACTCAATCACTCTCTGACACTCTCTGACACTCTCAATCACTCTCTGACACACTCAGACACTCTCTGACACTCTCAGACGCTCTCTATCACTCTCTGACACTCTCTGACACATTCAGACACTCTCTGACACTCTCTGACACTCCCTATCTCTCTCTGACACTCTCTGACACTCTCTATCACTCTCTATCACTCTCTGGCACACTCTGACAATCTCTGACACTCTCAGACACTCTCAGACACTCTCTATCACTCTCTGACTCTCTCTGACACTCTCAGACACTCTCTATCACTCTCTGACACTCTCTGACACTTTCAGACACTCTCAATCACTCTCTGACACTCTCTGACACTCTCTGACACTTTCAGACACTCTCAATCACTCTCTGATACTCTCAGACACTCTCTGACACACTCAGACACTCTCTGACACTCACTATCACTCTCAGACACTCTCTGACACTTTCAGACACTCTCAATCACTCTCTGACACTCTCTGACACTTTCAGACACTCTCAATCACTCTCTGACACACTCAGGCACTCTCTGACACACTCAGACACTCTCTATCACTCTCGTTCACTATCTGACACTCTCTGACACTCTCAATCACTCTCTGACACTCTCAGACACTCTCTGACACACTCAGACACTCTCTGAAACTCTCAGACACTCTCTATCACTCTCTATCACTTGCTGACACTCTCTGACACTCTCAGACACTCTCTGGCACTCTCTGACACTCTCAGACACTCTCAATCACTCTCTGACACTCTCAGACACTCACTGACACACTCAGACACTCTCTGACACTCTCAGACACTCTCTATCACTCTCTATCACTCTCTGACACTTTCTGACACTCTCAGTCACTCTCTGACACACTCAGACACTCTCTGAAACTCTCAGACACTCTCTATCACTCTCTATCACTCGCTGACACTCTCTGACACTCTCAGACACTCTCTGACACTCTCTGACACTCTCTGACACTTTCAGACACTCTCAATCACTCTCTGACACTCTCAGACACTCACTGACACACTCAGACACTCTCTGACACTATCAGACACTCTCTATCACTCTCTACCACTCTCTGACACTTTCTGACACTCTCAATCACTCTCTGACACTCTCAGACACTCTCTGACACACTCAGACACTCTCTGTCACACTCAGACACTCTCTGACACTCTCTGACACTCTCAATCACTCTCTGACACTCTCTGACACTCTCTGACACTCTCAATCACTCTCTGACACTCTCAGACACTCACTGACACACTCAGACACTCTCTGACACTCTCAGAAACTCTCTATCACTCTCTATCACTCTCTGACACTTTCTGACACTCTCAATCACTCTCTGACACACTCAGACACTCTCTGACACACTCAGACACTCTCTGACACTCTCAGACACTCTCTATCACTCTCTATCACACTCTGACACCCTCTGACAATCTCTGACACTCTCTATCACTCTCTGTCCCTCTCTGACACTCTCTGACATTCTCTGACACTCTCTATCAGTCTCTGACACACTGTATCACTCTCTGACACTCTCAGACACTCTCTATCTCTCTCTGACACTTTCTATCACTCTCTGACTCTCTCAGACACTCTCAGACACTCTCAATCACTCTCTGGCACTATCTATCAGTCTCTGACACTCTCGGACACTGTCTGACACTCTCAGACGCTCTCAGACACTCTCTATCACTCTCTGACACTTTCTGACACTCTCTGAAACTCTCTATCACTCTCTGACACTCTCAATCACTCTTTGACACTCTCTGACACTCTCTGACACTTTCAGACACTCTCAATCACTCTCTGACACTCTCTGACACTCTCAGACACTCTCTATCACTCTCTGACACTCTCTGACACTTTCAGACACTCTCAATCACTCTCTGACACTCTCTGACACTCTCTGACACTTTCAGACACTCTCAATCACTCTCTGACACTCTCAGACACTCTCTGACACACTCAGACACTCTCTGACACTCTCTATCACTCTCTGACACTCTCTGACACTTTCAGACACTCAATCACTCTCTGACACTCTCTGACACTTTCAGACACTCTCAATCACTCTCTGACACACTCAGACACTCTCTGACACTCTCAGACACTCTCTATCACTCACTATCACTCTCTGACACTCTCTGACACTCTCTATCACTCTCTGACACTCTCAGACACTCTCTGACACACTCAGACACTCTCTGACACTTTCAGACACTCTCAATCACTCTCTGACACTCTCAGACACTCTCTGACACACTCAGACACTCTCTGACACTCTCTATCAGTCTCTGACACTCTCTGACACTTTCAGACACTCAATCACTCTCTGACACTCTCTGACACTCTCAATCACTCTCTGACACACTCAGACACTCTCTGACACTCTCAGAAACTCTCTATCACTCTCTGACACTCTCTGACACACTCAGACACTCTCTGACACTCTCTGACACTCCCTATCTCTCTCTGACACTCTCTGACACTCTCTATCACTCTCTATCACTCTCTGGCACACTGTGACAATCTCTGACACTCTCAGACACTCTCAGACACTCTCTATCACTCTCTGACTCTCTCTGACACTCTCAGACACTCTCTATCACTCTCTGACACTCTCTGACACTTTCAGACACTCTCAATCACTCTCTGACACTCTCTGACACTCTCTGACACTCTCTGACACTTTCAGACACTCTCAATCACTCTCTGACACTCTCAGACACTCTCTGACACACTCAGACACTCTCTGACACTCACTATCACTCTCAGACACTCTCTGACACTCTCTGACACTCCCTATCTCTCTCTGACACTCTCTGACACTCTCTATCACTCTCTATCACTCTCTGGCACACTCTGACAATCTCTGACACTCTAAGACACTCTCAGACACTCTCTATCACTCTCTGACTCTCTCTGACACTCTCAGACACTCTCTATCACTCTCTGACACTCTCTGACACTTTCAGACACTCTCAATCACTCTCTGACACTCTCTGACACTCTCTGACACTTTCAGACACTCTCAATCACTCTCTGACACTCTCAGACACTCTCTGACACACTCAGACACTCTCTGACACTCACTATCACTCTCTAACACTCTCAGACACTCTCTGACACACTCAGACACTCTCTGAAACTCTCAGACACTCTCTATCACTCTCTATCACTCGCTGACACTCTCTGACACTCTCAGACACTCTCTGACACTCTCTGACACTCTCAGACACTCTCAATCACTCTCTGACACTCTCAGACACTCACTGACACACTCAGACACTCTCTGACACTCTCAGACACTCTCTATCACTCTCTATCACTCTCTGACACTTTCTGACACTCTCAATCACTCTCTGACACACTCAGACACTCTCTGAAACTCTCAGACACTCTCTATCACTCTCTATCACTCGCTGACACTCTCTGACACTCTCAGACACTCTCTGACACTCTCTGACACTCTCTGACACTTTCAGACACTCTCAATCACTCTCTGACACTCTCAGACACTCACTGACACACTCAGACACTCTCTGACACTCTCAGACACTCTCTATCACTCTCTATCACTCTCTGACACTTTCTGACACTCTCAATCACTCTCTGACACTCTCAGACACTCTCTGACACACTCAGACACTCTCTGACACTCTCTGACACTCTCAATCACTCTCTGACACTCTCAGACACTCACTGACTCTCTCAGACACTCTCTGACACTCTCAGACACTCTCTATCACTCTCTATCACTCTCTGACACTTTCTGACACTCTCAATCACTCTCTGACACACTCAGACACTCTCTGAAACTCTCAGACACTCTCTATCACTCTCTATCACTCGCTGACACTCTCTGACACTCTCAGACACTCTCTGACACTCTCTGACACTCTCTGACACTTTCAGACACTCTCAATCACTCTCTGACACTCTCAGACACTCACTGACACACTCAGACCCTCTCTGACACTCTCAGACACTCTCTATCACTCTCTGACACTCTCAGACACTCTCTATCACTCTCTATCACTCTCTGACACTTTCTGACACTCTCAATCACTCTCTGACACTCTCAGACACTCTCTGACACACTCAGACACTCTCTGACACTCTCTGACACTCTCAATCACTCTCTGACACTCTCAGACACTCACTGACTCTCTCAGACACTCTCTGACACTCTCAGACACTCTCTATCACTCTCTATCACTCTCTGACACTTTCTGACACTCTCAATCACTCTCTGACACACTCAGACACTCTCTGAAACTCTCAGACACTCTCTATCACTCTCTATCACTCGCTGACACTCTCTGACACTCTCAGACACTCTCTGACACTCTCTGACACTCTCTGACACTTTCAGACACTCTCAATCACTCTCTGACACTCTCAGACACTCACTGACACACTCAGACACTCTCTGACACTCTCAGACACTCTCTATCACTCTCTATCACTCTCTGACACTTTCTGACACTCTCAATCACTCTCTGACACTCTCAGACACTCTCTGACACACTCAGACACTCTCTGTCACACTCAGACACTCTCTGTCACACTCAGACACTCTCTGACACTCTCAGACACTATCTATCACTTTCTATCACACTCTGACACTCTCTGACATTCTCTGACACTCTCTATCAGTCTCTGACACACTGTATCACTCTCTGACACTCTCAGACACTCTCTATCTCTCTCTGACACTTTCTATCACTCTCTGACTCTCTCAGACACTCTCAGACACTCTCAATCACTCTCTGGCACTATCTATCAGTCTCTGACACTCTCGGACACTGTCTGACACTCTCAGACGCTCTCAGACACTCTCTATCACTCTCTGACACTTTCTGACACTCTCTGAAACTCTCTATCACTCTCTGACACTCTCAATCACTCTTTGACACTCTCTGACACTCTCTGACACTCTCAGACACTCTCTATCACTCTCTGACACTCTCTGACACTTTCAGACACTCTCAATCACTCTCTGACACTCTCTGACACTCTCTGACACTTTCAGACACTCTCAATCACTCTCTGACACTCTCAGACACTCTCTGACACACTCAGACACTCTCTGACACTCTCTATCACTCTCTGACACTCTCTGACACTTTCAGACACTCAATCACTCTCTGACACTCTCTGACACTTTCAGACACTCTCAATCACTCTCTGACACACTCAGACACTCTCTGACACTCTCAGACACTCTCTATCACTCACTATCACTCTCTGACACTCTCTGACACTCTCTATCAATCTCTGACACTCTCAGACACTCTCTGACACACTCAGACACTCTCTGACACTTTCAGACACTCTCAATCACTCTCTGACACTCTCAGACACTCTCTGACACACTCAGACACTCTCTGACACTCTCTATCAGTTTCTGACACTCTCTGACACTTTCAGACACTCAATCACTCTCTGACACTCTCTGACACTTTCAGACACTCTCAATCACTCTCTGACACTCTCAGACACTCTCTATCACTCTCTGACACTCTCTGACACTCTCTGACACACTCAGACACTCTCTGACACTCCCTATCTCTCTCTGACACTCTCTGACACTCTCTATCACTCTCTATCACTCTCTGGCACACTCTGACAATCTCTGACACTCTCAGACACTCTCAGACACTCTCAGACACTCTCTATCACTCTCTGACTCTCTCTGACACTCTCAGACACTCTCTATCACTCTCTGACACTCTCTGACACTTTCAGACTCTCTCAATCACTCTCTGACACTCTCTGACACTCTCTGACACTTTCAGACACTCTCAATCACTCTCTGACACTCTCAGACACTCTCTGACACACTCAGACACTCTCTGACACTCACTATCACTCTCAGGCACTCTCTGACACTTTCAGACACTCTCAATCACTCTCTGACACTCTCTGACACTTTCAGACACTCTCAATCACTCTCTGACACACTCAGACACTCTCTGACACTCTCAGACACTCTCTATCACTCTCGTTCACTCTCTGACACTCTCAATCACTCTCTGACACTCTCAGACACTCTCTGACACACTCAGACACTCTCTGAAACTCTCAGACACTCTCTATCACTCTATATCACTCGCTGACACTCTCTGACACTCTCAGACACTCTCTGACACTCTCTGACACTTTCGGACACTCTCAATCACTCTCTGACACTCTCAGACACTCACTGACACACTCAGACACTCTCTGACACTCTCAGACACTCTCTATCACTCTCTATCACTCTCTGACACTTTCTGACACTCTCAATCACTCTCTGACACACTCAGACACTCTCTGAAACTCTCAGACACTCTCTATCACTCTCTATCACTCGCTGACACTCTCTGACACTCTCTGACACTCTCTGACACTCTCTGACACTTTCAGACACTCTCAATCACTCTCTGACACTCTCAGACACTCACTGACACACTCAGACACTCTCTGACACTCTCAGACACTCTCTATCACTCTCTATCACTCTCTGACACTTTCTGACACTCTCAATCACTCTCTGACACTCTCAGACACTCTCTGACACACTCAGACACTCTCTGTCACACTCAGACACTCTCTGACACTCTCAGACACTCTCTATCACTCTCTATCACACTCTGACACCCTCTGACAATCTCTGACCCTCTCTATCACTCTCTATCCCTCTCTGACACTCTCTGACACTCTCTGACATTCTCTGACACTCTCTATCAGTCTCTGACACACTGTATCACTCTCTGACACTCCCAGACACTCTCTATCTCTCTCTGACACTTTCTATCACTCTCTGACTCTCTCAGACACTCTCAGACACTCTCAATCACTCTCTGGCACTATATATCAGTCTCTGACACTCTCTGACACTGTCTGACACTCTCAGACGCTCTCAGACACACTCTATCACTCTCTGACACTCTCAATCACTCTTTGAAACTCTCTGACACTCTCGGACACTCTCAGACACTCTCTATCACTCTCTGACACTCTCTGACACTTTCAGACACTCTCAATCACTCTCTGACACTCTCTGACACTTTCAGACACTCTCAATCACTCTCTGACACTCTCAGACACTCTCTGACACACTCAGACACTCTCTGACACTCTCTATCACTCTCTGACACTCTCTGACACTTTCAGACACTCAATCACTCTCTGACACTCTCTGTCACTTTCAGACACTCTCAATCACTCGCTGACACACTCAGACACTCTCTGACACTCTCAGGCACTCTCTATCACTCTCTATCACTCGCTGACACTCTCTGACACTCTCAGACACTCTCTGACACTCTCTGACACTCTCTGACACTTTCAGACACTCTCAATCACTCTCTGACACTCTCAGACACTCACTGACACACTCAGACACTCTCTGACACTCTCAGACACTCTCTATCACTCTCTATCACTCTCTGACACTTTCTGACACTCTCAATCACTCTCTGACACTCTCAGACACTCTCTGACACACTCAGACACTCTCTGTCACACTCAGACACTCTCTGTCACACTCAGACACTCTCTGACACTCTCAGACACTATCTATCACTTTCTATCACACTCTGACACTCTCTGACATTCTCTGACACTCTCTATCAGTCTCTGACACACTGTATCACTCTCTGACACTCTCAGACACTCTCTATCTCTCTCTGACACTTTCTATCACTCTCTGACTCTCTCAGACACTCTCAGACACTCTCAATCACTCTCTGGCACTATCTATCAGTCTCTGACACTCTCGGACACTGTCTGACACTCTCAGACGCTCTCAGACACTCTCTATCACTCTCTGACACTTTCTGACACTCTCTGAAACTCTCTATCACTCTCTGACACTCTCAATCACTCTTTGACACTCTCTGACACTCTCTGACACTCTCAGACACTCTCTATCACTCTCTGACACTCTCTGACACTTTCAGACACTCTCAATCACTCTCTGACACTCTCTGACACTCTCTGACACTTTCAGACACTCTCAATCACTCTCTGACACTCTCAGACACTCTCTGACACACTCAGACACTCTCTGACACTCTCTATCACTCTCTGACACTCTCTGACACTTTCAGACACTCAATCACTCTCTGACACTCTCTGACACTTTCAGACACTCTCAATCACTCTCTGACACACTCAGACACTCTCTGACACTCTCAGACACTCTCTATCACTCACTATCACTCTCTGACACTCTCTGACACTCTCTATCAATCTCTGACACTCTCAGACACTCTCTGACACACTCAGACACTCTCTGACACTTTCAGACACTCTCAATCACTCTCTGACACTCTCAGACACTCTCTGACACACTCAGACACTCTCTGACACTCTCTATCAGTTTCTGACACTCTCTGACACTTTCAGACACTCAATCACTCTCTGACACTCTCTGACACTTTCAGACACTCTCAATCACTCTCTGACACTCTCAGACACTCTCTATCACTCTCTGACACTCTCTGACACTCTCTGACACACTCAGACACTCTCTGACACTCCCTATCTCTCTCTGACACTCTCTGACACTCTCTATCACTCTCTATCACTCTCTGGCACACTCTGACAATCTCTGACACTCTCAGACACTCTCAGACACTCTCAGACACTCTCTATCACTCTCTGACTCTCTCTGACACTCTCAGACACTCTCTATCACTCTCTGACACTCTCTGACACTTTCAGACTCTCTCAATCACTCTCTGACACTCTCTGACACTCTCTGACACTTTCAGACACTCTCAATCACTCTCTGACACTCTCAGACACTCTCTGACACACTCAGACACTCTCTGACACTCACTATCACTCTCAGACACTCTCTGACACTTTCAGACACTCTCAATCACTCTCTGACACTCTCTGACACTTTCAGACACTCTCAATCACTCTCTGACACACTCAGACACTCTCTGACACTCTCAGACACTCTCTATCACTCTCGTTCACTCTCTGACACTCTCAATCACTCTCTGACACTCTCAGACACTCTCTGACACACTCAGACACTCTCTGAAACTCTCAGACACTCTCTATCACTCTATATCACTCGCTGACACTCTCTGACACTCTCAGACACTCTCTGACACTCTCTGACACTTTCGGACACTCTCAATCACTCTCTGACACTCTCAGACACTCACTGACACACTCAGACACTCTCTGACACTCTCAGACACTCTCTATCACTCTCTATCACTCTCTGACACTTTCTGACACTCTCAATCACTCTCTGACACACTCAGACACTCTCTGAAACTCTCAGACACTCTCTATCACTCTCTATCACTCGCTGACACTCTCTGACACTCTCTGACACTCTCTGACACTCTCTGACACTTTCAGACACTCTCAATCACTCTCTGACACTCTCAGACACTCACTGACACACTCAGACACTCTCTGACACTCTCAGACACTCTCTATCACTCTCTATCACTCTCTGACACTTTCTGACACTCTCAATCACTCTCTGACACTCTCAGACACTCTCTGACACACTCAGACACTCTCTGTCACACTCAGACACTCTCTGACACTCTCAGACACTCTCTATCACTCTCTATCACACTCTGACACCCTCTGACAATCTCTGACCCTCTCTATCACTCTCTATCCCTCTCTGACACTCTCTGACACTCTCTGACATTCTCTGACACTCTCTATCAGTCTCTGACACACTGTATCACTCTCTGACACTCCCAGACACTCTCTATCTCTCTCTGACACTTTCTATCACTCTCTGACTCTCTCAGACACTCTCAGACACTCTCAATCACTCTCTGGCACTATATATCAGTCTCTGACACTCTCTGACACTGTCTGACACTCTCAGACGCTCTCAGACACACTCTATCACTCTCTGACACTCTCAATCACTCTTTGAAACTCTCTGACACTCTCGGACACTCTCAGACACTCTCTATCACTCTCTGACACTCTCTGACACTTTCAGACACTCTCAATCACTCTCTGACACTCTCTGACACTTTCAGACACTCTCAATCACTCTCTGACACTCTCAGACACTCTCTGACACACTCAGACACTCTCTGACACTCTCTATCACTCTCTGACACTCTCTGACACTTTCAGACACTCAATCACTCTCTGACACTCTCTGTCACTTTCAGACACTCTCAATCACTCGCTGACACACTCAGACACTCTCTGACACTCTCAGGCACTCTCTATCACTCTCTATCACTCGCTGACACTCTCTGACACTCTCAGACACTCTCTGACACTCTCTGACACTCTCTGACACTTTCAGACACTCTCAATCACTCTCTGACACTCTCAGACACTCACTGACACACTCAGACACTCTCTGACACTCTCAGACACTCTCTATCACTCTCTATCACTCTCTGACTCTCTCAGACACTCTCAGACACTCTCAATCACTCTCTGGCATTATATATCAGTCTCTGACACTCTCTGACACTGTCTGACACTCTCAGACGCTCTCAGACACACTCTATCACTCTCTGACACTTTCTGACACTCTCTGAAACTCTCTATCACTCTCTGACACTCTCAATCACTCTTTGAAACTCTCTGACACTCACTGACACTCTCAGACACTCTCTATCACTCTCTGACACTCTCTGACACTCTCTGACTCTCTCAGACACTCTCAGACACTCTCAATCACTCTCTGGCACTATATATCAGTCTCTGACACTCTCTGACACTGTCTGACACTCTCAGACGCTCTCAGACACACTCTATCACTCTCTGACACTTTCTGACACTCTCTGAAACTCTCTATCACTCTCTGACACTCTCAATCACTCTTTGAAACTCTCTGACACTCACTGACACTCTCAGACACTCTCTATCACTCTCTGACACTCTCTGACACTTTCAGACACTCTCAATCACTCTCTGACACTCTCTGACACTCTCTGACACTTTCAGACACTCTCAATCACTCTCTGACACTCTCAGACACTCTCTGACACACTCAGACACTCTCTGACACTCTCTATCACTCTCTGACACTCTCTGACACTTTCAGACACTCAATCACTCTCTGACACTCTCTGACACTTTCAGACACTCTCAATCACTCGCTGACACACTCAGACACTCTCTGACACTCTCAGACACTCTCTATCACTCACTATCACTCTCTGACACTCTCTGACACTCTCAATCACTCTCTGACACTCTCAGACACTCTCTATCACTCACTATCGCACTCTGACACTCTCTGACACTCTCAATTACTCTCTGACACTCTCAGACACTCTCTGACAAACTCAGACACTCTCTGACACTCTCAGACACTCTGTATCACTCTCTATCACTCTCTGACACTCTCTGACACTCTCTGACACTCTCTGACACACTCAGACACTCTCTGACACTCTCTGACACTCTCTATCTCTCTCTGACTGTCTCTGACACTCTCTGGCACTCTCTATCACTCTCTATCACTCTATTACTCTCTGACACTCTCAGACACTCTCTATCACTCTCTGACACTCTCAGACACTCTCTATCACTCTCTGACACTCTCTGACACTCTCTATCACTCTCTATCACACTCTGACACCCTCTGACAATCTCTGACACTCTCTATCAATCTCTATCCCTCTCTGACACTCTCTGACAATCTCTGACATTCTCTGACGCTCTCTATCAGTCTCTGACACACTGTATCACTCTCTGACACTCTCTGACACTCTCTATCACTCTCTGACTCTCTCAGACACTCTCAGACACTCTCAATCACTCTCTGACACTCTCAGACACTCTCTGACACACTCAGACACTCTCTGAAACTCTCAGACACTCTCTATCACTCTCTATCACTCGCTGACACTCTCTGACACTCTCAGACACTCTCTGACACTCTCTGACACTTTCGGACACTCTCAATCACTCTCTGACACTCTCAGACACTCACTGACACACTCAGACACTCTCTGACACTCTCAGACACTCTCTATCACTCTCTATCACTCTCTGACACTTTCTGACACTCTCAATCACTCTCTGACACACTCAGACACTCTCTGAAACTCTCAGACACTCTCTATCACTCTCTATCACTCGCTGACACTCTCTGACACTCTCAGACACTCTCTGACACTCTCTGACACTCTCTGACACTTTCAGACACTCTCAATCACTCTCTGACACTCTCAGACACTCACTGACACACTCAGACACTCTCTGACACTCTCAGACACTCTCTATCACTCTCTATCACTCTCTGACACTTTCTGGCACTCTCAATCACTCTCTGACACTCTCAGACACTCTCTGACACACTCAGACACTCTCTGTCACACTCAGACACTCTCTGACACTCTCAGACACTCTCAGACACTCACTGACACACTCAGACACTCTCTGACACTCTCAGACACTCTCTATCACTCTCTATCACTCTCTGACACTTTCTGACACTCTCAATCACTCTCTGACACTCTCAGACACTCTCTGACACACTCAGACACTCTCTGTCACACTCAGACACTCTCTGACACTCTCAGACACTCTCTATCACTCTCTATCACACTCTGACACCCTCTGACAATCTCTGACCCTCTCTATCACTCTCTATCCCTCTCTGACACTCTCTGACACTCTCTGACATTCTCTGACACTCTCTATCAGTCTCTGACACACTGTATCACTCTCTGACACTCCCAGACACTCTCTATCTCTCTCTGACACTTTCTATCACTCTCTGACTCTCTCAGACACTCTCAATCACTCTCTGGCACTATATATCAGTCTCTGACACTCTCTGACACTGTCTGACACTCTCAGACGCTCTCAGACACACTCTATCACTCTCTGACACTTTCTGACACTCTCTGAAACTCTCTATCACTCTCTGACACTCTCAATCACTCTTTGAAACTCTCTGACACTCTCTGACACTCTCAGACACTCTCTATCACTCTCTGACACTCTCTGACACTTTCAGACACTCTCAATCACTCTCTGACACTCTCTGACACTCTCTGACACTTTCAGACACTCTCAATCACTCTCTGACACTCTCAGACACTCTCTGACACACTCAGACACTCTCTGACACTCTCTATCACTCTCTGACACTCTCTGACACTTTCAGACACTCAATCACTCTCTGACACTCTCTGACACTTTCAGACACTCTCAATCACTCGCTGACACACTCAGACACTCTCTGACACTCTCAGACACTCTCTATCACTCACTATCACTCTCTGACACTCTCAATCACTCTCTGACACTCTCAGACACTCTCTATCACTCACTATCGCACTCTGACACTCTCTGACACTCTCAATCACTCTCTGACACTCTCAGACACTCTCTGACAAACTCAGACACTCTCTGACACTCTCAGACACTCTGTATCACTCTCTATCACTCTCTGACACTCTCTGACACTCTCTGACACTCTCTGACACACTCAGACACTCTCTGACACTCTCTGACACTCTCTATCTCTCTCTGACAGTCTCTGACACTCTCTGGCACTCTCTATCACTCTCTATCACTCTATTACTCTCTGACACTCTCAGACACTCTCTATCACTATCTGACACTCTCAGACACTCTCTATCACTCTCTGACACTCTCTGACACTCTCTATCACTCTCTATCACACTCTGACACTCTCTGACAATCTCTGACATTCTCTGACACTCTCTATCAGTCTCTGACACACTGTATCACTCTCTGACACTCCCAGACACTCTCTATCTCTCTCTGACACTTTCTATCACTCTCTGACTCTCTCAGACACTCTCAGACACTCTCAATCACTCTCTGGCACTATATATCAGTCTCTGACACTCTCTGACACTGTCTGACACTCTCAGACGCTCTCAGACACACTCTATCACTCTCTGACACTCTCAATCACTCTTTGAAACTCTCTGACACTCTCGGACACTCTCAGACACTCTCTATCACTCTCTGACACTCTCTGACACTTTCAGACACTCTCAATCACTCTCTGACACTCTCTGACACTTTCAGACACTCTCAATCACTCTCTGACACTCTCAGACACTCTCTGACACACTCAGACACTCTCTGACACTCTCTATCACTCTCTGACACTCTCTGACACTTTCAGACACTCAATCACTCTCTGACACTCTCTGTCACTTTCAGACACTCTCAATCACTCGCTGACACACTCAGACACTCTCTGACACTCTCAGGCACTCTCTATCACTCTCTATCACTCGCTGACACTCTCTGACACTCTCAGACACTCTCTGACACTCTCTGACACTCTCTGACACTTTCAGACACTCTCAATCACTCTCTGACACTCTCAGACACTCACTGACACACTCAGACACTCTCTGACACTCTCAGACACTCTCTATCACTCTCTATCACTCTCTGACTCTCTCAGACACTCTCAGACACTCTCAATCACTCTCTGGCATTATATATCAGTCTCTGACACTCTCTGACACTGTCTGACACTCTCAGACGCTCTCAGACACACTCTATCACTCTCTGACACTTTCTGACACTCTCTGAAACTCTCTATCACTCTCTGACACTCTCAATCACTCTTTGAAACTCTCTGACACTCACTGACACTCTCAGACACTCTCTATCACTCTCTGACACTCTCTGACACTCTCTGACTCTCTCAGACACTCTCAGACACTCTCAATCACTCTCTGGCACTATATATCAGTCTCTGACACTCTCTGACACTGTCTGACACTCTCAGACGCTCTCAGACACACTCTATCACTCTCTGACACTTTCTGACACTCTCTGAAACTCTCTATCACTCTCTGACACTCTCAATCACTCTTTGAAACTCTCTGACACTCACTGACACTCTCAGACACTCTCTATCACTCTCTGACACTCTCTGACACTTTCAGACACTCTCAATCACTCTCTGACACTCTCTGACACTCTCTGACACTTTCAGACACTCTCAATCACTCTCTGACACTCTCAGACACTCTCTGACACACTCAGACACTCTCTGACACTCTCTATCACTCTCTGACACTCTCTGACACTTTCAGACACTCAATCACTCTCTGACACTCTCTGACACTTTCAGACACTCTCAATCACTCGCTGACACACTCAGACACTCTCTGACACTCTCAGACACTCTCTATCACTCACTATCACTCTCTGACACTCTCTGACACTCTCAATCACTCTCTGACACTCTCAGACACTCTCTATCACTCACTATCGCACTCTGACACTCTCTGACACTCTCAATTACTCTCTGACACTCTCAGACACTCTCTGACAAACTCAGACACTCTCTGACACTCTCAGACACTCTGTATCACTCTCTATCACTCTCTGACACTCTCTGACACTCTCTGACACTCTCTGACACACTCAGACACTCTCTGACACTCTCTGACACTCTCTATCTCTCTCTGACTGTCTCTGACACTCTCTGGCACTCTCTATCACTCTCTATCACTCTATTACTCTCTGACACTCTCAGACACTCTCTATCACTCTCTGACACTCTCAGACACTCTCTATCACTCTCTGACACTCTCTGACACTCTCTATCACTCTCTATCACACTCTGACACCCTCTGACAATCTCTGACACTCTCTATCAATCTCTATCCCTCTCTGACACTCTCTGACAATCTCTGACATTCTCCGACGCTCTCTATCAGTCTCTGACACACTGTATCACTCTCTGACACTCTCTGACACTCTCTATCACTCTCTGACTCTCTCAGACACTCTCAGACACTCTCAATCACTCTCTGACACTCTCAGACACTCTCTGACACACTCAGACACTCTCTGAAACTCTCAGACACTCTCTATCACTCTCTATCACTCGCTGACACTCTCTGACACTCTCAGACACTCTCTGACACTCTCTGACACTTTCGGACACTCTCAATCACTCTCTGACACTCTCAGACACTCACTGACACACTCAGACACTCTCTGACACTCTCAGACACTCTCTATCACTCTCTATCACTCTCTGACACTTTCTGACACTCTCAATCACTCTCTGACACACTCAGACACTCTCTGAAACTCTCAGACACTCTCTATCACTCTCTATCACTCGCTGACACTCTCTGACACTCTCAGACACTCTCTGACACTCTCTGACACTCTCTGACACTTTCAGACACTCTCAATCACTCTCTGACAATCTCAGACACTCACTGACACACTCAGACACTCTCTGACACTCTCAGACACTCTCTATCACTCTCTATCACTCTCTGACACTTTCTGGCACTCTCAATCACTCTCTGACACTCTCAGACACTCTCTGACACACTCAGACACTCTCTGTCACACTCAGACACTCTCTGACACTCTCAGACACTCTCAGACACTCACTGACACACTCAGACACTCTCTGACACTCTCAGACACTCTCTATCACTCTCTATCACTCTCTGACACTTTCTGACACTCTCAATCACTCTCTGACACTCTCAGACACTCTCTGACACACTCAGACACTCTCTGTCACACTCAGACACTCTCTGACACTCTCAGACACTCTCTATCACTCTCTATCACACTCTGACACCCTCTGACAATCTCTGACCCTCTCTATCACTCTCTATCCCTCTCTGACACTCTCTGACACTCTCTGACATTCTCTGACACTCTCTATCAGTCTCTGACACACTGTATCACTCTCTGACACTCCCAGACACTCTCTATCTCTCTCTGACACTTTCTATCACTCTCTGACTCTCTCAGACACTCTCAATCACTCTCTGGCACTATATATCAGTCTCTGACACTCTCTGACACTGTCTGACACTCTCAGACGCTCTCAGACACACTCTATCACTCTCTGACACTTTCTGACACTCTCTGAAACTCTCTATCACTCTCTGACACTCTCAATCACTCTTTGAAACTCTCTGACACTCTCTGACACTCTCAGACACTCTCTTTCATTCTCTGACACTCTCTGACACTTTCAGACACTCTCAATCACTCTCTGACACTCTCTGACACTCTCTGACACTTTCAGACACTCTCAATCACTCTCTGACACTCTCAGACACTCTCTGACACACTCAGACACTCTCTGACACTCTCTATCACTCTCTGACACTCTCTGACACTTTCAGACACTCAATCACTCTCTGACACTCTCTGACACTTTCAGACACTCTCAATCACTCGCTGACACACTCAGACACTCTCTGACACTCTCAGACACTCTCTATCACTCACTATCACTCTCTGACACTCTCAATCACTCTCTGACACTCTCAGACACTCTCTATCACTCACTATCGCACTCTGACACTCTCTGACACTCTCAATCACTCTCTGACACTCTCAGACACTCTCTGACAAACTCAGACACTCTCTGACACTCTCAGACACTCTGTATCACTCTCTATCACTCTCTGACACTCTCTGACACTCTCTGACACTCTCTGACACACTCAGACACTCTCTGACACTCTCTGACACTCTCTATCTCTCTCTGACAGTCTCTGACACTCTCTGGCACTCTCTATCACTCTCTATCACTCTATTACTCTCTGACACTCTCAGACACTCTCTATCACTCTCTGACACTCTCAGACACTCTCTATCACTCTCTGACACTCTCTGACACTCTCTATCACTCTCTATCACACTCTGACACTCTCTGACAATCTCTGACATTCTCTGACGCTCTCTATCAATCTCTGACACACTGTATCACTCTCTGACACTCTCAGACACTCTCTATCTCTCTCTGACACTCTCTATCACTCTCTGACTCTCTCAGACACTCTCAGACACTCTCAATCACTCTCTGGCACTATCTATCAGTCTCTGACACTCTCTGACACTGTCTGACACTCTCAGACGCACTCAGACACTCTCTATCACTCTCTGACACTTTCTGACACTCTCTGACACTCTCTATCACTCTCTGACACTCTCAATCACTCTTTGACACTCTCTGACACTCTCTGACACTCTCAGACACTCTCTATCACTCTCTGACACTCTCTGACACTTTCAGACACTCTCAATCACTCTCTGACACTCTCTGACACTTTCAGACACTCTCTATCACTCTCTGACACTCTCTGACACTTTCAGACGCTCTCAATCACTCTCTGACACTCTCTGACACTCTCTGACACTTTCAGACACTCTCAATCACTCTCTGACACTCTCAGACACTCTCTGACACACTCAGACACTTTCAGACACTCTCTATCACTCTCTGACACTCTCTGACACTCTCTGACACACTCAGACACTCTCTGACACTCTCTATCACTCTCTGACACTCTCTGACACTTTCAGACACTCAATCACTCTCTGACACTCTCTGACACTTTCAGACACTCTCAATCACTCGCTGACACACTCAGACACACTCTGACACTCTCAGACACTCTCTATCACTCACTATCACTCTCTGACACTCTCTGACACTTTCAGACACTCAATCACTCTCTGACACTCTCTGACACTTTCAGACACTCTCAATCACTCTCTGACACACTCAGACACTCTCTGACACTCTCTGACACTCTCTATCTCTCTCTGACAGTCTCTGACACTCTCTGGCACTCTCTATCACTCTCTATCACTCTATTACTCTCTGACACTCTCAGACACTCTCTATCACTATCTGACACTCTCAGACACTCTCTATCACTCTCTGACACTCTCTGACACTCTCTATCACTCTCTATCACACTCTGACACTCTCTGACAATCTCTGACATTCTCTGACACTCTCTATCAGTCTCTGACACACTGTATCACTCTCTGACACTCCCAGACACTCTCTATCTCTCTCTGACACTTTCTATCACTCTCTGACTCTCTCAGACACTCTCAGACACTCTCAATCACTCTCTGGCACTATATATCAGTCTCTGACACTCTCTGACACTGTCTGACACTCTCAGACGCTCTCAGACACACTCTATCACTCTCTGACACTCTCAATCACTCTTTGAAACTCTCTGACACTCTCGGACACTCTCAGACACTCTCTATCACTCTCTGACACTCTCTGACACTTTCAGACACTCTCAATCACTCTCTGACACTCTCTGACACTTTCAGACACTCTCAATCACTCTCTGACACTCTCAGACACTCTCTGACACACTCAGACACTCTCTGACACTCTCTATCACTCTCTGACACTCTCTGACACTTTCAGACACTCAATCACTCTCTGACACTCTCTGTCACTTTCAGACACTCTCAATCACTCGCTGACACACTCAGACACTCTCTGACACTCTCAGGCACTCTCTATCACTCTCTATCACTCGCTGACACTCTCTGACACTCTCAGACACTCTCTGACACTCTCTGACACTCTCTGACACTTTCAGACACTCTCAATCACTCTCTGACACTCTCAGACACTCACTGACACACTCAGACACTCTCTGACACTCTCAGACACTCTCTATCACTCTCTATCACTCTCTGACTCTCTCAGACACTCTCAGACACTCTCAATCACTCTCTGGCATTATATATCAGTCTCTGACACTCTCTGACACTGTCTGACACTCTCAGACGCTCTCAGACACACTCTATCACTCTCTGACACTTTCTGACACTCTCTGAAACTCTCTATCACTCTCTGACACTCTCAATCACTCTTTGAAACTCTCTGACACTCACTGACACTCTCAGACACTCTCTATCACTCTCTGACACTCTCTGACACTCTCTGACTCTCTCAGACACTCTCAGACACTCTCAATCACTCTCTGGCACTATATATCAGTCTCTGACACTCTCTGACACTGTCTGACACTCTCAGACGCTCTCAGACACACTCTATCACTCTCTGACACTTTCTGACACTCTCTGAAACTCTCTATCACTCTCTGACACTCTCAATCACTCTTTGAAACTCTCTGACACTCACTGACACTCTCAGACACTCTCTATCACTCTCTGACACTCTCTGACACTTTCAGACACTCTCAATCACTCTCTGACACTCTCTGACACTCTCTGACACTTTCAGACACTCTCAATCACTCTCTGACACTCTCAGACACTCTCTGACACACTCAGACACTCTCTGACACTCTCTATCACTCTCTGACACTCTCTGACACTTTCAGACACTCAATCACTCTCTGACACTCTCTGACACTTTCAGACACTCTCAATCACTCGCTGACACACTCAGACACTCTCTGACACTCTCAGACACTCTCTATCACTCACTATCACTCTCTGACACTCTCTGACACTCTCAATCACTCTCTGACACTCTCAGACACTCTCTATCACTCACTATCGCACTCTGACACTCTCTGACACTCTCAATTACTCTCTGACACTCTCAGACACTCTCTGACAAACTCAGACACTCTCTGACACTCTCAGACACTCTGTATCACTCTCTATCACTCTCTGACACTCTCTGACACTCTCTGACACTCTCTGACACACTCAGACACTCTCTGACACTCTCTGACACTCTCTATCTCTCTCTGACTGTCTCTGACACTCTCTGGCACTCTCTATCACTCTCTATCACTCTATTACTCTCTGACACTCTCAGACACTCTCTATCACTCTCTGACACTCTCAGACACTCTCTATCACTCTCTGACACTCTCTGACACTCTCTATCACTCTCTATCACACTCTGACACCCTCTGACAATCTCTGACACTCTCTATCAATCTCTATCCCTCTCTGACACTCTCTGACAATCTCTGACATTCTCCGACGCTCTCTATCAGTCTCTGACACACTGTATCACTCTCTGACACTCTCTGACACTCTCTATCACTCTCTGACTCTCTCAGACACTCTCAGACACTCTCAATCACTCTCTGACACTCTCAGACACTCTCTGACACACTCAGACACTCTCTGAAACTCTCAGACACTCTCTATCACTCTCTATCACTCGCTGACACTCTCTGACACTCTCAGACACTCTCTGACACTCTCTGACACTTTCGGACACTCTCAATCACTCTCTGACACTCTCAGACACTCACTGACACACTCAGACACTCTCTGACACTCTCAGACACTCTCTATCACTCTCTATCACTCTCTGACACTTTCTGACACTCTCAATCACTCTCTGACACACTCAGACACTCTCTGAAACTCTCAGACACTCTCTATCACTCTCTATCACTCGCTGACACTCTCTGACACTCTCAGACACTCTCTGACACTCTCTGACACTCTCTGACACTTTCAGACACTCTCAATCACTCTCTGACAATCTCAGACACTCACTGACACACTCAGACACTCTCTGACACTCTCAGACACTCTCTATCACTCTCTATCACTCTCTGACACTTTCTGGCACTCTCAATCACTCTCTGACACTCTCAGACACTCTCTGACACACTCAGACACTCTCTGTCACACTCAGACACTCTCTGACACTCTCAGACACTCTCAGACACTCACTGACACACTCAGACACTCTCTGACACTCTCAGACACTCTCTATCACTCTCTATCACTCTCTGACACTTTCTGACACTCTCAATCACTCTCTGACACTCTCAGACACTCTCTGACACACTCAGACACTCTCTGTCACACTCAGACACTCTCTGACACTCTCAGACACTCTCTATCACTCTCTATCACACTCTGACACCCTCTGACAATCTCTGACCCTCTCTATCACTCTCTATCCCTCTCTGACACTCTCTGACACTCTCTGACATTCTCTGACACTCTCTATCAGTCTCTGACACACTGTATCACTCTCTGACACTCCCAGACACTCTCTATCTCTCTCTGACACTTTCTATCACTCTCTGACTCTCTCAGACACTCTCAATCACTCTCTGGCACTATATATCAGTCTCTGACACTCTCTGACACTGTCTGACACTCTCAGACGCTCTCAGACACACTCTATCACTCTCTGACACTTTCTGACACTCTCTGAAACTCTCTATCACTCTCTGACACTCTCAATCACTCTTTGAAACTCTCTGACACTCTCTGACACTCTCAGACACTCTCTTTCATTCTCTGACACTCTCTGACACTTTCAGACACTCTCAATCACTCTCTGACACTCTCTGACACTCTCTGACACTTTCAGACACTCTCAATCACTCTCTGACACTCTCAGACACTCTCTGACACACTCAGACACTCTCTGACACTCTCTATCACTCTCTGACACTCTCTGACACTTTCAGACACTCAATCACTCTCTGACACTCTCTGACACTTTCAGACACTCTCAATCACTCGCTGACACACTCAGACACTCTCTGACACTCTCAGACACTCTCTATCACTCACTATCACTCTCTGACACTCTCAATCACTCTCTGACACTCTCAGACACTCTCTATCACTCACTATCGCACTCTGACACTCTCTGACACTCTCAATCACTCTCTGACACTCTCAGACACTCTCTGACAAACTCAGACACTCTCTGACACTCTCAGACACTCTGTATCACTCTCTATCACTCTCTGACACTCTCTGACACTCTCTGACACTCTCTGACACACTCAGACACTCTCTGACACTCTCTGACACTCTCTATCTCTCTCTGACAGTCTCTGACACTCTCTGGCACTCTCTATCACTCTCTATCACTCTATTACTCTCTGACACTCTCAGACACTCTCTATCACTCTCTGACACTCTCAGACACTCTCTATCACTCTCTGACACTCTCTGACACTCTCTATCACTCTCTATCACACTCTGACACTCTCTGACAATCTCTGACATTCTCTGACGCTCTCTATCAATCTCTGACACACTGTATCACTCTCTGACACTCTCAGACACTCTCTATCTCTCTCTGACACTCTCTATCACTCTCTGACTCTCTCAGACACTCTCAGACACTCTCAATCACTCTCTGGCACTATCTATCAGTCTCTGACACTCTCTGACACTGTCTGACACTCTCAGACGCACTCAGACACTCTCTATCACTCTCTGACACTTTCTGACACTCTCTGACACTCTCTATCACTCTCTGACACTCTCAATCACTCTTTGACACTCTCTGACACTCTCTGACACTCTCAGACACTCTCTATCACTCTCTGACACTCTCTGACACTTTCAGACACTCTCAATCACTCTCTGACACTCTCTGACACTTTCAGACACTCTCTATCACTCTCTGACACTCTCTGACACTTTCAGACGCTCTCAATCACTCTCTGACACTCTCTGACACTCTCTGACACTTTCAGACACTCTCAATCACTCTCTGACACTCTCAGACACTCTCTGACACACTCAGACACTTTCAGACACTCTCTATCACTCTCTGACACTCTCTGACACTCTCTGACACACTCAGACACTCTCTGACACTCTCTATCACTCTCTGACACTCTCTGACACTTTCAGACACTCAATCACTCTCTGACACTCTCTGACACTTTCAGACACTCTCAATCACTCGCTGACACACTCAGACACACTCTGACACTCTCAGACACTCTCTATCACTCACTATCACTCTCTGACACTCTCTGACCATCTCAATTAGCTCTGACACTCTCAGACACTCTCTATCACTCACTATCACTCTCTGACACTCTCAATCACTCTCTGACACTCTCAGACACTCTCTGACACACTCAGACACTCTCTGACACTCTCTATCACTCTCTATCACTCTCTGACACTCTCCGACACTCTCTGACACTCTCTGACACACTCAGACACTCTCTGACACTCTCTGACACTCTCTATCTCTCTCTGACAGTCTCTGACACTCTCTGGCACTCTCTATCACTCTCTATCACTCTCTATTACTCTCTGACACTCTCAGACACTCTCTATCACTCTCTGACACTCTCAGACACTCTCTATCACTCTCTGACACTCTCTGACACTCTCTATCACTCTCTATCACACTCTGACACCCTCTGACAATCTCTGACACTCTCTATCACTCTCTATCCCTCTCTGACACTCTCTGACAATCTCTGACATTCTCTGACGCTCTCTATCAGTCTCTGACACACTGTATCACTCTCTGACACTCTCTGACACTCTCCATCACTCTCTGACTCTCTCAGACACTCTCAGACACTCTCAATCACTCTCTGGCACTATCTATCAGTTTCTGACACTCTCTGACACTGTCTGACACTCTCAGACGCTCTCAGACACTCTCTATCACTCTCTGACACTTTCTGACACTCTCTGACACTCTCAATCACTCTCTGACACTCTCAATCACTCTTTGACACTCTCTGACACTCTCTGACACTCTCAGACACTCTCTATCTCTCTCTGACACTCTCTGACACTTTCAGACACTCTCAATCACTCTCTGTCACTCTCTGACACTCTCTGACACTTTCAGACACTCTCAATCACTCTCTGACACTCTCAGACACTCTCTGACACACTCAGACAATTTCAGACACTCTCAATCACTCTCTGACACTCTCTGACACTTTCAGACACTCTCAATCACTCTCTGACACACTCAGACACCCTCTGACACTCTCAGACACTCTCTATCACTCTATATCACTCTCTGACACTCTCTGACACTCTCAATCACTCTCTGACACTCTCTGACACTCTCAGACACTCTCTGACAAACTCAGACACTCTCTGACACTCTCAGACATTCTCTATCACTCTCTATCAATCTCTGACACTCTGACACTCTCAATCACTCTCTGACACTCTCTGACACTCTCAGACACTCTCTGACACTCTCTGACACTCTCAGACACTCTCTGACACACTCAGACACTCTCTGACACTCTCAGACATTCTCTATCACTCTCTATCAATCTCTGACACTCTCTGACACTCTCAGACACTCTCTGTCACTCTCAGACACTCTCAGACACTCTCTATCGCTCTCTGTCGCTCTCTATCACTCTCTGATACTCTCTGACACTCTCTATCACTCTCTGACACTTTCAGACACTCTCAATCACTCTCTGACACTCTCTGACACTCTCAGACACTTTCAAACACTCTCAATCACTCTCTGACACTCTCTGACACTCTCTGACACTTTCAGACACTCTCAATCACTCTCTGACACTCTCTGACACTTTCAGACACTCTCAATCACTCTCTGACACACTCAGACACTCTCTGACACTCTCAGACTCTCTCTATCACTCTCTGACACTCTCTGACACTCTCAATCACTCTCTGACACTCTCAGACACTCTCTGACACACTCAGACACACTCTGACACTCTCAGACACTCTCTATCACTCTCTGACACTCTCAGACACTCTCTGACACACTCAGACACTCTCTGACACTCACTATCACTCTCTGACACTCTCTGACACTTTCAGACACTCTTAATCACTCTCTGACACACTCAATCACTCTCTGACACACTCAGACACTCTCGGACACTCTCGGACACTCTCGGACACTCTCTATCACTCTCGATCACTCTCTGACACTCTCTGACACTCTCAATCACTCTCTGACACTCTCAGACACTCTCTGACACTCTATGACACTCTCAGACACTCTCATACACTCTCTATCACTCTCTATCACTCGCTGACACTCTCTGACGCTCTCAGACTCTCTCTGACACTCTCTGACACTCTCTGACACTTTCAGACACTCTCAATCACTCTCTGACACACTCAGACACTCTCTGGCACTCTCAGACTCTCTCTATCACTCTCTGACACTCTCTGACACTCTCAATCACTCTCTGACACTCTCAGACACTCTCTGACACACTCAGACACTCTCTGACACTCTCAGACACTCTCTATCACTCTCTGACACTCTCTGACACTCTCAGACACTCTCTGACACTCTCTGACACTCTCAGACACTCTCTATCACTCTCTATCACTCGCTGACACTCTCTGACACTCTCAGACACTCTCTGACACTCTCTGACACTCTCTGACACGTTCAGACACTCTCAATCACTCTCTGACACACTCAGACACTCTCTGACACTCTCAGACTCTCTCTATCACTCTCTGACACTCTCTGACACTCTCTATCACTCTCTGACACTCTCTATCACTCTCTGACACTTTCAGACACTCTCAATCACTCTCTGACACTCTCAGACACTCTCTGACACACTCAGACACTCTCTGACACTCACTATCACTCTCTGACACTCTCTGACACTTTCAGACACTCTCAATCACTCTCTGACACACTCAGACACTCTCTGACACTCTCAGACACTCTCTATCACTCTCGATCACTCTCTGACACTCTCTGACACTCTCAATCACTCTCTGACACTCTCAGACACTCTCAGACACTCTCTGACACTCTCTGAAACTCTCTGACACTCTCAGACACTCTCAGACACTCTCTATCACTCTCGATCACTCTCTGACACTCTCTGACACTCTCAATCACTCTCTGACACTCTCAGACACTCTCTGACACTCTCTGACACTCTCTGACACTCTCAGACACTCTCTATCACTCTCTATCACTCGCTGACACTCTCTGACACTCTCAGACACTCTCTGACACTCTCTGACACTTTCAGACACTCTCAATCGCTCTCTGACACACTCAGACTCTCTCTGACACTCTCTGACACTCTCAGACACTCTCTATCACTCTCTATTACTCGCTGACACTCTCTGACACTCTCAGACACTCTCTGACACTCTCTGACACTCTCTGACACTTTCAGACACTCTCAATCACTCTCTGACACTCTCAGACACTCTCTGACACACTCAGACACTCTCTGACACTCTCAATCACTCTCTGACACTCTCAGACACTCTCTGTCACACTCAGACACTCTCTGAAACTCTCAGACACTCTCTATCACTCTCTATCACTCGCTGACACTCTCTGACACTCTCAGACACTCTCTGACACTCTCTGACACTCTCTGACACTTTCAGACACTCTCAATCACTCTCTGACACTCTCAGACACTCTCTGACACACTCAGACACTCTCTGACACTCTCTGACACTCTCAATCACTCTCTGACACTCTCAGACACTCTCTGACACACTCAGACACTCTCTGAAACTCTCAGACACTCTCTATCACTCTCTATCACTCGCTGACACTCTCTGACACTCTCAGACACTCTCTGACACTCTCTGACACTTTCAGACACTCTCAATCACTCTCTGACACACTCAGACACTCTCTGACACTCTCTGACACTCTCAGACACTCTCTATCACTCTCTATTACTCGCTGACACTCTCTGACACTCTCAGACACTCTCTGACACTCTCTGACACTCTCTGACACTTTCAGACACTCTCAATCACTCTCTGACACTCTCAGACACTCTCTGACACACTCAGACACTCTCTGACACTCTCTGACACTCTCAATCACTCTCTGACACTCTCAGACACTCTCTGACACACTCAGACACTCTCTGAAACTCTCAGACACTCTCTATCACTCTCTATCACTCGCTGACACTCTCTGACACTCTCAGACACTCTCTGACACTCTCTGACACTCTCTGACACTTTCAGACACTCTCAATCACTCTCTGACACTCTCAGACACTCTCTGACACACTCAGACACTCTCTGACACTCTCTGACACTCTCAATCACTCTCTGACACTCTCAGACACTCTCTGACACACTCAGACACTCTCTGAAACTCTCAGACACTCTCTATCACTCTCTATCACTCGCTGACACTCTCTGACACTCTCAGACACTCTCTGACACTCTCTGACACTCTCTGACACTTTCAGACACTCTCAATCACTCTCTGACACTCTCAGACACTCTCTGACACACTCAGACTCTCTCAGACACTCTCAGACACTCTCAATCACTCTCTGGCACTATATATCAGTCTCTGACACTCTCTGACACTGTCTGACACTCTCAGACGCTCTCAGACACACTCTATCACTCTCTGACACTTTCTGACACTCTCTGAAACTCTCTATCACTCTCTGACACTCTCAATCACTCTTTGAAACTCTCTGACACTCTCTGACACTCTCAGACACTCTCTATCACTCTCTGACACTCTCTGACACTTTCAGACACTCTCAATCACTCTCTGACACTCTCAGACACTCTCTGACACACTCAGACACTCTCTGACACTCTCTATCACTCTCTGACACTCTCTGACACTTTCAGACACTCAATCACTCTCTGACACTCTCTGACACTTTCAGACACTCTCAATCACTCGCTGACACACTCAGACACTCTCTGACACTCTCAGACACTCTCTATCACTCACTATCACTCTCTGACACTCTCTGACACTCTCAATCACTCTCTGACACTCTCAGACACTCTCTATCACTCACTATCGCACACTGACACTCTCTGACACTCTCAATCACTCTCTGACACTC
Source organism: Heterodontus francisci (assembly GCF_036365525.1). Classification (NCBI taxonomy): domain Eukaryota; kingdom Metazoa; phylum Chordata; class Chondrichthyes; order Heterodontiformes; family Heterodontidae; genus Heterodontus; species Heterodontus francisci. Next base: position 54,621,177 of record NC_090398.1, on the reverse strand, counting down.
TCAGACACTCTCTGACAAACTCAGACACTCTCTGACACTCTCAGACACTCTGTATCACTCTCTATCACTCTCTGACACTCTCTGACACTCTCTGACACTCTCTGACACACTCAGACACTCTCTGACACTCTCTGACACTCTCTATCTCTCTCTGACAGTCTCTGACATTCTCTGACGCTCTCTATCAGTCTCTGACACACTGTATCACTCTCTGACACTCTCAGACACTCTCTATCTCTCTCTGACACTCTCTATCACTCTCTGACTCTCTCAGACACTCTCAGACACTCTCAATCACTCTCTGGCACTATCTATCAGTCTCTGACACTCTCTGACACTGTCTGACACTCTCAGACGCACTCAGACACTCTCTATCACTCTCTGACACTTTCTGACACTCTCTGACACTCTCTATCACTCTCTGACACTCTCAATCACTCTTTGACACTCTCTGACACTCTCTGACACTCTCAGACACTCTCTATCACTCTCTGACACTCTCTGACACTTTCAGACACTCTCAATCACTCTCTGACACTCTCTGACACTTTCAGACACTCTCTATCACTCTCTGACACTCTCTGACACTTTCAGACACTCTCAATCACTCTCTGACACTCTCTGACACTCTCTGACACTTTCAGACACTCTCAATCACTCTCTGACACTCTCAGACACTCTCTGACACACTCAGACACTTTCAGACACTCTCTATCACTCTCTGACACTCTCTGACACTCTCTGACACACTCAGACACTCTCTGACACTCTCTATCACTCTCTGACACTCTCTGACACTTTCAGACACTCAATCACTCTCTGACACTCTCTGACACTTTCAGACACTCTCAATCACTCGCTGACACACTCAGACACACTCTGACACTCTCAGACACTCTCTATCACTCACTATCACTCTCTGACACTCTCTGACCATCTCAATCACTCTCTGACACTCTCAGACACTCTCTATCACTCACTATCACTCTCTGACACTCTCAATCACTCTCTGACACTCTCAGACACTCTCTGACACACTCAGACACTCTCTGACACTCTCTGACACTCTCTATCACTCTCTATCACCCTCTGACACTCTCTGACACTCTCTGACACTCTCTGACACACTCAGACACTCTCTGACACTCTCTGACACTCTCTATCTCTCTCTGACAGTCTCTGACACTCTCTGGCACTCTCTATCACTCTCTATCACTCTCTATTACTCTCTGACACTCTCAGACACTCTCTATCACTCTCTGACACTCTCAGACACTCTCTATCACTCTCTGACACTCTCTGACACTCTCTATCACTCTCTATCACACTCTGACACCCTCTGACAATCTCTGACACTCTCTGTCACTCTCTATCCCTCTCTGACACTCTCTGACAATCTCTGACATTCTCTGACGCTCTCTATCAGTCTCTGACACACTGTATCACTCTCTGACACTCTCTGACACTCTCCATCACTCTCTGACTCTCTCAGACACTCTCAGACACTCTCAATCACTCTCTGGCACTATCTATCAGTCTCTGACACTCTCTGACACTGTCTGACACTCTCAGACGCTCTCAGACACTCTCTATCACTCTCTGACACTTTCTGACACTCTCTGACACTCTCTATCACTCTCTGACACTCTCAATCACTCTTTGACACTCTCTGACACTCTCTGACACTCTCAGACACTCTCTATCTCTCTCTGACACTTTCAGACACTCTCAATCACTCTCTGTCACTCTCTGACACTCTCTGACACTTTCAGACACTCTCAATCACTCTCTGACACTCTCAGACACTCTCTGACACACTCAGACACTTTCAGACACTCTCAGACACTCTCTATCTCTCTCTGACACTCTCTGACACTTTCAGACACTCTCAATCACTCTCTGACACTCTCTGACACTTTCAGACACTCTCAATCACTCTCTGACACACTCAGACACCCTCTGACACTCTCAGACACTCTCTATCACTCTATATCACTCTCTGACACTCTCTGACACTCTCAATCACTCTCTGACACTCTCTGACACTCTCAGACACTCTCTGACACACTCAGACACTCTCTGACACTCTCAGACATTCTCTATCACTCTCTATCAATCTCTGACACTCTCTGACACTCTCAGACACTCTCAGACACTCTCTGACACTCTCTGACACTTTCAGACACTCTCAATCACTCTCTGACACTCTCTGACACTCTCAGACACTTTCAGACACTCTCAATCACTCTCTGACACTCTCTGACACTCTCAATCACTCTCTGACACTCTCTGACACTCTCAGACACTCTCTGACACTCTCTGACACTCTCAGACACTCTCTGACACACTCAGACACTCTCTGACACTCTCAGACATTCTCTATCACTCTCTATCAATCTCTGACACTCTCTGACACTCTCAGACACTCTCTGACACTCTCTGACACTTTCAGACACTCTCAATCACTCTCTGACACTCTGACACTCTCAGACACTTTCAAACACTCTCAATCACTCTCTGACACTCTCTGACACTCTCTGACACTTTCAGACACTCTCAATCACTCTCTGACACACTCAGACACTCTCTGACACTCTCAGACTCTCTCTATCACTCTCTGACACTCTCTGACACTCTCAATCACTCTCTGACACTCTCAGACACTCTCTGACACACTCAGACACACTCTGACACTCTCAGACACTCTCTATCACTCTCTGACACTCTCAGACACTCTCTGACACACTCAGACACTCTCTGACACTCACTAGCACTCTCTGACACTCTCTGACACTTTCAGACACTCTCAATCACTCTCTGACACACTCAATCACACTCTGACACACTCAGACACTCTCGGACACTCTCGGACACTCTCGGACACTCTCTATCACTCTCGATCACTCTCTGACACTCTCTGACACTCTCAATCACTCTCTGACACTCTCAGACACTCTCTGACACTCTATGACACTCTCAGACACTCTCTATCACTCTCTATCACTCGCTGACACTCTCTGACGCTCTCAGACTCTCTCTGACACTCTCTGACACTCTCTGACACTTTCAGACACTCTCAATCACTCTCTGACACACTCAGACACTCTCTGGCACTCTCAGACTCTCTCTATCACTCTCTGACACTCTCTGACACTCTCAATCACTCTCTGACACTCTCAGACACTCTCTGACACACTCAGACACTCTCTGACACTCTCAGACACTCTCTATCACTCTCTGACACTCTCTGACACTCTCAGACACTCTCTGACACTCTCTGACACTCTATGACACTCTCAGACACTCTCTATCACTCTCTATCACTCGCTGACACTCTCTGACACTCTCAGACACTCTCTGACACTCTCTGACACTCTCTGACACGTTCAGACACTCTCAATCACTCTCTGACACTCTCTGACACGTTCAGACACTCTCAATCACTCTCTGACACACTCAGACACTCTCTGACACTCTCAGACTCTCTCTATCACTCTCTGACACTCTCTGACACTCTCTGACACTCTCAATCACTCTCTGACACTCTCAGACACTCTCAGACACTCTCTGACACTCTCTGACACTCTCTGAAACTCTCTGACACTCTCAGACACTCTCAGACACTCTCTATCACTCTCGATCACTCTCTGACACTCTCTGACACTCTCAATCACTCTCTGACACTCTCAGACACTCTCTGACACTCTCTGACACTCTCTGACACTCTCAGACACTCTCTATCACTCTCTATCACTCGCTGACACTCTCTGACACTCTCAGACACTCTCTGACACTCTCTGACACTTTCAGACACTCTCAATCACTCTCTGACACACTCAGACACTCTCTGACACTCTCTGACACTCTCAGACACTCTCTATCACTGTCTATTACTCGCTGACACTCTCTGACACTCTCAGACACTCTCTGACACTCTCTGACACTCTCTGACACTTTCAGACACTCTCAATCACTCTCTGACACTCTCAGACACTCTCTGACACACTCAGACACTCTCTGACACTCTCTGACACTCTCAATCACTCTCTGACACTCTCAGACACTCTCTGACACACTCAGACACTCTCTGAAACTCTCAGACACTCTCTATCACTCTCTATCACTCGCTGACACTCTCTGACACTCTCAGACACTCTCTGACACTCTCTGACACTCTCTGACACTTTCAGACACTCTCAATCACTCTCTGACACTCTCAGACACTCTCTGACACACTCAGACACTCTCTGACACTCTCTGACACTCTCAATCACTCTCTGACACTCTCAGACACTCTCTGACACACTCAGACACTCTCTGAAACTCTCAGACTCTCTCTATCACTCTCTATCACTCGCTGACACTCTCTGACACTCTCAGACACTCTCTGACACTCTCTGACACTTTCAGACACTCTCAATCACTCTCTGACACTCTCTGACACTCTCAGACACACTCTGACACTCTCTGACACTCTCTGACACTCTCTGACACTCTCAGACACTCTCTATCACTCTCTATCACTCGCTGACACTCTCTGACACTCTCAGACACTCTCTGACACTCTCTGACACTTTCAGACACTCTCAATCACTCTCTGACACACTCAGACACTCTCTGACACTCTCTGACACTCTCAGACACTCTCTATCACTCTCTATTACTCGCTGACACTCTCTGACACTCTCAGACACTCTCTGACACTCTCTGACACTCTCTGACACTTTCAGACACTCTCAATCACTCTCTGACACTCTCAGACACTCTCTGACACACTCAGACACTCTCTGACACTCTCTGACACTCTCAATCACTCTCTGACACTCTCAGACACTCTCTGACACACTCAGACACTCTCTGAAACTCTCAGACACTCTCTATCACTCTCTATCACTCGCTGACACTCTCTGACACTCTCAGACACTCTCTGACACTCTCTGACACTCTCTGACACTTTCAGACACTCTCAATCACTCTCTGACACTCTCAGACACTCTCTGACACACTCAGACACTCTCTGACACTCTCTGACACTCTCAATCACTCTCTGACACTCTCAGACACTCTCTGACACACTCAGACACTCTCTGAAACTCTCAGACTCTCTCTATCACTCTCTATCACTCGCTGACACTCTCTGACACTCTCAGACACTCTCTGACACTCTCTGACACTTTCAGACACTCTCAATCACTCTCTGACACTCTCTGACACTCTCAGACACACTCTGACACTCTCTGACACTCTCTGACACGTTCAGACACTCTCAATCACTCTCTGACACACTCAGACACTCTCTGACACTCTCAGACTCTCTCTATCACTCTCTGACACTCTCTGACACTCTCAGACACTCTCTGACACTCTCTGACACTCTCTGACACTTTCAGACACTCTCAATCACTCTCTGACACTCTCAATCACTCTCTGACACTCTCAGACACTCTCAGACACTCTCAGACTCTCTCTGACACTCTCTGACACTCTCAGACACTCTCTGACACTCTCTGACACTTTCAGACACTCTCAATCACTCTCTGACACTCTCAGACACTCTCTGACACACTCAGACACTCTCTGACACTCTCTGACACTCTCAATCACTCTCTGACACTCTCAGACACTCTCTGACACACTCAGACACTCTCTGAAACTCTCAGACACTCTCTATCACTCTCTATCACTCGCTGACACTCTCTGACACTCTCAGACACTCTCTGACACTCTCTGACACTCTCTGACACTTTCAGACACTCTCAATCACTCTCTGACACTCTCTGACACTCTCAGACACTCTCTGACACTCTCTGACACGTTCAGACACTCTCAATCACTCTCTGACACACTCAGACAATCTCTGACACTCTCAGACTCTCTCTATCACTCTCTGACACTCTCTGACACTCTCAGACACTCTCTGACACTCTCTGACACTCTCTGACACTTTCAGACACTCTCAATCACTCTCTGACACTCTCAGACACTCTCTGACACACTCAGACACTCTGACACTCACTATCACTCTCTGACACTCTCTGACACTTTCAGACACTCTCAATCACTCTCTGACACACTCAGACACTCTCTGACACTCTCAGACACTCTCTATCACTCTCGATCACTCTCTGACACTCTCTGACACTCTCAATCACTCTCTGACACTCTCTGACACTCTCTGACACTCTCTGACACTCTCAGACACTCTCTATCACTCTCTATCACTCGCTGACACTCTCTGACACTCTCAGACACTCTCTGACACTCTCTGACACTTTCAGACACTCTCAATCACTCTCTGACACACTCAGACACTCTCTGACACTCTCTGACACTCTCAGACACTCTCTATCACTCTCTATCACTCGCTGACACTCTCTGACACTCTCAGACACTCTCTGACACTCTCTGACACTCTCTGACACTTTCAGACACTCTCAATCACTCTCTGACACTCTCAGACACTCTCTGACACACTCAGACACTCTCTGACACTCTCTGACACTCTCAATCACTCTCTGACACTCTCAGACACTCTCTGACACACTCAGACACTCTCTGAAAGTCTCAGACACTCTCTATCACTCTCTATCTCTCGCTGACACTCTCTGACACTCTCAGACACTCTCTGACACTCTCTGACACTCTCTGACACTTTCAGACACTCTCAATCACTCTCTGACACTCTCAGACACTCTTTGACACACTCAGACACTCTCTGACACTCTCAGACACTCTCTATCACTCTCTATCACTCTCTGACACTTTCTGACACTCTCAATCACTCTCTGACACACTCAGACACTCTCTGAAACTCTCAGACACTCTCTATCACCCTCTATCACTCACTGACACTCTCTGACATTCTCAGACACTCTCTGACACTCTCTGACACTTTCAGACACTCTCAATCACTCTCTGACACTCTCAGACACTCACTGACACACTCAGACACTCTCTGACACTCTCAGACTCTCTCTATCTCTCTCCATCACTCTCTGACACTTTCTGACACTCTCAATCACTCTCTGACACTCTCAGACACTCTGTGACACACTCAGACACTCTCTGACACTTTCAGACACACTCTGACACTCTCAGACACTCTCTATCACTCTCTATCACACTCTGACACCCTCTGACAATCTCTGACCCTCTCTATCACTCTCTATCCCTCTCTGACACTCTCTGACACTCTCTGACATTCTCTGACACTCTCTATCAGTCTCTGACACACTGTATCACTCTCAGACTCTCTCTGACACACTCAGACACTCTCTGACACTCTCTATCACTCTCTATCACTCTCTGACACTCTCTGACACTCTCTGACACACTCAGACACTCTCTGACACTCTCTGACACTCTCTATCACTCTCTGACAGTCTCTGACACTCTCTGGCACTCTCTATCACTCTCTGACACTCTCTGACACACTCTGACAATCTCTGACACTCTCAGACTCTCTCAGACACTCTCTATCACTCTCTATTACTCTCTGACACTCTCAGACACTCTCTATCACTCTCTGACACTCTCAGACACTCTCTATCACTCTCTGACACTCTCTGACATTCTCTATCACTCTCTATCACACTCTGACACCCTCTCACAATCTCTATCACTCTCTATCCCTCTCTGACACTCTCTGACAATCTCTGACATTCTCTGACGCACTCTATCAGTCTCTGACACACTGTATCACTCTCTGACACACTCAGACACTCTCTATCTCTCTCTGACACTCTCTATCACTCTCTGACTCTCTCAGACACTCTCAGACACTCTCAATCACTCTCTGGCACTATCTATCATTCTCTGACACTCTCTGACACTGTCTGACACTCTCAGACGCTCTCAGAAACTCTCTATCACTCTCTGACACTTTCTGACACTCTCTGACACTCTCTATCACTCTCTGACACTCTCAATCACTCTTTGACACTCTCTGACACTCTCTGACACTTTCAGACACTCTCAATCACTCTCTGACACTCTCTGACACTCTCTGACACTTTCAGACACTCTCAATCACTCTCTGACACTCTCAGACACTCTCTGACACACTCAGACACTCTCTGACACTCTCCATCACTCTCTGACACTCTCTGACACTTTCAGACACTCTCAATCACTCTCTGACACTCTCTGACACTTTCAGACACTCTCAATCACTCTCTGACACACTCAGACACCCCCTGACACTCTCAGACACTCTCTATCACTCAATATCACTCTCTGACACTCTCTGACACTCTCAATCACTCTCTGACACTCTCAGACACTCTCTGACACACTCAGACACTCTCTGACACTCTCAGACACTCTCAGACACTCTCTGACACTCTCTGACACTCTCTGACACTTTCAGACACTCTCAATCACTCTCTGACACTCTCAGACACTCTCTGACACACTCAGACACTCTCTGACACTCTCCATCACTCTCTGACACTCTCTGACACTTTCAGACACTCTCAATCACTCTCTGACACTCTCTGACACTTTCAGACACTCTCAATCACTCTCTGACACACTCAGACACCCCCTGACACTCTCAGACACTCTCTATCACTCAATATCACTCTCTGACACTCTCTGACACACTCAGACACTCTCTGACACTCTCAGACACTCTCTATCACTCTCTATCAATCTCTGACACTCTCTGACACTCTCAGACACTCTCTGACACTCTCTGACACTTTCAGACACTCTCAATCACTCTCTGACACTCTCTGACACTCTCAGACACTTTCAGACACTCTCAATCACTCTCTGACACTCTCTGACAATTTCAGACACTCTCAATCACTCTCTGACACTCTCAGACACTCTCTGACACACTCAGACTCACTCTGACACTCTCTATCACTCTCTGACACTCTCTGACACTTTCAGACACTCTCAATCACTCTCTGACACTCTCTGACACTTTCAGACACTCTCAATCACTCTCTGTCACACTCAGACACTCTCTGACACTCTCAGACTCTCTCTATCACTCTCTGACACTCTCTGACACTCTCTATCACTCTCTGACACTCTCAGACACTCTCTGACACACTCAGACACTCTCTGACACTCTCAGACACTCTCTATCACTCTCTGACACTCTCTGACACTCTCAGACACTCTCTGACACTCTCTGACACTCTCCGACACTTTCAGACACTCTCAATCACTCTCTGACACTCTCTGACACACTCAGACACTCTCTGACACTCTCAGACTCTCTCTATCACTCTCTGACACCCTCTGACACTCTCAATCACTCTCTGACACTCTCAGACACTCTCTGACACACTCAGACACTCTCTGACACTCTCAGACACTCTCTATCACTCTCTGACACTCTCTGACACTCTCAGACACTCTCTGACACTCTCTTACACTTTCAGACACTCTCAATCACTCTCTGACACTCTCAGACACTCTCTGACACACTCAGACACTCTCTGACACTCACTATCACTCTCTGACACTCTCTGACACTTTCAGACACTCTCAATCACTCTCTGACACACTCAGACACTCTCTGACACTCTCGGACACTCTCTATCACTCTCGATCACTCTCTGACACTCTCTGACACTCTCAATCACTCTCTGACACTCTCAGACACTCTCTGACACTCTATGACACTCTCAGACACTCTCTATCACTCTCTATCACTCGCTGACACTCTCTGACGCACTCAGACTCTCTCTGACACTCTCTGACACTCTCTGACACTTTCAGACACTCTCAATCACTCTCTGACACACTCAGACACTCTCTGACACTCTCAGACTCTCTCTATCACTCTCTGACACTCTCTGACACTCTCAATCACTCTCTGACACTCTCAGACACTCTCTGACACACTCAGACACTCTCTGACACCCTCAGACACTCTCTATCACTCTCTGACACTCTCTGACACTCTCAGACACTCTCTGACACTCTCTGACACTCTCTGACACTCTATGACACTCTCAGACACTCTCTATCACTCTCTATCACTCGCTGACACTCTCTGACACTCTCAGACACTCTCTGACACTCTCTGACACTTTCAGACACTCTCAATCACTCTGACACACTCAGACACTCTCTGACACTCTCAATCACTCTCTGACACTCTCAGACACTCTCTGACACACTCAGACACTCTCTGACACTCTCAGACACTCTCTATCACTCTCTGACACTCTCAGACACTCTCTGACACACTCAGACACTCTCTGACACTCACTATCACTCTCTGACACTCTCTGACACTTTCAGACACTCTCAATCACTCTCTGACACACTCAGACACTCTCTGACACTCTCGGACACTCTCTATCACTCTCGATCACTCTCTGACACTCTCTGACACTCTCAATCACTCTCTGACACTCTCAGACACTCTCTGACACTCTATGACACTCTCAGACACTCTCTATCACTCTCTATCACTCGCTGACACTCTCTGACGCACTCAGACTCTCTCTGACACTCTCTGACACTCTCTGACACTTTCAGACACTCTCAATCACTCTCTGACACACTCAGACACTCTCTGACACTCTCAGACTCTCTCTATCACTCTCTGTCACTCTCTGACACTCTCAATCACTCTCTGACACTCTCAGACACTCTCTGACACACTCAGACACTCTCTGACACCCTCAGACACTCTCTATCACTCTCTGACACTCTCTGACACTCTCAGACACTCTCTGACACTCTCTGACACTCTCTGACACTCTATGACACTCTCAGACACTCTCTATCACTCTCTATCACTCGCTGACACTCTCTGACACTCTCAGACACTCTCTGACACTCTCTGACACTTTCAGACACTCTCAATCACTCTGACACACTCAGACACTCTCTGACACTCTCTGACACTCTCAATCACTCTCTGACACTCTCAGACACTCTCTGACACACTCAGACACTCTCTGACACTCTCAGACACTCTCTATCACTCTCTGACACTCTCTGACAGTCTCAGACACTCTCTGACACTCTCTGACACTCTCTGACACTCTCTGACACTTTCAGACACTCTCAATCACTCTCTGACACTCTCAGACACTCTCTGATACTCTCAGACACTCTCTGACACTCACTATCACTCTCTGACACTCTCTGACACTTTCAGACACTCTCAATCACTCTCTGACACACTCAGACACTATCTGACACTCTCAGACACTCTCTATCACTCTCGATCACTCTCGATCACTCTCTGACAATCTCTGACACTCTCAATCACTCTCTGACACTCTCAGACACTCTCTGACACTCTCTGACACTCTCTGACACTCTCTGACACTCTCTATCACTCTCTATCACTCGCTGACACTCTCTGACGCACTCAGACTCTCTCTGACACTCTCTGACACTCTCTGACACTTTCAGACACTCTCAATCACTCTCTGACACACTCAGACACTCTCTGACACTCTCAGACTCTCTCTATCACTCTCTGACACTCTCTGACACTTTCAATCACTCTCTGACACTCTCAGACACTCTCTGACACACTCAGACACTCTCTGACACCCTCAGACACTCTCTATCACTCTCTGACACTCTCTGACACTCTCAGACACTCTCTGACACTCTCTGACACTCTATGACACTCTCAGACACTCTCTATCACTCTCTATCACTCGCTGACACTCTCTGACACTCTCAGACACTCTCTGACACTCTCTGACACTTTCAGACACTCTCAATCACTCTGACACACTCAGACACTCTCTGACACTCTCTGACACTCTCAATCACTCTCTGACACTCTCAGACACTCTCTGACACACTCAGACACTCTCTGACACTCTCAGACACTCTCTATCACTCTCTGACACTCTCAGACACTCTCTGACACACTCAGACACTCTCTGACACTCACTATCACTCTCTGACACTCTCTGACACTTTCAGACACTCTCAATCACTCTCTGACACACTCAGACACTCTCTGACACTCTCGGACACTCTCTATCACTCTCGATCACTCTCTGACACTCTCTGACACTCTCAATCACTCTCTGACACTCTCAGACACTCTCTGACACTCTATGACACTCTCAGACACTCTCTATCACTCTCTATCACTCGCTGACACTCTCTGACGCACTCAGACTCTCTCTGACACTCTCTGACACTCTCTGACACTTTCAGACACTCTCAATCACTCTCTGACACACTCAGACACTCTCTGACACTCTCAGACTCTCTCTATCACTCTCTGACACTCTCTGACACTCTCAATCACTCTCTGACACTCTCAGACACTCTCTGACACACTCAGACACTCTCTGACACCCTCAGACACTCTCTATCACTCTCTGACACTCTCTGACACTCTCAGACACTCTCTGACACTCTCTGACACTCTCTGACACTCTATGACACTCTCAGACACTCTCTATCACTCTCTATCACTCGCTGACACTCTCTGACACTCTCAGACACTCTCTGACACTCTCTGACACTTTCAGACACTCTCAATCACTCTGACACACTCAGACACTCTCTGACACTCTCTGACACTCTCAATCACTCTCTGACACTCTCAGACACTCTCTGACACACTCAGACACTCTCTGACACTCTCAGACACTCTCTATCACTCTCTGACACTCTCTGACAGTCTCAGACACTCTCTGACACTCTCTGACACTCTCTGACACTTTCAGACACTCTCAATCACTCTCTGACACTCTCAGACACTCTCTGATACTCTCAGACACTCTCTGACACTCACTATCACTCTCTGACACTCTCTGACACTTTCAGACACTCTCAATCACTCTCTGACACACTCAGACACTATCTGACACTCTCAGACACTCTCTATCACTCTCGATCACTCTCTGACAATCTCTGACACTCTCAATCACTCTCTGACACTCTCAGACACTCTCTGACACTCTCTGACACTCTCTGACACTCTCAGACACTCTCTATCACTCTCTATCACTCGCTGACACTCTTTGACACTCTCTGACACTCTCTGACACTCTCTGACACTTTCAGACACTCTCAATCACTCTCTGACACTCTCAATCACTCTCTGACACACTCAGACACTCTCTGACACTCTCAGACACTCTCTATCACTCTCTATCACTCTCTGACACTTTCTGACACTCTCAATCACTCTCTGACACTCTCAGACACTCTCTGACACACTCAGACACTCTCTGACACTCTCAGACACTCTCTATCACTCTGTATCACTCTCTGACACTTTCTGACACTCTCAATCACTCTCTGACACTCTCAGACACTCTCTGACACACTCAGACACTCTCTGACACACTCAGACACTCTCTGACACTCTCAGACACTCTCTATCACTCTCTATCACACTCTCACACCCTCTGACAATCTCTGACATTCTCTGACACTCTCTATCAGTCTCTGACACTCTGTATCACTCTCTGACACTCTCAGACACTCTCTATCTCTCTCTGACACTTTCTATCACTCTCTGACTGTCTCAGACACTCTCAGACATTCTCAATCACACTCTGGCACTATCTATCATACTCTGACACTCTCTGACACTGTCTGACACTCTCAGACGCTCTCAGACACACTCTATCACTCTCTGACACTTTCTGACACTCTCTGAAACTCTCTATAACTCTCTGACACTCTCAATCACTCGTTGACACTCTCTGACACTCTCTGACACTCTCAGACACTCTCTATCACTCTCTGACACTCTCTGACACTTTCAGACACTCTGAATCACTCTCTGACACTCTCTGACACTCTCTGACACTTTCAGACACTCTCAATCACTCTCTGACACTCTCAGACACTCTCTATCTCTCTCTGACACTTTCTATCACTCTCTGACTCTCTCAGACACTCTCAGACATTCTCAATCACACTCTGGCACTATCTATCATACTCTGACACTCTCTGACACTGTCTGACACTCTCAGACGCTCTCAGACACACTCTATCACTCTCTGACACTTTCTGACACTCTCTGAAACTCTCTATAACTCTCTGACACTCTCAATCACTCGTTGACACTCTCTGACACTCTCTGACACTCTCAGACACTCTCTATCACTCTCTGACACTCTCTGACACTTTCAGACACTCTGAATCACTCTCTGACACTCTCTGACACTCTCTGACACTTTCAGACACTCTCAATCACTCTCTGACACTCTCAGACACTCTCTGACACACTCAGACACTCTCTGACACTCTATATCACTCTCTGGCACTCTCTGACACTTTCAGACACTCAATCACTCTCTGACACTCTCTGACACTTTCAGACACTCTCAATCACTCTCTGAAACACTCAGACACTCTCTGACACTCTCAGACACTCTCTATCACTCACTATCACTCTCTGACACTCTCTGACACTCTCAATCACTCTCTGACACTCTCAGACACTCTCTATCACTCACTATCACTCTCTGACACACTCTGACACTCTCAATCACTCCCTGACACTCTCAGACACTCTCTGACACACTCAGACACTCTCTGACACACTCAGACACTCTATATCACTCTCTGACACTCTCTGACACTCTCTGACACACTCAGACACTCTCTGACACTCTCTGACACTCTCTATCTCTCTCTGACACTCTCTGACACTCTCTATCACTCTCTATTACTCTCTGACACTCTCCGACACTCTCTATCACTCTCTGACACTCTCTGACACTCTCAGACACTCTCTATCACTCTCTGACACTCTCTATCACTCTCTATCACACTCTGACGCCCTCTGACAATCTCTGACACTCTCTATCACTCTCTATCCCTCTCTGACACTCTCTGACAATCTCTGACATTCTCTGACACTCTCTATCAGTCTCTGACACACTGTATCACTCTCTGACACTCTCAGACACGCTCTATCTCTCTCTGACACTCTCTATCACTCTCTGACTCTCTCAGACACTCTCAGACACTCTCCATCACTCTCTGGCACTATCTATCAGTCTCTGACACTCTCTGACACTGTCTGACACTCTCAGACGCTCTCCGACACTCTCTATCACTCTCTGACACTTTCTGACACTCTCTGACTCTCTCTATCACTCTCTGACACTCTCAATCACTCTCTGACACTCTCTGACACTCTCTGACACTCTCAGACACTCTCTATCACTCTCTGACACTCTCTGACACTTTCAGACACTCTCAATCACTCTCTGACACTCTCTGACACTTTCAGACACTCTCAATCACTCTCTGACACTCTCTGACACTCTCTGACACTCTCCATCACTCTCTGACACTCTCTGACACTTTCAGACACTCTCAAACACTCTCTGACACACTCGGACACCCTCTGACACTCTCAGACACTCTCTATCACTCTATATCACTCTCTGACACTCTCAATCACTCTCTGACACTCTCAGACACTCTCTGACACACTCAGACACTCTCTGACACTCTCAGACACTCTCTATCACTCTCTATCAATCTCTGACACTCTCTGACACTCTCAGACACTCTCTGACACTCTCTGACACTTTCAGACACTCTCAATTACTCTCTGACACTCTCAGACACTTTCAGACACTCTCAATCACTCTCTGACACTCTCTGACAATTTCAGACAATCTCAATCACTCTCTGACACTCTCAGACACTCTCTGACACACTCAGACACTCTCTGACACTCTCTATCACTCTCTGACACTCTCTGACAATTTCAGACACTCTCAATCACTCTCTGACACACTCTGACACTTTCAGACACTCTCAATCACTCTCTGACACACTCAGACACTCTCTGACACTCTCAGACTCTCTCTATCACTCTCTGACACTCTCTGACACTCTCAATCACTCTCTGACACACTCAGACACTCTCTGACACTCTCAGACTCTCTCTATCACTCTCTGACACTCTCTGACACTCTCAATCACTCTCTGACACTCTCAGACACTCTCTGACACACTCAGACACTCTCTGACACTCTCAGACACTCTCTATCACTCTCTGACACTCTCTGACACTCTCAGACACTCTCTGACACTCTCTGACACTTTCAGACACTCTCAATCACTCTCTGACACTCTCAGACACTCTCTGACACACTCAGACACTCTCTGACACTCTCAATCACTCTCTGACACTCTCTGACAATTTCAGACAATCTCAATCACTCTCTGACACTCTCAGACACTCTCTGACACACTCAGACACTCTCTGACACTCTCTATCACTCTCTGACACTCTCTGACACTTTCAGACACTCTCAATCACTCTCTGACACACTCTGACACTTTCAGACACTCTCAATCACTCTCTGACACACTCAGACACTCTCTGACACTCTCAGACTCTCTCTATCACTCTCTGACACTCTCTGACACTCTCAATCACTCTCTGACACACTCAGACACTCTCTGACACTCTCAGACTCTCTCTATCACTCTCTGACACTCTCTGACACTCTCAATCACTCTCTGACACTCTCAGACACTCTCTGACACACTCAGACACTCTCTGACACTCTCAGACACTCTCTATCACTCTCTGACACTCTCTGACACTCTCAGACACTCTCTGACACTCTCTGACACTTTCAGACACTCTCAATCACTCTCTGACACTCTCAGACACTCTCTGACACACTCAGA
Organism: Heterodontus francisci; assembly: GCF_036365525.1. NCBI lineage: Eukaryota > Metazoa > Chordata > Chondrichthyes > Heterodontiformes > Heterodontidae > Heterodontus > Heterodontus francisci. Next base: position 54,604,548 of record NC_090398.1, on the reverse strand, counting down.
CACTCTCTGACACTCTCAGACACTCCCTGACACTCTCTGACACTTTCAGACACTCTCAATCACTCTCTGACACTCTCAGACACTCTCTGACACACTCAGACACTCTCTGACACTCTCAGACACTCTCTGACACTCTCAATCACTCTCTGACACTCTCAATCACTCTCTGACACTCTCTATCGCTCTCTGACACTATCTGACACTCTCTGACACACTCAGACACTCTCTGACACTCTCAGACACTCTCTATCACTCTCTATCACACTCTGACACTCTCTATCACTCTCTATCAATCTCTGACACGCTCTGACACACTCACACTATCTCTATCACTCTCTGGCACTATCTGACACTCTCTGAAACTATCTGACACTCTCTATCACTCTCTATCACTCTCTGAAACCCTCTGACAATCTCTGACACTCTCAGACACTCTCTATCACTCTCTGACACTCACTGACACTCTCAGACACTCTCTGTCACTCTCTATAACTCTCTGACACACTCAGACACACTCTCTCACTCTCTGACACTCTCTGACACTCTCTGACACTCTCTGACACTCTTTATCACTCTCTATCACTCTCTGACACACTCTGACAATCTCTGACACTCTCCATCACTCTCTGACACTCTCTATCACTCTCTATAACTCTCTGACACACTCAGACACACGCTCTCACTCTCTGACACTCTCTGACACTCTCTATCACTCTTTATCACTCTCTATCACTCTCTGACACACTCTGACAATCTCTGACACTCTCCATCACTCTCTGACACTCTCTGACACTTTCAGACACTCTCAATCACTCTCTGACACTCTCTGACACTTTCAGACACTCTCAATCACTCTCTGACACTCTCAGACACCCTCTGACACTCTCAGACACTCTCTATCACTCTATATCACTCTCTGACACTCTCAATCACTCTCTGACACTCTCAATCACTCTCTGACAATCTCTGACACTCTCTATCACTCTCTATCCCTCTCTGACACTCTCTGACAATCTCTGACATTCTCTGACACTCTCTATCAGTCTCTGACACACTGTATCACTCTCTGACACTCTCAGACACTCTCTATCTCTCTCTGACACTCTCTATCACTCTCTGACTCTCTCAATCACTCTCTGACAATCTCTGACACTCTCTATCACTCTCTATCCCTCTCTGACACTCTCTGACAATCTCTGACATTCTCTGACACTCTCTATCAGTCTCTGACACACTGTATCACTCTCTGACACTCTCAGACACTCTCTATCACTCTCTGACACTCTCTGACACTCTCTATCACTCTCTATCACACTCTGACACTCTCTGACAATCTCTGACATTCTCTGACACTCTCTATCAGTCTCTGACACACTGTATCACTCTCTGACACTCTCAGACACTCTCTATCACTCTCTGACACTCTCTGACACTCTCTATCACTCTCTATCACACTCTGACACCCTCTGACAATCTCTATCACTCTCTATCCCTCTCTGACACTCTCTGACAATCTCTGACATTCTCTGACGCACTCTATCAGTCTCTGACACACTGTATCACTCTCTGACACTCTCAGACACTCTCTATCTCTCTCTGACACTCTCTATCACTCTCTGACTCTCTCAGACACTCTCTATCACTCTCTGACACTCTCTGACACTCTCTATCACTCTCTATCACACTCTGACACCCTCTGACAATCTCTATCACTCTCTATCCCTCTCTGACACTCTCTGACAATCTCTGACATTCTCTGACGCACTCTATCAGTCTCTGACACACTGTATCACTCTCTGACACTCTCAGACACTCTCTATCTCTCTCTGACACTCTCTATCACTCTCTGACTCTCTCAGACACTCTCTATCACTCTCTGACACTCTCTGACACTCTCTATCACTCTCTATCACACTCTGACACCCTCTGACAATCTCTATCACTCTCTATCCCTCTCTGACACTCTCTGACAATCTCTGACATTCTCTGACGCACTCTATCAGTCTCTGACACACTGTATCACTCTCTGACACTCTCAGACACTCTCTATCTCTCTCTGACACTCTCTATCACTCTCTGACTCTCTCAGACACTCTCAGACACTCTCAATCACTCTCTGGCACTATCTATCATTCTCTGACACTCTCTGACACTGTCTGACACTCTCAGACGCTCTCAGACACTCTCTATCACTCTCTGACACTTTCTGACACTCTCTGACACTCTCTATCACTCTCTGACACTCTCAATCACTCTTTGACACTCTCTGACACTCTCTGACACTTTCAGACACTCTCAATCACTCTCTGACACTCTCTGACACTCTCTGACACTTTCAGACACTCTCAATCACTCTCTGACACTCTCAGACACTCTCTGACACACTCAGACACTCTCTGACACTCTCCATCACTCTCTGACACTCTCTGACACTTTCAGACACTCTCAATCACTCTCTGACACTCTCTGACACTTTCAGACACTCTCAATCACTCTCTGACACACTCAGACACCCCCTGACACTCTCAGACACTCTATATCACTCAATATCACTCTCTGACACTCTCTGACACTCTCAATCACTCTCTGACACTCTCAGACACTCTCTGACACACTCAGACACTCTCTGACACTCTCAGACACTCTCTATCACTCTCTATCAATCTCTGACACTCTCTGACACTCTCAGACACTCTCTGACACTCTCTGACACTTTCAGACACTCTCAATCACTCTCTGACACTCTCTGACACTCTCAGACACTTTCAGACACTCTCAATCACTCTCTGACACTCTCTGACAATTTCAGAAACTCTCAATCACTCTCTGACACTCTCAGACACTCTCTGACACACTCAGACTCACTCTGACACTCTCTATCACTCTCTGACACTCTCTGACACTTTCAGACACTCTCAATCACTCTCTGACACTCTCTGACACTTTCAGACACTCTCAATCACTCTCTGTCACACTCAGACACTCTCTGACACTCTCAGACTCTCTCTATCACTCTCTGACACTCTCTATCACTCTCTGACACTCTCAGACACTCTCTGACACACTCAGACACTCTCTGACACTCTCAGACACTCTCTATCACTCTCTGACACTCTCTGACACTCTCAGACACTCTCTGACACACTCTGACACTCTCCGACACTTTCAGACACTCTCAATCACTCTCTGACACTCTCTGACACACTCAGACACTCTCTGACACTCTCAGACTCTCTCTATCACTCTCTGACACCCTCTGACACTCTCAATCACTCTCTGACACTCTCAGACACTCTCTGACACACTCAGACACTCTCTGACACTCTCAGACACTCTCTATCACTCTCTGACACTCTCTGACACTCTCAGACACTCTCTGAGACTCTCTTACAATTTCAGACACTCTCAATCACTCTCTGACACTCTCAGACACTCTCTGACACACTCAGACACTCTCTGACACTCACTATCACTCTCTGACACTCTCTGACACTTTCAGACACTCTCAATCACTCTCTGACACACTCAGACACTCTCTGACACTCTCGGACACTCTCTATCACTCTCGATCACTCTCTGACACTCTCTGACACTCTCAATCTCTCTCTGACACTCTCAGACACTCTCTGACACTCTATGACACTCTCAGACACTCTCTATCACTCTCTATCACTCGCTGACACTCTCTGACGCACTCAGACTCTCTCTGACACTCTCTGACACTCTCTGACACTTTCAGACACTCTCAATCACTCTCTGACACACTCAGACACTCTCTGACACTCTCAGACTCTCTCTATCACTCTCTGACACTCTCTGACACTCTCAATCAACTCTCTGACACTCTCAGACACTCTCTGACACACTCAGACACTCTCTGACACTCTCAGACACTCTCTGACACTCTCTGACACTCTATGACACTCTCAGACACTCTCTATCACTCTCTATCACTCGCTGACACTCTCTGACACTCTCAGACACTCTCTGACACTCTCTGACACTTTCAGACACTCTCAATCACTCTCTGACACACTCAGACACTCTCTGACACTCTCTGACACTCTCAATCACTCTCTGACACTCTCAGACACTCTCTGACACACTCAGACACTCTCTGACACTCTCACACACTCTCTATCACTCTCTGACACTCTCTGACAGTCTCAGACACTCTCTGACACTCTCTGACACTCTCTGACACTCTCTGACACTTTCAGACACTCTCAATCACTCTCTGACACTCTCAGACACTCTCTGATACTCTCAGACACTCTCTGACACTCACTATCACTCTCTGACACTCTCTGACACTTTCAGACACTCTCAATCACTCTCTGACACACTCAGACACTCTCTGACACTCTCAGACACTCTCTATCACTCTCGATCACTCTCTGATAATCTCTGACACTCTCAATCACTCTCTGACAATCTCTGACACTCTCAATCACTCTCTGACACTCTCAGACACTCTCTGACACTCTCTGACACTCTCTGACACTCTCAGACACTCTCTATCACTCTCTATCACTCGCTGACACTCTTTGACACTCTCTGACACTCTCTGACACTCTCTGACACTTTCAGACACTCTCAATCACTCTCTGACACTCTCAGACACTCTCTGACACACTCAGACACTCTCTGACACACTCAGACACTCTCTATCACTCTCTATCACTCTCTGACACTTTCTGACACTCTCAATCACTCTCTGACACTCTCAGACACTCTCTGACACACTCAGACACTCTCTGACACTCTCAGACACTCTCTATCACTCTCTATCACTCTCTGACACTTTCTGACACTCTCAATCACTCTCTGACACTCTCAGACACTCTCTGACACACTCAGACACTCTCTGACACACTCAGACACTCTCTGACACTCTCAGACACTCTCTATCACTCTCTATCACTCTCTCACACCCTCTGACAATCTCTGACATTCTCTGACACTCTCTATCAGTCTCTGACACTCTGTATCACTCTCTGACACTCTCAGACACTCTCTATCTCTCTCTGACACTTTCTATCACTCTCTGACTCTCTCAGACACTCTCAGACATTCTCAATCACACTCTGGCACTATCTATCATACTCTGACACTCTCTGACACTGTCTGACACTCTCAGACGCTCTCAGACACACTCTATCACTCTCTGACACTTTCTGACACTCTCTGAAACTCTCTATAACTCTCTGACACTCTCAATCACTCGTTGACACTCTCTGACACTCTCTGACACTCTCAGACACTCTCTATCACTCTCTGACACTCTCTGACACTTTCAGACACTCTGAATCACTCTCTGACACTCTCTGACACTCTCTGACACTTTCAGACACTCTCAATCACTCTCTGACACTCTCAGACACTCTCTGACACACTCAGACTCTCTCTGACACTCTCTATCACTCTCTGACACTTTCAGACACTCAATCACTCTCTGACACTCTCTGACACTTTCAGACACTCTCAATCACTCTCTGAAACACTCAGACACTCTCTGACACTCTCAGACACTCTCTATCACTCACTATCACTCTCTGACACTCTCTGACACTCTCAATCACTCTCTGACACTCTCAGACACTCTCTATCACTCACTATCACTCTCTGACACACTCTGACACTCTCAATCACTCCCTGACACTCTCAGACACTCTCTGACACACTCAGACACTCTCTGACACACTCAGACACTCTCTATCACTCTCTGACACTCTCTGACACTCTCTGACACACTCAGACACTCTCTGACACTCTCTGACACTCTCTATCTCTCTCTGACACTCTCTGACACTCTCTATCACTCTCTATTACTCTCTGACACTCTCAGACACTCTCTATCACTCTCTGACACTCTCTGACACTCTCAGACACTCTCTATCACTCTCTGACACTCTCTATCACTCTCTATCACACTCTGACGCCCTCTGACAATCTCTGACACTCTCTATCACTCTCTATCCCTCTCTGACACTCTCTGACAATCTCTGACATTCTCTGACACTCTCTATCAGTCTCTGACACACTGTATCACTCTCTGACACTCTCAGACACTCTCTATCTCTCTCTGACACTCTCTATCACTCTCTGACTCTCTCAGACACTCTCAGACACTCTCCATCACTCTCTGGCACTATCTATCAGTCTCTGACACTCTCTGACACTGTCTGACACTCTCAGACGCTCTCAGACACTCTCTATCACTCTCTGACACTTTCTGACACTCTCTGACTCTCTCTATCACTCTCTGACACTCTCAATCACTCTCTGACACTCTCTGACACTCTCTGACACTCTCAGACACTCTCTATCACTCTCTGACACTCTCTGACACTTTCAGACACTCTCAATCACTCTCTGACACTCTCTGACACTTTCAGACACTCTCAATCACTCTCTGACACTCTCTGACACTCTCTGACACTCTCCATCACTCTCTGACACTCTCTGACACTTTCAGACACTCTCAAACACTCTCTGACACACTCGGACACCCTCTGACACTCTCAGACACTCTCTATCACTCTATATCACTCTCTGACACTCTCAATCACTCTCTGACACTCTCAGACACTCTCTGACACACTCAGACACTCTCTGACACTCTCAGACACTCTCTATCACTCTCTATCAATCTCTGACACTCTCTGACACTCTCAGACACTCTCTGACACTCTCTGACACTTTCAGACACTCTCAATTACTCTCTGACACTCTCAGACACGTTCAGACACTCTCAATCACTCTCTGACACTCTCCGACAATTTCAGACAATCTCAATCACTCTCTGACACTCTCAGACACTCTCTGACACACTCAGACACTCTCTGACACTCTCTATCACTCTCTGACACTCTCTGACACTTTCAGACACTCTCAATCCCTCTCTGACACACTCTGACACTTTCAGACACTCTCAATCACTCTCTGACACACTCAGACACTCTCTGACACTCTCAGACTCTCTCTATCACTCTCTGACACTCTCTGACACTCTCAATCACTCTCTGACACACTCAGACACTCTCTGACACTCTCAGACTCTCTCTATCACTCTCTGACACTCTCTGACACTCTCAATCACTCTCTGACACTCTCAGACACTCTCTGACACACTCAGACACTCTCTGACACTCTCAGACACTCTCTATCACTCTCTGACACTCTCTGACACTCTCAGACACTTTCAGACACTCTCAATCACTCTCTGACAATTTCAGACAATCTCAATCACTCTCTGACACTCTCAGACACTCTCTGACACACTCAGACACTCTCTGACACTCTCTATCACTCTCTGACACTCTCTGACACTTTCAGACACTCTCAATCACTCTCTGACACACTCTGACACTTTCAGACACTCTCAATCACTCTCTGACACACTCAGACACTCTCTGACACTCTCAGACTCTCTCTATCACTCTCTGACACTCTCTGACACTCTCAATCACTCTCTGACACACTCAGACACTCTCTGACACTCTCAGACTCTCTCTATCACTCTCTGACACTCTCTGACACTCTCAATCACTCTCTGACACTCTCAGACACTCTCTGACACACTCAGACACTCTCTGACACTCTCAGACACTCTCTATCACTCTCTGACACTCTCTGACACTCTCAGACACTCTCTGACACTCTCTGACACTTTCAGACACTCTCAATCACTCTCTGACACTCTCAGACACTCTCTGACACACTCAGACACTCTCTGACACTCTCAGACACTCCCTGACACTCTCTGACACTTTCAGACACTCTCAATCACTCTCTGACACTCTCAGACACTCTCTGACACACTCAGACACTCTCTGACACTCTCAGACACTCTCTGACACTCTCAATCACTCTCTGACACTCTCAATCACTCTCTGACACTCTCTATCACTCTCTGACACTATCTGACACTCTCTGACACACTCAGACACTCTCTGACACTCTCAGACACTCTCTATCACTCTCTATCACACTCTGACACTCTCTATCACTCTCTATCAATCTCTGACACGCTCTGACACACTCACACTATCTCTATCACTCTCTGGCACTATCTGACACTCTCTGAAACTATCTGACACTCTCTATCACTCTCTATCACTCTCTGAAACCCTCTGACAATCTCTGACACTCTCAGACACTCTCTCTCACTCTCTGACACTCACTGACACTCTCAGACACTCTCTGTCACTCTCTATAACTCTCTGACACACTCAGACACACTCTCTCACTCTCTGACACTCTCTGACACTCTCTGACACTCTCTGACACTCTTTATCACTCTCTATCACTCTCTGACACACTCTGACAATCTCTGACACTCTCCATCACTCTCTGACACTCTCTATCACTCTCTATAACTCTCTGACACACTCAGACACACGCTCTCACTCTCTGACAATCTCTGACACTCTCTATCACTCTTTATCACTCTCTATCACTCTCTGACACACTCTGACAATCTCTGACACTCTCCATCACTCTCTGACACTCTCTGACACTTTCAGACACTCTCAATCACTCTCTGACACTCTCTGACACTTTCAGACACTCTCAATCACTCTCTGACACTCTCAGACACCCTCTGACACTCTCAGACACTCTCTATCACTCTATATCACTCTCTGACACTCTCAATCACTCTCTGACACTCTCAATCACTCTCTGACAATCTCTGACACTCTCTATCACTCTCTATCCCTCTCTGACACTCTCTGACAATCTCTGACATTCTCTGACACTCTCTATCAGTCTCTGACACACTGTATCACTCTCTGACACTCTCAGACACTCTCTATCTCTCTCTGACACTCTCTATCACTCTCTGACTCTCTCAGACACTCTCAGACACTCTCCATCACTCTCTGGCACTATCTATCAGTCTCTGACACTCTCTGACACTGTCTGACACTCTCAGACGCTCTCAGACACTCTCTATCACTCTCTGACACTTTCTGACACTCTCTGACTCTCTCTATCACTCTCTGACACTCTCAATCACTCTCTGACACTCTCTGACACTCTCAGACACTCTCTATCACTCTCTGACACTCTCTGACACTTTCAGACACTCTCAATCACTCTCTGACACTCTCTGACACTTTCAGACACTCTCAATCACTCTCTGACACTCTCTGACACTCTCCATCACTCTCTGACCCTCTCTGACACTTTCAGACACTCTCAAACACTCTCTGACACACTCGGACACCCTCTGACACTCTCAGACACTCTCTATCACTCTATATCACTCTCTGACACTCTCAATCACTCTCTGACACTCTCAGACACTCTCTGACACACTCAGACACTCTCTGACACTCTCAGACACTCTCTATCACTCTCTATCAATCTCTGACACTCTCTGACACTCTCAGACACTCTCTGACACTCTCTGACACTTTCAGACACTCTCAATTACTCTCTGACACTCTCAGACACTTTCAGACACTCTCAATCACTCTCTGACACTCTCTGACAATTTCAGACAATCTCAATCACTCTCTGACACTCTCAGACACTCTCTGACACTCTCTATCACTCTCTGATACTCTCTGACACTTTCAGACACTCTCAATCACTCTCTGACACACTCTGACACTTTCAGACACTCTCAATCACTCTCTGACACACTCAGACACTCCCTGACACTCTCAGACTCTCTCTATCACTCTCTGACACTCTCTGACACTATCAATCACTCTCTGACACACTCAGACACTCTCTGACACTCTCAGACTCTCTCTATCACTCTCTGACACTCTCAATCACTCTCTGACACTCTCAGACACTCTCTGACACACTCAGACACTCTCTGACACTCTCAGACACTCTCGGTCACTCTCTGACACTCTCTGACACTCTCAGACACTCTCTGACACTCTCTGACACTTTCAGACACTCTCAATCACTCTCTGACACTCTCAGACACTCTGTGACACACTCAGACACTCTCTGACACTCTCAGACACTCCCTGACACTCTCTGACACTTTCAGACACTCTCAATCACTCTCTGACACTCTCAGACACTCTCTGACACACTCAGACACTCTCTGACACTCTCAGACACTCTCTGACACTCTCAATCACTCTCTGACACTCTCAATCACTCTCTGACACTCTCTATCACTCTCTGACACTATCTGACACTCTCTGACACACTCAGACACTCTCTGACACTCTCAGACACTCTCTATCACTCTCTATCACACTCTGACACTCTCTATCACTCTCTATCAATCTCTGACACGCTCTGACATACTCACACTATCTCTATCACTCTCTGACACACTCAGACACTCTCTGACACCCTCAGACACTCTCTATCACTCTCTGACACTCTCTGACACTCTCAGACACTCTCTGACACTCTCTGACACTCTCTGACACTCTATGACACTCTCAGACACTCTCTATCACTCTCTATCACTCGCTGACACTCTCTGACACTCTCAGACACTCTCTGACACTCTCTGACACTTTCAGACACTCTCAATCACTCTCTGACACACTCAGACACTCTCTGACACTCTCTGACACTCTCAATCACTCTCTGACACTCTCAGACACTCTCTGACACACTCAGACACTCTCTGACACTCTCAGACACTCTCTATCACTCTCTGACACTCTCTGACAGTCTCAGACACTCTCTGACACTCTCTGACACTCTCTGACACTCTCTGACACTTTCAGACACTCTCAATCACTCTCTGACACTCTCAGACACTCTCTGATACTCTCAGACACTCTCTGACACTCACTATCACTCTCTGACACTCTCTGACACTTTCAGACACTCTCAATCACTCTCTGACACACTCAGACACTCTCTGACACTCTCAGACACTCTCTATCACTCTCGATCACTCTCTGACAATCTCTGACACTCTCAATCACTCTCTGACACTCTCAGACACTCTCTGACACTCTCTGACACTCTCTGACACTCTCAGACACTCTCTATCACTCTCTATCACTCGCTGACACTCTTTGACACTCTCTGACACTCTCTGACACTCTCTGACACTTTCAGACACTCTCAATCACTCTCTGACACTCTCAGACACTCTCTGACACACTCAGACACTCTCTGACACTCTCAGACACTCTCTATCACTCTCTATCACTCTCTGACACTTTCAGACACTCTCAATCACTCTCTGACACTCTCAGACACTCTCTGACACACTCAGACACTCTCTGACACTCTCAGACACTCTCTATCACTCTCTATCACTCTCTGACACTTTCTGACACTCTCAATCACTCTCTGACACTCTCAGACACTCTCTGACACACTCAGACACTCTCTGACACTCTCAGACACTCTCTATCACTCTCTATCACTCTCTGACACTTTCTGACACTCTCAATCACTCTCTGACACTCTCAGACACTCTCTGACACACTCAGACACTCTCTGACACACTCAGACACTCTCTGACACTCTCAGACACTCTCTATCACTCTCTATCACACTCTCACACCCTCTGACAATCTCTGACATTCTCTGACACTCTCTATCAATCTCTGACACTCTGTATCACTCTCTGACACTCTCAGACACTCTCTATCTCTCTCTGACACTTTCTATCACTCTCTGACTCTCTCAGACACTCTCAGACATTCTCAATCACACTCTGGCACTATCTATCATACTCTGACACTCTCTGACACTGTCTGACACTCTCAGACGCTCTCAGACACACTCTATCACTCTCTGACACTTTCTGACACTCTCTGAAACTCTCTATAACTCTCTGACACTCTCAATCACTCGTTGACACTCTCTGACACTCTCTGACACTCTCAGACACTCTCTATCACTCTCTGACACTCTCTGACACTTTCAGACACTCTGAATCACTCTCTGACACTCTCTGACACTCTCTGACACTTTCAGACACTCTCAATCACTCTCTGACACTCTCAGACACTCTCTGACACACTCAGACACTCTCTGACACTCTATATCACTCTCTGACACTTTCAGACACTCAATCACTCTCTGACACTCTCTGACACTTTCAGACACTCTCAATCACTCTCTGAAACACTCAGACACTCTCTGACACTCTCAGACACTCTCTATCACTCACTATCACTCTCTGACACTCTCTGACACTCTCAATCACTCTCTGACACTCTCAGACACTCTCTATCACTCACTATCACTCTCTGACACACTCTGACACTCTCAATCACTCCCTGACACTCTCAGACACTCTCTGACACACTCAGACACTCTCTATCACTCTCTGACACTCTCTGACACTCTCTGACACACTCAGACACTCTCTGACACTCTCTGACACTCTCTATCTCTCTCTGACACTCTCTGACACTCTCTATCACTCTCTATTACTCTCTGACACTCTCAGACACTCTCTATCACTCTCTGACACTCTCTGACACTCTCAGACACTCTCTATCACTCTCTGACACTCTCTATCACTCTCTATCACACTCTGACGCCCTCTGACAATCTCTGACACTCTCTATCACTCTCTATCCCTCTCTGACACTCTCTGACAATCTCTGACATTCTCTGACACTCTCTATCAGTCTCTGACACACTGTATCACTCTCTGACACTCTCAGACACTCTCTATCTCTCTCTGACACTCTCTATCACTCTCTGACTCTCTCAGACACTCTCAGACACTCTCCATCACTCTCTGGCACTATCTATCAGTCTCTGACACTCTCTGACACTGTCTGACACTCTCAGACGCTCTCAGACACTCTCTATCACTCTCTGACACTTTCTGACACTCTCTGACTCTCTCTATCACTCTCTGACACTCTCAATCACTCTCTGACACTCTCTGACACTCTCTGACACTCTCAGACACTCTCTATCACTCTCTGACACTCTCTGACTCTTTCAGACACTCTCAATCACTCTCTGACACTCTCTGACACTTTCAGACACTCTCAATCACTCTCTGACACTCTCTGACACTCTCTGACACTCTCCATCACTCTCTGACACTCTCTGACACTTTCAGACACTCTCAAACACTCTCTGACACACTCGGACACCCTCTGACACTCTCAGACACTCTCAATCACTCTCAATCACTCTCTGACACTCTCTGACACTCTCCATCACTCTCTGACACTCTCTGACACTTTCAGACACTCTCAAACACTCTCTGACACACTCGGACACCCTCTGACACTCTCAGACACTCTCTTTCACTCTATATCACTCTCTGACACTCTCAATCACCCTCTGACACTCTCAGACACTCTCTTTCACTCTATATCACTCTCTGACACTCTCAATCACTCTCTGACACTCTCAGACACTCTCTGACACACTCAGACACTCTCTGACACTCTCAGACACTCTCTATCACTCTCTATCAATCTCTGACACTCTCTGACACTCTCAGACACTCTCTGACACTTTCAGACACTCTCAATTACTCTCTGACACTCTCAGACACTTTCAGACACTCTCAATCACTCTCTGACACTCTCTGACAATTTCAGACAATCTCAATCACTCTCTGACACTCTCAGACACTCTCTGACACACTCAGACACTCTCTGACACTCTCTATCACTCTCTGACACTCTCTGACACTTTCAGACACTCTCAATCACTCTCTGACACACTCTGACACTTTCAGACACTCTCAATCACTCTCTGACACACTCAGACACTCTCTGACACTCTCAGACTCTCTCTATCACTCTCTGACACTCTCTGACACTCTCAATCACTCTCTGACACACTCAGACACTCTCTGACACTCTAAGACTCTCTCTATCACTCTCTGACACTCTCTGACACTCTCAATCACTCTCTGACACTCTCAGACACTCTCTGACACACTCAGACACTCTCTGACACTCTCTGACACTTTCAGACACTCTCAATCACTCTCTGACACTCTCAGACACTCTCTGACACACTCAGACACTCTCTGACACTCTCAGACACTCCCTGACACTCTCTGACACTTTCAGACACTCTCAATCACTCTCTGACACTCTCAGACACTCTCTGACACACTCAGACACTCTCTGACACTCTCAGACACTCTCTGACACTCTCAATCACTCTCTGACACTCTCAATCACTCTCTGACACTCTCAATCACTCTCTGACACTATCTGACACTCTCTGACACACTCAGACACTCTCTGACACTCTCAGACACTCACTATCACTCTCTATCACACTCTGACACTCTCTATCACTCTCTATCAATCTCTGACACGCTCTGACACACTCACACTATCTCTATCACTCTCTGGCACTATCTGACACTCTCTGAAACTATCTGACACTCTCTATCACTCTCTATCACTCTCTGAAACCCTCTGACAATCTCTGACACTCTCAGACACTCTCTATCACTCTCTGACACTCACTGACACTCTCAGACACTCTCTGTCACTCTCTATAACTCTCTGACACACTCAGACACACTCTCTCACTCTCTGACACTCTCTGACACTCTCTGACACTCTCTGACACTCTTTATCACTCTCTATCACTCTCTGACACACTCTGACAATCTCTGACACTCTCCATCACTCTCTGACACTCTCTATCACTCTCTATAACTCTCTGACACACTCAGACACACGCTCTCACTCTCTGACACTCTCTGACACTCTCTATCACTCTTTATCACTCTCTATCACTCTCTGACACACTCTGACAATCTCTGACACTCTCCATCACTCTCTGACACTCTCTGACACTTTCAGACACTCTCAATCACTCTCTGACACTCTCTGACACTTTCAGACACTCTCAATCACTCTCTGACACTCTCAGACACCCTCTGACACTCTCAGACACTCTCTATCACTCTATATCACTCTCTGACACTCTCAATCACTCTCTGACACTCTCAATCACTCTCTGACAATCTCTGACACTCTCTATCACTCTCTATCCCTCTCTGACACTCTCTGACAATCTCTGACATTCTCTGACACTCTCTATCAGTCTCTGACACACTGTATCACTCTCTGACACTCTCAGACACTCTCTATCTCTCTCTGACACTCTCTATCACTCTCTGACTCTCTCAGACACTCTCAGACACTCTCCATCACTCTCTGGCACTATCTATCAGTCTCTGACACTCTCTGACACTGTCTGACACTCTCAGACGCTCTCAGACACTCTCTATCACTCTCTGACACTTTCTGACACTCTCTGACTCTCTCTATCACTCTCTGACACTCTCAATCACTCTCTGACACTCTCTGACACTCTCTGACACTCTCAGACACTCTCTATCACTCTCTGACACTCTCTGACACTTTCAGACACTCTCAATCACTCTCTGACACTCTCTGACACTTTCAGACACTCTCAATCACTCTCTGACACTCTCTGACACTCTCTGACACTCTCCATCACTCTCTGACACTCTCTGACACTTTCAGACACTCTCAAACACTCTCTGACACACTCGGACACCCTCTGACACTCTCAGACACTCTCTATCACTCTATATCACTCTCTGACACTCTCAATCACTCTCTGACACTCTCAGACACTCTCTGACACACTCAGACACTCTCTGACACTCTCAGACACTCTCTATCACTCTCTATCAATCTCTGACACTCTCTGACACTCTCAGACACTCTCTGACACTCTCTGACACTTTCAGACACTCTCAATTACTCTCTGACACTCTCAGACACTTTCAGACACTCTCAATCACTCTCTGACACTCTCTGACAATTTCAGACAATCTCAATCACTCTCTGACACTCTCAGACACTCTCTGACACTCTCTATCACTCTCTGACACTCTCTGACACTTTCAGACACTCTCAATCACTCTCTGACACACTCTGACACTTTCAGACACTCTCAATCACTCTCTGACACTCTCAGACTCTCTCTATCACTCTCTGACACTCTCTGACACTCTCAATCACTCTCTGACACACTCAGACACTCTCTGACACTCTCAGACTCTCTCTATCACTCTCTGACACTCTCTGACACTCTCAATCACTCTCTGACACTCTCAGACACTCTCTGACACACTCAGACACTCTCTGACACTCTCAGACACTCTCGGTCACTCTCTGACACTCTCTGACACTCTCAGACACTCTCTGACACTCTCTGACACTTTCAGACACTCTCAATCACTCTCTGACACTCTCAGACACTCTCTGACACACTCAGACACTCTCTGACACTCTCAGACACTCCCTGACACTCTCTGACACTTTCAGACACTCTCAATCACTCTCTGACACTCTCAGACACTCTCTGACACACTCAGACACTCTCTGACACTCTCAGACACTCTCTGACACTCTCAATCACTCTCTGACACTCTCAATCACTCTCTGACACTCTCTATCACTCTCTGACACTATCTGACACTCTCTGACACACTCAGACACTCTCTGACACTCTCAGACACTCTCTATCACTCTCTATCACACTCTGACACTCTCTATCACTCTCTATCAATCTCTGACACGCTCTGACATACTCACACTATCTCTATCACTCTCTGGCACTATCTGACACTCTCTGAAACTATCTGACACTCTCTATCACTCTCTATCACTCTCTGAAACCCTCTGACAATCTCTGACACTCTCAGACACTCTCTATCACTCTCTGACACTCACTGACACTCTCAGGCACTCTCTGTCACTCTCTATAACTCTCTGACACACTCAGACACACTCTCTCACTCTCTGACACTCTCTGACACTCTCTGACACTCTCTGACACTCTTTATCACTCTCTATCACTCTCTGACACACTCTGACAATCTCTGACACTCTCCATCACTCTCTGACACTCTCTATCACTCTCTATAACTCTCTGACACACTCAGACACACTCTCTCACTCTCTGACACTCTCTGACACTCTCTATCACTCTTTATCACTCTCTATCACTCTCTGACACACTCTGACAATCTCTGACACTCTCTATCACTCTCTGACACTCTCTGACACTTTCAGACACTCTCAATCACTCTCTGACACTCGCTGACACTTTCAGACACTCTCAATCACTCTCTGACACTCTCAGACACCCTCTGACACTCTCAGACACTCTCTATCACTCTATATCACTCTCTGACACGCTCAATCACTCTCTGACACTCTCAATCACTCTCTGACACTCTCTGACACTCTCAGACACTCTCAATCACTCTCTGACACTTTCAGACACTCTCTGACACTCTCTGACACTTTCAGACACTCTCAATCACTCTCTGACACTCTCTGACACTTTCAGACACTTTCAATCACTCTCTGACACACTCAGACACTCTCTATCACTCTATATCACTCTCTGACACTCTCTGACACTCTCAATCACTCTCAGACACTCTCAGACACTCTCTGACACTCTCTGACACTTTCAGACACTCTCAATCACTCTCTGACACACTCAGACACTCTCTGACACTCTCAGACTCTCTCTATCACTCTCTGACACTCTCTGACACTCTCAATCACTCTCTGACACTCTCAGATACTCTCTGACACACTCAGATACTCTCTGACACACTCAGACACTCTCGATCACTCTCGGACACTCTCTGACACTCTCAGACACTCTCAATCACTCTGTGACACACTCAGACACTCTCTGACACTCTCAGACTCTCTCTATCACTCTCTGACACTCTCTGACACTCTCAATCACTCTCTGACACTCTCAGACACTCTCTGACACACTCAGATACTCTCTGACACACTCAAACACTCTCAATCACTCTCGGACACTCTCTGACACTCTCAGACACTCTCTGACACTTTCAGACACTCTCAATCACTCTCTGACACTCTCAATCACTCTCTGAAACTCACTGACACTCTCAGACACTCTCTGTCACTCTCTATAACTCTCTGACACACTCAGACACACTCTCTCACTCTCTGACACTCTCTGACACTCTCTGACACTCTCTGACACTCTTTATCACTCTCTATCACTCTCTGACACACTCTGACAATCTCTGACACTCTCCATCACTCTCTGACACTCTCTATCACTCTCTATAACTCTCTGACACACTCAGACACACTCTCTCACTCTCTGACACTCTCTGACACTCTCTATCACTCTTTATCACTCTCTATCACTCTCTGACACACTCTGACAATCTCTGACACTCTCTATCACTCTCTGACACTCTCTGACACTTTCAGACACTCTCAATCACTCTCTGACACTCGCTGACACTTTCAGACACTCTCAATCACTCTCTGACACTCTCAGACACCCTCTGACACTCTCAGACACTCTCTATCACTCTATATCACTCTCTGACACGCTCAATCACTCTCTGACACTCTCAATCACTCTCTGACACTCTCTGACACTCTCAGACACTCTCTGACACTCTCTGACACTTTCAGACACTCTCTGACACTCTCTGACACTTTCAGACACTCTCAATCACTCTCTGACACTCTCTGACACTTTCAGACACTTTCAATCACTCTCTGACACACTCAGACACTCTCTATCACTCTATATCACTCTCTGACACTCTCTGACACTCTCAATCACTCTCAGACACTCTCAGACACTCTCTGACACTCTCTGACACTTTCAGACACTCTCAATCACTCTCTGACACACTCAGACACTCTCTGACACTCTCAGACTCTCTCTATCACTCTCTGACACTCTCTGACACTCTCAATCACTCTCTGACACTCTCAGATACTCTCTGACACACTCAGATACTCTCTGACACACTCAGACACTCTCGATCACTCTCGGACACTCTCTGACACTCTCAGACACTCTCAATCACTCTGTGACACACTCAGACACTCTCTGACACTCTCAGACTCTCTCTATCACTCTCTGACACTCTCTGACACTCTCAATCACTCTCTGACACTCTCAGACACTCTCTGACACACTCAGATACTCTCTGACACACTCAAACACTCTCAATCACTCTCGGACACTCTCTGACACTCTCAGACACTCTCTGACACTTTCAGACACTCTCAATCACTCTCTGACACTCTCAATCACTCTCTGACACTCTCTGACACTCTCTGACACTCTCAATCACTCTCTGACACTCTCAGACACTCTCTGACACACTCAGATACTCTCTGACACACTCAGACACTCTCGATCACTCTCGGACACTCTCTGACACTCTCAGACACTCTCTGACACTTTCAGACACTCTCAATCACTCTCTGACACTCTCAATCACCCTCTGACACTCTCAGACACTCTCTGACACACTCAGACACTCTCTGACACTCTCAGACACTCTCTGACACTCTCTGACACTCTCTGACACTCTCAATCACTCTCTGACACTCTCTGACACTCTCTGACACACTCAGACACTCTCTGACACTCTCAGACACTCTCTGACACACTCTATCACTCTTTATCACTCTCTATCACTCTCTGACACACTCTGACAATCTCTGACACTCACTGACACTCTCAGACACACTCTATCACTCTCAGACACTATCAGACATTCTCTATCACTCTCTGACACTCTCTCACATACTCTGACACTATCTGACAATCTCTGACACTCTCTATCACTCTCTATCCCTCTCTGACACTCTCTGACAATCTCTGACATTCTCTGACGCTCTCTATCAGTCTCTGACACACTGTATCACTCTCTGACACTCTCAGACACTCTCTATCTCTCTCTGACACTCTCTATCACTCTCTGACTCTCTCAGACACTCTCAGACACTCTCAATCACTCTCTGGCACTATCTATCAGTCTCTGACACTCTCAGACACTCTCTGACACTCTCTGACACTCTCTGGCACTTTCAGACACTCTCAATCACTCTCTGACACTCTCAGACACTCTCTGACACACTCAGACACTCTCTGACACTCACTATCACTCTTGCACTCTCAGACACTTTCAGACACTCTCAATCACTCTCTGACACACTCAGACACTCTCAGACACTCTCTATCACTCTCTATCACTCACTGACACTCTCTGACACTCTCAGACACTCTCTGACAATCTCAGACACTCTCTGACACTCTCTGACACTTTCAGACACTCTCAATCACTCTCTGACACTCTCAGACACTCTCTGACAAACTCAGACACTCTCTGACACTCTCAGACACTCTCTATCACTCTCTATCACTCTCTGACACTTTCTGACAATCTCAATCACTCTCTGACACTCTCAGACACTCTCTGACACACTCAGACACTCTCTGACACTCTCAGACACTCTCTATCACTCTCTATCACACTCTGACACCCTCTGACAATCTCTCACACTCTCTATCACTCTCTATCCCTCTCTGACACTCTCTGACACTCTCTGACATTCTCCGACACTCTCTATCAGTCTCTGACAGACTGTATCACTCTCTGACTCTCTCAGACACTCTCAGACACTCTCAATCACTCTCTGGCACTATCTATCATTCTCTGACACTCTCTGACACTGTCTAACACTCTCAGACGCTCTCAGACACACTCTATCACTCTCTGACACTTTCTGACACTCTCTGAAACTCTCTATAACTCTCTGACACTCTCAATCACTCTTTGACACTCTCTGACACTCTCTGACACTCTCAGACACTCTCTATCACTCTCTGACACTCTCTGACACTTTCAGACACTCTCAATCACTCTCTGACACTCTCTGACACTTTCAGACACTCTCAATCACTCTCTGACACTCTCTGACACTTTCAGACACTCTCAATCACTCTCTGACACTCTCAGACAATCTCTGACACTCTCTATCACTCTCTGGCACTCTCTGACACTTTCAGACACTCAATCACTCTCTGACACTCTCTGACACTTTCAGACACTCTCAATCACTCTCTGACACACTCAGACACTCTCTGACACTCTCAGACACTCTCTATCACTCACTATCACTCTCTGACACTCTCTGACACACTCAGACTCTCTCTATCACTCTCTATCACTCTCTGACACTCTCTGACACTCTCTGACACACTCAGACACTCTCTGACACTCTCTATCTCTCTCTGACACTCTCTGACACTCTCCATCACTCTCTATTACTCTCTGACACTCTCAGACACTCTCTATCACTCTCTGACACTCTCTGACACTCTCAGACACTCTCTATCACTCTCTATCACACTCTGACACCCTCTGACAATCTCTGACACTCTCTATCACTCTCTATCCCTCTCTGACACTCACTGACACTCTGACATTCTCTGACACTCTCTATCAGTCTCTGACACACTGTATCACTCTCTGACACTCTCAGACACTCTCTATCTCTCTCTGACACTCTCTATCACTCTCTGACTCTCTCAGACACTCTCAGACACTCTCCATCACTCTCTGGCACTATCTATCAGTCTCTGACACTCTCTGACACTGTCTGACACTCTCAGACGCTCTCAGACACTCTCTATCACTCTCTGACACTTTCTGACACTCTCTGACTCTCTCTATCACTCTCTGACACTCTCACTCACTCTCTGACACTCTCTGACACTCTCAGACACTCTCTGACACACTCAGACACTCTCTGACACTCTCAGACACTCTCTATCACTCTCTATCACACTCTGACACCCTCTGACAATCTCTGACACTCTCTATCACTCTCTATCCCTCTCTGACACTCTCTGACACTCTCTGACATTCTCTGACACTCTCTATCAGTCTCTGACACACTGTATCACACTCTGACACTCTCAGACACTCTCTATCTCTCCCTGACACTTTCTATCACTCCCTGACTCTCTCAGACACTCTCAGACACTCTCAATCACTCTCTGGCACTATCTATCATTCTCTGACGCTCTCTGACACTGTCTGACACTCTCAGACGCTCTCAGACACACTCTATCACTCTCTGACACTTTCTGACACTCTCTGAAACTCTTTATAACTCTCTGACACTCTCAATCACTCTTTGACACTCTCTGACACTCTCTCACACTCTCAGACACTCTCTATCACTCTCTGACACTCTCTGACACTTTCAGACACTCTCAATCACTCTCTGACACTCTCTGACACTTTCAGACACTCTCAATCACTCTCTGACACTCTCAGACACTCTCTGACACACTCAGACACTCTCTGACACTCTCTATCACTCTCTGGCACTCTCTGACACTTTCAGACACTCAATCACTCTCTGACACTCTCTGACACTTTCAGACACTCTCAATCACTCTCTGACACACTCAGACACTCTCTGACACTCTCAGACACTCTCTATCACTCACTATCACTCTCTGACACTCTCTGACACTCTCAATCACTCTCTGACACTCTCAGACACTCTCTATCACTCACTATCACTCTCTGACACTCTCTGACACTCTCAATCACTCTCTGACACTCTCTGACACTCTCTGACACTCTCAGACACTCTCTGACACACTCAGTCACTCTCTATCACTCTCTGACACTCTCTGACACTCTCTGACACTCTCTGACACACTCAGACACTCTCTGACACTCTCTGACACTCTCTATCTCTCTCTGACACTCTCTGACACTCTCCATCACTCTCTATTACTCTCTGACACTCTCAGACACTCTCTATCACTCTCTGACACTCTCAGACACTCTCTATCACTCTCTGACACTCTCTATCACTCTCTATCACACTCTGACACCCTCTGACAATCTCTGACACTCTCTATCACTCTCTATCCCTCTCTGACACTCTCTGACAATCTCTGACATTCTCTGACACTCTCTATCAGTCTCTGACACTCTCGATCACTCTCTGGCACTATCTATCAGTCTCTGAGACTCTCTGACACTGTCTGACACTCTCAATCACTCTCTGACACTCTCTGACACTCTCTGACACACTCAGACACTCTCTGACACACTCAGTCACTCTCTATCACTCTCTATCACTCTCTGACACTCTCTGACACTCTCTGACACTCTCTGACACACTCAGACACTCTCTGACACTCTCTGACACTCTCTATCTCTCTCTGACACTCTCTGACACTGTCCATCACTCTCTATTACTCTCTGACACTCTCAGACACTCTCTATCACTCTCTGACACTCTCTGACACTCTCAGACACTCTCTATCACTCTCTGACACTCTCTATCACTCTCTATCACACTCTGACACCCTCTGACAATCTCTGACACTCTCTATCAATCTCTATCCCTCTCTGACACTCTCTGACAATCTCTGACATTCTCTGACACTCTCTATCAGTCTCTGACACACTGTATCACTCTCTGACTCTCTCAGACACTCTCAGACACTCTCCATCACTCTCTGGCACTATCTATCAGTCTCTGACACTCTCTGACACTGTCTGACACTCTCAGACGCTCTCAGACACTCTCTATCACTCTCTGACACTTTCTGACACTCTCTGACTCTCTCTATCACTCTCTGACACTCTCAATCACTCTCTGACACTCTCTGACACTCTCTGACACTCTCAGACACTCTCTATCACTCTCTGACACTCTCTGACACTCTCTGACACTCTCCATCACTCTCTGACACTCTCAGACACTCTCTGACACTCTCCATCACTCTCTGACACTCTCTGACACTTTCAGACACTCTCAATCACTCTCTGACACACTCAGACACCCTCTGACACTCTCAGACACTCTCTGACACACTCAGACACTCTCTGACACTCTCAGACACTCTCTATCACTCTCTATCAATCTCTGACACTCTCTGACACTCTCTGACACTCTGACACTTTCAGACACTCTCAATCACTCTCTGACACTCTCAGACACTCTCTGACACACTCAGACACTCTCTGACACTCTCAGACACTCTCTGACACTCTCTGACACTCTCTGACACTCTCTGACACTCTCAATCACTCTCTGACACTCTCTATCACTCTCTGACACTCTCTGACACTCTCCATCACTCTCTGACACTCTCCATCACTCTCTGACACTCTCAATCACTCTCTGACACTCTCTATCACTCTCTGACACTCTCTGACACTCTCTGACACACTCAGACACTCTCTGACACTCTCAGACACTCTCTATCACTCTATATCACACTCTGACACTCTCTATCACTCTCTGACACTCTCTGACACTCTCTGACACTCTCTATCACTCTCTGACACTCTCTGACACTCTCTGACACTCTCCATCACTCTCTGACACTCTCAGACACTCTCTGACACTCTCCATCACTCTCTGACACTCTCTGACACTTTCAGACACTCTCTGACACACTCAGACACTCTCTGACACTCTCAGACACTCTCTATCACTCTATATCACACTCTGACACTCTCTATCACTCTCTGACACTCTCTGACACTCTCTGACACTCTCTGACACTCTCTATCACTCTCTGACACTCTCTGACACTCTCCATCACTCTCTGACACTCTCAGACACTCTCTGACACTCTCCATCACTCTCTGACACTCTCTGACACTTTCAGACACTCTCAATCACTCTCTGACAGACTCAGACACCCTCTGACACTCTCAGACACTCTCTATCACTCTATATCACTCTCTGACACTCTCAATCACTCTCTGACACTCTCAGACACTCTCTGACACACTCAGACACTCTCTGACACTCTCAGACACTCTCTATCACTCTCTATCAATCTCTGACAATCTCTGACACTCTCTGACACTCTGACACTTTCAGACACTCTCAATCACTCTATATCACACTCTGACACTCTCTATCACTCTCTGACACTCTCTGACACTCTCTGACACTCTCCATCACTCTCTGACACTCTCAGACACTCTCTGACACTCTCCATCACTCTCTGACACTCTCTGACACTTTCAGACACTCTCAATCACTCTCTGACACACTCAGACACCCTCTGACACTCTCAGACACTCTCTATCACTCTATATCACTCTCTGACTCTCTCAATCACTCTCTGACACTCTCAGACACTCTCTGACACACTCAGACACTCTCTGACACTCTCAGACACTCTCTATCACTCTCTATCAATCTCTGACACTCTCTGACACTCTCTGACACTCTGACACTTTCAGACACTCTCAATCACTCTCTGACACACTCAGACACCCTCTGACACTCTCAGACACTCTCTGACACACTCAGACACTCTCTGACACTCTCAGACACTCTCTATCACTCTCTATCAATCTCTGACACTCTCTGACACTCTCTGACACTCTGACACTTTCAGACACTCTCAATCACTCTCTGACACTCTCAGACACTCTCTGACACACTCAGACACTCTCTGACACTCTCAGACACTCTCTGACACTCTCTGACACTCTCTGACACTCTCTGACACTCTCAATCACTCTCTGACACTCTCTATCACTCTCTGACACTCTCTGACACTCTCCATCACTCTCTGACACTCTCCATCACTCTCTGACACTCTCAATCACTCTCTGACACTCTCTATCACTCTCTGACACTCTCTGACACTCTCTGACACACTCAGACACTCTCTGACACTCTCAGACACTCTCTATCACTCTATATCACACTCTGACACTCTCTATCACTCTCTGACACTCTCTGACACTCTCTGACATTCTCTATCACTCTCTGACACTCTCTGACACTCTCTGACACTCTCCATCACTCTCTGACACTCTCAGACACTCTCTGACACTCTCCATCACTCTCTGACACTCTCTGACACTTTCAGACACTCTCTGACACACTCAGACACTCTCTGACACTCTCAGACACTCTCTATCACTCTATATCACACTCTGACACTCTCTATCACTCTCTGACACTCTCTGACACTCTCTGACACTCTCTATCACTCTCTGACACTCTCTGACACTCTCCATCACTCTCTGACACTCTCAGACACTCTCTGACACTCTCCATCACTCTCTGACACTCTCTGACACTTTCAGACACTCTCAATCACTCTCTGACACACTCAGACACCCTCTGACACTCTCAGACACTCTCTATCACTCTATATCACTCTCTGACACTCTCAATCACTCTCTGACACTCTCAGACACTCTCTGACACACTCAGACACTCTCTGACACTCTCAGACACTCTCTATCACTCTCTATCAATCTCTGACAATCTCTGACACTCTCTGACACTCTGACACTTTCAGACACTCTCAATCACTCTATATCACACTCTGACACTCTCTATCACTCTCTGACACTCTCTGACACTCTCTGACACTCTCCATCACTCTCTGACACTCTCAGACACTCTCTGACACTCTCCATCACTCTCTGACACTCTCTGACACTTTCAGACACTCTCAATCACTCTCTGACACACTCAGACACCCTCTGACACTCTCAGACACTCTCTATCACTCTATATCACTCTCTGACTCTCTCAATCACTCTCTGACACTCTCAGACACTCTCTGACACACTCAGACACTCTCTGACACTCTCAGACACTCTCTATCACTCTCTATCAATCTCTGACACTCTCTGACACTCTCTGACACTCTGACACTTTCAGACACTCTCAATCACTCTCTGACACTCTCAATCACTCTCTGACACACTCAGACACTCTCTGACACACTCAGACACTCTCTGACACTCTCTGACACTCTCTGACACTCTCTGACACTCTCAATCACTCTCTGACACTCTCTATCACTCTCTGACACTCTCTGACACTCTCTGACACACTCAGACACTCTCTGACACTCTCAGACACTCTCTATCACTCTATATCACACTCTGACACTCTCTATCACTCTCTATCAATCTCTGACACGCTCTGACACACTCACACAATCTCTATCACTCTCTGGCACTATCTGACACTCTCTGAAACTATCTGACACTCTCTATCACTCTCTATCACTCTCTGAAACCCTCTGACAATCTCTGACACTCTCAGACACTCTCTATCACTCTCTGACACACTCTGACAATCTCTGACACTCACTGACACTCTCAGACACACTCTGTCACTCTCAGACACTATCAGACATTCTCTATCACTCTCTGACACTCTCTCACATACTCTGACACTATCTGACAATCTCTGACACTCTCTATCACTCTCTATCCCTCTCTGACACTCTCTGACAATCTCTGACATTCTCTGACGCTCTCTATCAGTCTCTGACACACTGTATCACTCTCTGACACTCTCAGACACTCTCTATCTCTCTCTGACACTCTCTATCACTCTCTGACTCTCTCAGACACTCTCAGACACTCTCAATCACTCTCTGGCACTATCTATCAGTCTCTGACACTCTCAGACACTCTCTGACACTCTCTGACACTCTCTGGCACTTTCAGACACTCTCAATCACTCTCTGACACTCTCAGACACTCTCTGACACACTCAGACACTCTCTGACACTCACTATCACTCTTGCACTCTCAGACACTTTCAGACACTCTCAATCACTCTCTGACACACTCAGACACTCTCAGACACTCTCTATCACTCTCTATCACTCGCTGACACTCTCTGACACTCTCAGACACTCTCTGACACTCTCAGACACTCTCTGACACTCTCTGACACTTTCAGACACTCTCAATCACTCTCTGACACTCTCAGACACTCTCTGACACACTCAGACACTCTCTGACACTCTCAGACACTCTCTATCACTCTCTATCACTCTCTGACACTTTCTGACAATCTCAATCACTCTCTGACACTCTCAGACACTCTCTGACACACTCAGACACTCTCTGACACTCTCAGACACTCTCTATCACTCTCTATCACACTCTGACACCCTCTGACAATCTCTCACACTCTCTATCACTCTCTATCCCTCTCTGACACTCTCTGACACTCTCTGACATTCTCCGACACTCTCTATCAGTCTCTGACACACTGTATCACTCTCTGACTCTCTCAGACACTCTCAGACACTCTCAATCACTCTCTGGCACTATCTATCATTCTCTGACACTCTCTGACACTGTCTGACACTCTCAGACGCTCTCAGACACACTCTATCACTCTCTGACACTTTCTGACACTCTCTGAAACTCTCTATAACTCTCTGACACTCTCAATCACTCTTTGACACTCTCTGACACTCTCTGACACTCTCAGACACTCTCTATCACTCTCTGACACTCTCTGACACTTTCAGACACTCTCAATCACTCTCTGACACTCTCTGACACTTTCAGACACTCTCAATCACTCTCTGACACTCTCAGACACTCTCTGACACTCTCTATCACTCTCTGGCACTCTCTGACACTTTCAGACACTCAATCACTCTCTGACACTCTCTGACACTTTCAGACACTCTCAATCACTCTCTGACACACTCAGACACTCTCTGACACTCTGAGACACTCTCTATCACTCACTATCACTCTCTGACACTCTCTGACACTCTCAATCACTCTCTGACACTCTCAGACACTCTCTATCACTCACTATCACTCTCTGACACTCTCTGACACTCTCAATCACTCTCTGACACTCTCAGACACTCTCTGACACACTCAGACACTCTCTGACACACTCAGACTCTCTCTATCACTCTCTATCACTCTCTGACACTCTCTGACACTCTCTGACACACTCAGACACTCTCTGACACTCTCTATCTCTCTCTGACACTCTCTGACACTCTCCATCACTCTCTATTACTCTCTGACACTCTCAGACACTCTCTATCACTCTCTGACACTCTCTGACACTCTCAGACACTCTCTATCACTCTCTGACACTCTCTATCACTCTCTATCACACTCTGACACCCTCTGACAATCTCTGACACTCTCTATCACTCTCTATCCCTCTCTGACACTCTCTGACACTCTCTGACATTCTCTGACACTCTCTATCAGTCTCTGACACACTGTATCACACTCTGACACTCTCAGACACTCTCTATCACTCTATATCACTCTCTGACACTCTCACTCACTCTCTGACACTCTCAGACACTCTCTGACACACTCAGACACTCTCTGACACTCTCAGACACTCTCTATCACTCTCTATCAATCTCTGACAATCTCTGACACTCTCTGACACTCTGACACTTTCAGACACTCTCAATCACTCTATATCACACTCTGACACTCTCTATCACTCTCTGACACTCTCTGACACTCTCTGACACTCTCCATCACTCTCTGACACTCTCAGACACTCTCTGACACTCTCCATCACTCTCTGACACTCTCTGACACTTTCAGACACTCTCAATCACTCTCTGACACACTCAGACACCCTCTGACACTCTCAGACACTCTCTATCACTCTATATCACTCTCTGACACTCTCAATCACTCTCTGACACTCTCAGACACTCTCTGACACACTCAGACACTCTCTGACACTCTCAGACACTCTCTATCACTCTCTATCAATCTCTGACACTCTCTGACACTCTCTGACACTCTGACACTTTCAGACACTCTCAATCACTCTCTGACACTCTCACTCACTCTCTGACACTCTCAGACACTCTCTGACACACTCAGACACTCTCTGACACTCTCAGACACTCTCTATCACTCTCTATCAATCTCTGACAATCTCTGACACTCTCTGACACTCTGACACTTTCAGACACTCTCAATCACTCTATATCACACTCTGACACTCTCTATCACTCTCTGACACTCTCTGACACTCTCTGACACTCTCCATCACTCTCTGACACTCTCAGACACTCTCTGACACTCTCCATCACTCTCTGACACTCTCTGACACTTTCAGACACTCTCAATCACTCTCTGACACACTCAGACACCCTCTGACACTCTCAGACACTCTCTATCACTCTATATCACTCTCTGACACTCTCAATCACTCTCTGACACTCTCAGACACTCTCTGACACACTCAGACACTCTCTGACACTCTCAGACACTCTCTATCACTCTCTATCAATCTCTGACACTCTCTGACACTCTCTGACACTCTGACACTTTCAGACACTCTCAATCACTCTCTGACACTCTCAATCACTCTCTGACACACTCAGACACTCTCTGACACACTCAGACACTCTCTGACACTCTCTGACACTCTCTGACACTCTCAATCACTCTCTGACACTCTCTATCACTCTCTGACACTCTCTGACACTCTCTGACACACTCAGACACTCTCTGACA
The DNA here is from genome assembly GCF_036365525.1 of Heterodontus francisci. Taxonomy (NCBI): domain Eukaryota; kingdom Metazoa; phylum Chordata; class Chondrichthyes; order Heterodontiformes; family Heterodontidae; genus Heterodontus; species Heterodontus francisci. The sequence continues at coordinate 54,574,451 of NC_090398.1, read as the reverse complement.
CTCTCAGACACTCTCTATCACTCTATATCACACTCTGACACTCTCTATCACTCTCTATCAATCTCTGACACGCTCTGACACACTCACACAATCTCTATCACTCTCTGGCACTATCTGACACTCTCTGAAACTATCTGACACTCTCTATCACTCTCTATCACTCTCTGAAACCCTCTGACAATCTTTGACACTCTCAGACACTCTCTATCACTCTCTGACACACTCTGACAATCTCTGACACTCTCTGACACTCTCAATCACTCTCTGACACTCTCAGACACTCTCTATCACTCACTATCACTCTCTGACACTCTCTGACACTCTCAATCACTCTCTGACACTCTCAGACACTCTCTGACACACTCAGACACTCTCTGACACACTCAGACTCTCTCTATCACTCTCTATCACTCTCTGACACTCTCTGACACTCTCTGACACACTCAGACACTCTCTGACACTCTCTATCTCTCTCTGACACTCTCTGACACTCTCCATCACTCTCTATTACTCTCTGACACTCTCAGACACTCTCTATCACTCTCTGACAATCTCTGACACTCTCAGACACTCTCTATCACTCTCTGACACTCTCTATCACTCTCTATCACACTCTGACACCCTCTGACAATCTCTGACACTCTCTATCACTCTCTATCCCTCTCTGACACTCTCTGACACTCTCTGACATTCTCTGACACTCTCTATCAGTCTCTGACACACTGTATCACACTCTGACACTCTCAGACACTCTCTATCTCTCCCTGACACTTTCTATCACTCCCTGACTCTCTCAGACACTCTCAGACACTCTCAATCACTCTCTGGCACTATCTATCATTCTCTGACACTCTCTGACACTGTCTGACACTCTCAGACGCTCTCAGACACACTCTATCACTCTCTGACACTTTCTGACACTGTCTGAAACTCTCTATAACTCTCTGACACTCTCAATCACTCTCTATCACTCTCTGACACTCTCTGACACTTTCAGACACTCTCAATCACTCTCTGACACTCTCTGACACTTTCAGACACTCTCAATCACTCTCTGACACTCTCAGACACTCTCTGACACACTCAGACAGTCTCTGACACTCTCTATCACTCTCTGGCACTCTCTGACACTTTCAGACACTCAATCACTCTCTGACACTCTCTGACACTTTCAGACACTCTCAATCACTCTCTGACACACTCAGACACTCTCTGACACTCTCAGACACTCTCTATCACTCACTATCACTCTCTGACACTCTCTGACACTCTCAATCACTCTCTGACACTCTCAGACACTCTCTATCACTCACTATCACTCTCTGACACTCTCAGACACTCTCTATCACTCTCTGACACTCTCTGACACTCTCTGACACTCTCAGACACTCTCTGACACACTCAGTCACTCTCTATCACTCTATATCACTCTCTGACACTCTCTGACACTCTCTGACACTCTCTGACACACTCAGACACTCTCTGACACTCTCTGACACTCTCTATCTCTCTCTGACACTCTCTGACACTCTCCATCACTCTCTATTACTCTCTGACACTCTCAGACACTCTCTATCACTCTCTGACACTCTCTGACACTCTCAGACACTCTCTATCACTCTCTGACACTCTCTATCACTCTCTATCACACTCTGACACCCTCTGACAATCTCTGACACTCTCTATCACTCTCTATCCCTCTCTGACACTCTCTGACAATCTCTGACATTCTCTGACACTCTCTATCAGTCTCTGACACTCTCCATCACTCTCTGGCACTATCTATCAGTCTCTGACACTCTCTGACACTGTCTGACACTCTCAATCACTCTCTGACACTCTCTGACACTCTCTGACACACTCAGACACTCTCTGACACACTCAGTCACTCTCTATCACTCTCTATCACTCTCTGACACTCTCTGACACTCTCTGACACTCTCTGACACACTCAGACACTCTCTGACACTCTCTGACACTCTCTATCTCTCTCTGACACTCTCTGACACTGTCCATCACTCTCTATTACTCTCTGACACTCTCAGACACTCTCTATCACTCTCTGACACTCTCTGACACTCTCAGACACTCTCTATCACTCTCTGACACTCTCTATCACTCTCTATCACACTCTGACACCCTCTGACAATCTCTGACACTCTCTATCAATCTCTATCCCTCTCTGACACTCTCTGACAATCTCTGACATTCTCTGACACTCTCTATCAGTCTCTGACACACTGTATCACTCTCTGACACTCTCAGACACTCTCTCTCTCTCTCTGACACTCTCTATCACTCTCTGACTCTCTCAGACACTCTCAGACACTCTCCATCACTCTCTGGCACTATCTATCAGTCTCTGACACTCTCTGACACTGTCTGACACTCTCAGACGCTCTCAGACACTCTCTATCACTCTCTGACACTTTCTGACACTCTCTGACTCTCTCTATCACTCTCTGACACTCTCAATCACTCTCTGACACTCTCTGACACTCTCTGACACTCTCAGACACTCTCTATCACTCTCTGACACTCTCTGACACTCTCCATCACTCTCTGACACTCTCAGACACTCTCTGACACTCTCCATCACTCTCTGACACTCTCTGACACTTTCAGACACTCTCACTCACTCTCTGACACACTCAGACACCCTCTGACACTCTCAGACTCTCTCTGACACACTCAGACACTCTCTGACACTCTCAGACACTCTCTATCACTCTCTATCAATCTCTGACACTCTCTGACACTCTGACACTTTCAGACACTCTCAATCACTCTCTGACACTCTCAGACACTCTCTGACACACTCAGACACTCTCTGACACACTCAGACACTCTCTGACACTCTCAGACACTCTCTATCACTCTCTGACACTCTCTGACACTCTCTGACACTCTCCATCACTCTCTGACACTCTCAGACACTCTCTGACACTCTCCATCACTCTCTGAAACTCTCTGACACTTTCAGACACTCTCAATCACTCTCTGACACACTCAGACACCCTCTGACACTCTCAGACACTCTCTGACACACTCAGACACTCTCTGACACTCTCAGACACTCACTATCACTCTCTATCAATCTCTGACACTCTCTGACACTCTCTGACACTCTGACACTTTCAGACACTCTCTGACACTCTCTGACACTCTCTGACACTCACTATCACTCTCTATCAATCTCTGACACTCTCTGACACTCTCTGACACTCTGACACTTTCAGACACTCTCTGACACTCTCTGACACTCTCAGACACTCTCTGACACACTCAGACACTCTCTGACACTCTCTGACACTCTCTGACACTCTGACACTTTCAGACACTCTCTGACACTCTCTGACACTCTCAGACACTCTCTGACACACTCAGACACTCTCTGACACTCTCAGACACTCTCTGACACTCTCTGACACTCTCTGACACTCTCAATCACTCTCTGACACTCTCTATCACTCTCTGACACTCTCTGACACTCTCTGACACACTCTGACACTCTCTGACACTCTCAGACACTCTCTATCACTCTATATCACACTCTGACACTCTCTATCACTCTCTGACACTCTCTGACACTCTCTGACACTCTCCATCACTCTCTGACACTCTCTGACACACTCTGACACTCTCTGACACTCTCAGACACTCTCTGTCACTCTATATCACACTCTGACACTCTCTATCACTCTCTGACACTCTCTGACACTCTCTGACACTCTCCATCACTCTCTGACACTCTCAGACACTCTCTGACACTCTCAATCACTCTCTGACACTCTCTATCACTCTCTGACACTCTCTGACACTCTCTGACACACTCAGACACTCTCTGACACTCTCAGACACTCTCTATCACTCTATATCACACTCTGACACTCTCTATCACTCTCTGACACTCTCTGACACTCTCTGACACTCTCTATCACTCTCTGACACTCTCTGACACTCTCCATCACTCTCTGACACACTCAGACACTCTCTGACACTCTCCATCACTCTCTGACACTCTCTGACACTTTCAGACACTCTCAATCACTCTCTGACACACTCAGACACCCTCTGACACTCTCAGACACTCTCTATCACTCTATATCACTCTCTGACACTCTCAATCACTCTCTGACACTCTCAGACACTCTCTGACACACTCAGACACTCTCTGACACACTCAGACACACTCTATCACTCTCTATCAATCTCTGACACTCTCTGACACTCTCTGACACTCTGACACTTTCAGACACTCTCAATCACTCTCTGACACTCTCTGACACTCTCTGACACTCTCTGACACTCTCTGACACTTTCAGACACACTCTATCACTCTCTATCAATCTCTGACACTCTCTGACACTCTCTGACACTCTGACACTTTCAGACACTCTCAATCACTCTCTGACACTCTCTGACACTCTCTGACACTCTCAGACACTCTCTGACACACTCAGACACTCTCTGACACTCTCTGACACTCTCTGACACTCTCTGACACTCTCTGACACTCTCAATCACTCTCTGACACTCTCTATCACTCTCTGACACTCTCCATCACTCTCTGACACTCTCTGACACTTTCAGACACTCTCAATCACTCTCTGACACACTCAGACACCCTCTGACACTCTCAGACACTCTCTATCACTCTATATCACTCTCTGACACTCTCAATCACTCTCTGACACTCTCAGACACTCTCTGACACACTCAGACACTCTCTGACACTCTCAGACACTCTCTATCACTCTCTATCAATCTCTGACACTCTCTGACACTCTCTGACACTCTGACACTTTCAGACACTCTCAATCACTCTCTGACACTCTCAGACACTCTCTGACACACTCAGACACTCTCTGACACTCTCAGACACTCTCTGACACTCTCTGACACTCTCTGACACTCTCAATCACTCTCTGACACTCTCTATCACTCTCTGACACTCTCTGACACTCTCTGACACACTCAGACACTCTCTGACACTCTCAGACACTCTCTATCACTCTATATCACACTCTGACACTCTCTATCACTCTCTATCAATCTCTGACACGCTCTGACACACTCACACAATCTCTATCACTCTCTGGCACTATCTGACACTCTCTGAAACTATCTGACACTCTCTATCACTCTCTATCACTCTCTGAAACCCTCTGACAATCTCTGACACTCTCAGACACTCTCTATCACTCTCTGACACTCTCAGACACTCTCTATCACTCTCTATAACTCTCTGACACACTCAGACACACTCTCTCTCTCTCTGACACTCTCTGACACTCTCTGACACTCTCTATCACTCTCTATCACTCTCTGACACACTCTGACAATCTCTGACACTCACTGACACTCTCAGACACACTCTGTCACTCTCAGACACTATCAGACATTCTCTATCACTCTCTGACACTCTCTCACATAATCTGACACTATCTGACAATCTCTGACACTCTCTATCACTCTCTATCCCTCTCTGACACTCTCTGACAATCTCTGACATTCTCTGACGCTCTCTATCAGTCTCTGACACACTGTATCACTCTCTGACACTCTCAGACACTCTCTATCTCTCTCTGACACTCTCTATCACTCTCTGACTCTCTCAGACACTCTCAGACACTCTCAATCACTCTCTGGCACTATCTATCAGTCTCTGACACTCTCAGACACTCTCTGACACTCTCTGACACTCTCTGGCACTTTCAGACACTCTCAATCACTCTCTGACACTCTCAGACACTCTCTGACACACTCAGACACTCTCTGACACTCACTATCACTCTTGCACTCTCAGACACTTTCAGACACTCTCAATCACTCTCTGACACACTCAGACACTCTCAGACACTCTCTATCACTCTCTATCACTCGCTGACACTCTCTGACACTCTCAGACACTCTCTGACACTCTCTGACACTTTCAGACACTCTCAATCACTCTCTGACACTCTCAGACACTCTCTGACACACTCAGACACTCTCTGACACTCTCAGACACTCTCTATCACTCTCTGACACTTTCTGACAATCTCAATCACTCTCTGACACTCTCAGACACTCTCTGACACACTCAGACACTCTCTGACACTCTCAGACACTCTCTATCACTCTCTATCACACTCTGACACTCTCTGACAATCTCTCACACTCTCTATCACTCTCTATCCCTCTCTGACACTCTCTGACACTCTCTGACATTCTCCGACACTCTCTATCAGTCTCTGACACACTGTATCACTCTCTGACTCTCTCAGACACTCTCAGACACTCTCAATCACTCTCTGGCACTATCTATCATTCTCTGACACTCTCTGACACTGTCTGACACTCTCAGACGCTCTCAGACACACTCTATCACTCTCTGACACTTTCTGACACTCTCTGAAACTCTCTATAACTCTCTGACACTCTCAATCACTCTTTGACACTCTCTGACACTCTCTGACACTCTCAGACACTCTCTATCACTCTCTGACACTCTCTGACACTTTCAGACACTCTCAATCACTCTCTGACACTCTCTGACACTTTCAGACACTCTCAATCACTCTCTGACACTCTCAGACACTCTCTGACACTCTCTATCACTCTCTGGCACTCTCTGACACTTTCAGACACTCAATCACTCTCTGACACTCTCTGACACTTTCAGACACTCTCAATCACTCTCTGACACACTCAGACACTCTCTGACACTCTCAGACACTCTCTATCACTCACTATCACTCTCTGACACTCTCTGACACTCTCAATCACTCTCTGACACTCTCAGACACTCTCTATCACTCACTATCACTCTCTGACACTCTCTGACACTCTCAATCACTCTCTGACACTCTCAGACACTCTCTGACACACTCAGACACTCTCTGACACATTCAGACTCTCTCTATCACTCTCTATCACTCTCTGACACTCTCTGACACTCTCTGACACACTCAGACACTCTCTGACACTCTCTATCTCTCTCTGACACTCTCTGACACTCTCCATCACTCTCTATTACTCTCTGACACTCTCAGACACTCTCTATCACTCTCTGACACTCTCTGACACTCTCAGACACTCTCTATCACTCTCTGACACTCTCTATCACTCTCTATCACACTCTGACACCCTCTGACAATCTCTGACACTCTCTATCACTCTCTATCCCTCTCTGACACTCTCTGACACTCTCTGACATTCTCTGACACTCTCTATCAGTCTCTGACACACTGTATCACACTCTGACACTCTCAGACACTCTCTATCTCTCCCTGACACTTTCTATCACTCCCTGACTCTCTCAGACACTCTCAGACACTCTCAATCACTCTCTGGCACTATCTATCATTCTCTGACACTCTCTGACACTGTCTGACACTCTCAGACGCTCTCAGACACACTCTATCACTCTCTGACACTTTCTGACACTGTCTGAAACTCTCTATAACTCTCTGACACTCTCAATCACTCTTTGACACTCTCTGACACTCTCTCACACTCTCAGACACTCTCTATCACTCTCTGACACTCTCTGACACTTTCAGACACTCTCAATCACTCTCTGACACTCTCTGACACTTTCAGACACTCTCAATCACTCTCTGACACTCTCAGACACTCTCTGACACACTCAGACACTCTCTGACACTCTCTATCACTCTCTGGCACTCTCTGACACTTTCAGACACTCAATCACTCTCTGACACTCTCTGACACTTTCAGACACTCTCAATCACTCTCTGACACACTCAGACACTCTCTGACACTCTCAGACACTCTCTATCACTCGCTATCACTCTCTGACACTCTCTGACACTCTCTGACACTCTCTGACACTCTCTGACACTCTCTATCACTCACTATCACTCTCTGACACTCTCTGACACTCTCAATCACTCTCTGACACTCTCTGACACTCTCTGACACTCTCAGACACTCTCTGACACACTCAGTCACTCTCTATCACTCTCTATCACTCTCTGACACTCTCTGACACTCTCTGACACTCTCTGACACACTCAGACACTCTCTGACACTCTCTATCTCTCTCTGACACTCTCTGACACTCTCCATCACTCTCTATTACTCTCTGACACTCTCAGACACTCTCTATCACTCTCTGACACTCTCTGACACTCTCAGACACTCTCTATCACTCTCTGACACTCTCTATCACTCTCTATCACACTCTGACACCCTCTGACAATCTCTGACACTCTCTATCACTCTCTATCCCTCTCTGACACTCTCAGACAATCTCTGACATTCTCTGACACTCTCTATCAGTCTCTGACACTCTCCATCACTCTCTGGCACTATCTATCAGTCTCTGACACTCTCTGACACTGTCTGACACTCTCAATCACTCTCTGACACTCTCTGACACTCTCTGACACACTCAGACACTCTCTGACACACTCAGTCACTCTCTATCACTCTCTATCACTCTCTGACACTCTCTGACACTCTCTGACACTCTCTGACACACTCAGACACTCTCTGACACTCTCTGACACTCTCTATCTCTCTCTGACACTCTCTGACACTGTCCATCACTCTCTATTACTCTCTGACACTCTCAGACACTCTCTATCACTCTCTGACACTCTCTGACACTCTCAGACACTCTCTATCACTCTCTGACACTCTCTATCACTCTCTATCACACTCTGACACCCTCTGACAATCTCTGACACTCTCTATCAATCTCTATCCCTCTCTGACACTCTCTGACAATCTCTGACATTCTCTGACACTCTCTATCAGTCTCTGACACACTGTATCACTCTCTGACACTCTCAGACACTCTCTATCTCTCTCTGACACTCTCTATCACTCTCTGACTCTCTCAGACACTCTCAGACACTCTCCATCACTCTCTGGCACTATCTATCAGTCTCTGACACTCTCTGACACTGTCTGACACTCTCAGACGCTCTCAGACACTCTCTATCACTCTCTGACACTTTCTGACACTCTCTGACTCTCTCTATCACTCTCTGACACTCTCAATCACTCTCTGACACTCTCTGACACTCTCTGACACTCTCAGACACTCTCTATCACTCTCTGACACTCTCTGACACTCTCTGACACTCTCCATCACTCTCTGACACTCTCAGACACTCTCTGACACTCTCCATCACTCTCTGACACTCTCTGACACTTTCAGACACTCTCAATCACTCTCTGACACACTCAGACACCCTCTGACACTCTCAGACACTCTCTGACACACTCAGACACTCTCTGACACTCTCAGACACTCTCTATCACTCTCTATCAATCTCTGACACTCTCTGACACTCTCTGACACTCTGACACTTTCAGACACTCTCAATCACTCTCTGACACTCTCAGACACTCTCTGACACACTCAGACACTCTCTGACACACTCAGACACTCTCTGACACACTCAGACACTCTCTGACACTCTCAGACACTCTCTATCACTCTCTGACACTCTCTGACACTCTCTGACACTCTCCATCACTCTCTGACACTCTCAGACACTCTCTGACACTCTCCATCACTCTCTGACACTCTCTGACACTTTCAGACACTCTCAATCACTCTCTGACACACTCAGACACCCTCTGACACTCTCAGACACTCTCTGACACACTCAGACACTCTCTGACACTCTCAGACACTCTCAGACACTCTCTGACACACTCAGACACTCTCTGACACACTCAGACACTCTCTGACACTCTCAGACACTCTCTATCACTCTCTGACACTCTCTGACACTCTCTGACACTCTCCATCACTCTCTGACACTCTCAGACACTCTCTGACACTCTCCATCACTCTCTGACACTCTCTGACACTTTCAGACACTCTCAATCACTCTCTGACACACTCAGACACCCTCTGACACTCTCAGACACTCTCTGACACTCTCAGACACTCTCTATCACTCTCTATCAATCTCTGACACTCTCTGACACTCTCTGACACTCTGACACTTTCAGACACTCTCAATCACTCTCTGACACTCTCAGACACTCTCTGACACACTCAGACACTCTCAGACACTCTCTGACACTCTCTGACACTCTCTGACACTCTCAATCACTCTCTGACACTCTCTATCACTCTCTGACACTCTCTGACACTCTCTGACACACTCTGACACTCTCTGACACTCTCAGACACTCTCTATCACTCTATATCACACTCTGACACTCTCTATCACTCTCTGACACTCTCTGACACTCTCTGACACTCTCCATCACTCTCTGACACTCTCAGACACTCTCTGACACTCTCAATCACTCTCTGACACTCTCTATCACTCTCTGACACTCTCTGACACTCTCTGACACACTCAGACACTCTCTGACACTCTCAGACACTCTCTATCACTCTATATCACACTCTGACACTCTCTATCACTCTCTGACACTCTCTGACACTCTCTGACACTCTCTATCACTCTCTGACACTCTCTGACACTCTCTGACACTCTCCATCACTCTCTGACACTCTCAGACACTCTCTGACACTCTCCATCACTCTCTGACACTCTCTGACACTTTCAGACACTCTCAATCACTCTCTGACACACTCAGACACCCTCTGACACTCTCAGACACTCTCTATCACTCTATATCACTCTCTGACACTCTCAATCACTCTCTGACACTCTCAGACACTCTCTGACACACTCAGACACTCTCTGACACTCTCAGACACTCTCTATCACTCTCTATCAATCTCTGACAATCTCTGACACTCTCTGACACTCTGACACTTTCAGACACTCTCAATCACTCTATATCACACTCTGACACTCTCTATCACTCTCTGACACTCTCTGACACTCTCTGACACTCTCCATCACTCTCTGACACTCTCAGACACTCTCTGACACTCTCCATCACTCTCTGACACTCTCTGACACTTTCAGACACTCTCAATCACTCTCTGACACACTCAGACACCCTCTGACACTCTCAGACACTCTCTATCACTCTATATCACTCTCTGACACTCTCAATCACTCTCTGACACTCTCAGACACTCTCTGACACACTCAGACACTCTCTGACACTCTCAGACACTCTCTATCACTCTCTATCAATCTCTGACACTCTCTGACCCTCTCTGACACTCTGACACTTTCAGACACTCTCAATCACTCTCTGACACTCTCTATCACTCTCTGACACTCTCTGACACTCTCAATCACTCTCTGACACTCTCTATCACTCTCTGACACTCTCTGACACACTCAGACACTCTCTGACACTCTCAGACACTCTCTATCACTCTATATCACTCTCTGACACTCTCTATCACTCTCTATCAATCTCTGACACGCTCTGACACACTCACACAATCTCTATCACTCTCTGGCACTATCTGACACTCTCTGAAACTATCTGACACTCTCTATCACTCTTTATCACTCTCTGAAACCCTCTGACAATCTCTGACACTCTCAGACACTCTCTATCACTCTCTGACACTCTCAGACACTCTCTATCACTCTCTATAACTCTCTGACACACTCAGACACACTCTCTCACTCTCTGACACTCTCTGACACTCTCTGACACTCTCTATCACTCTCTATCACTCTCTATCACTCTCTGACACACTCTGACAATCTCTGACACTCACTGACACTCTCAGACACACTCTGTCACTCTCAGACACTATCAGACATTCTCTATCACTCTCTGACACTCTCTCACATACTCTGACACTATCTGACAATCTCTGACACTCTCTATCACTCTCTATCCCTCTCTGACACTCTCTGACAATCTCTGACATTCTCTGACGCTCTCTATCAGTCTCTGACACACTGTATCACTCTCTGACACTCTCAGACACTCTCTATCTCTCTCTGACACTCTCTATCACTCTCTGACTCTCTCAGACACTCTCAGACACTCTCAATCACTCTCTGGCACTATCTATCAGTCTCTGACACTCTCTGACACTGTCTGACACTCTCAGACGCTCTCAGACACTCTCTATCACTCTCTGACACTTTCTGACACTCTCTATCACTCTCTGACACTCTCAATCACTCTTTGACACTCTCTGACACTCTCTGACACTCTCAGAAACTCTCTATCACTCTCTGACACTCTCTGACACTTTCAGACACTCTCAATCACTCTCTGACACTCTCTGACACTCTCTGACACTCTCTGACACTTTCAGACACTCTCAATCACTCTCTGACACTCTCAGACACTCTCTGACACACTCAGACACTCTCTGACACTCTCCATCACTCTCTGACACTCGCTGACACTTTCAGACACTCTCAATCACTCTCTGACACTCTCTGACACTTTCAGACACTCTCAATCACTCTCTGACACACTCAGACACCCTCTGACACTCTCAGACACTCTCTATCACTCTATATCACTCTCTGACACTCTCTGACACTCTCAATCACTCTCTGACACTCTCAGACACTCTCTGACACACTCAGACACTCTCTGACACTCTCAGACACTCTCTATCACTCTCTATCACTCTCTGACACTCTCTGACACTTTCAGACACTCTCAATCACTCTCTGACACTCTCTGACACTCTCTGACACTTTCAGACACTCTCAATCACTCTCTGACACTCTCAGACACTCTCTGACACTCTCCATCACTCTCTGACACTCTCTGACACTTTCAGACACTCTCAATCACTCTCTGACACACTCAGACACCCTCTGACACTCTCAGACACTCTCTATCACTCTATATCACTCTCTGACACTCTCAATCACTCTCTGACACTCTCAGACACTCTCTGACACACTCAGACACTCTCTGACACTCTCAGACACTCTCTATCACTCTCTATCAATCTCTGACACTCTCTGACACTCTCTGACACTCTGACACTTTCAGACACTCTCAATCACTCTCTGACACTCTCAATCACTCTCTGACACTCTCAGACACTCTCTGACACACTCAGACACTCTCTGACACTCTCAGACACTCTCTATCACTCTCTATCAATCTCTGACACTCTCTGACACTCTCTGACACTCTGACACTTTCAGACACTCTCAATCACTCTCTGACACTCTCAGACACTCTCTGACACACTCAGACACTCTCTGACACTCTCAGACACTCTCTGACACTCTCTGACACTCTCTGACACTCTCAATCACTTTCTGACACTCTCTATCACTCTCTGACACTCTCTGACACTCTCTGACACACTCAGACACTCTCTGACACTCTCAGACACTCTCTATCACTCTATATCACACTCTGACACTCTCTATCACGCTCTATCAATCTCTGACACGCTCTGACACACTCACACAATCTCTATCACTCTCTGGCACTATCTGACACTCTCTGAAACTATCTGACACTCTCTATCACTCTCTATCACTCTCTGAAACCCTCTGACAATCTCTGACACGCTCAGACACTCTCTATCACTCTCTGACACTCTCAGACACTCTCTATCACTCTCTATAACTCTCTGACACACTCAGAGACACTCTCTCACTCTCTGACACTCTCAATCACTCTCTGACACTCTCTATCACTCTCTATCACTCTCTATCACTCTCTGACACACTCTGACAATCTCTGACACTCACTGACACTCTCAGAAACACTCTGTCACTCTCAGACACTATCATACATTCTCTATCACTCTCTGACACTCTCTGACACTCTCTGACACACTCAGACACTCTCTGACACTCTCTATCTCTCTCTGACACTCTCTGACACTCTCCATCACTCTCTATTACTCTCTGACACTATCAGACACTCTCTATCACTCTCTGACACTCTCTGACACTCTCAGACACTCTCTATCACTCTCTGACACTCTCTATCACTCTCTATCACACTCTGACACCCTCTGACAATCTCTGACACTCTCTATCACTCTCTATCCCTCTCTGACACTCTCAGACAATCTCTGACATTCTCTGACACTCTCTATCAGTCTCTGACACTCTCCATCACTCTCTGGCACTATCTATCAGTCTCTGACACTCTCTGACACTGTCTGACACTCTCAATCACTCTCTGACACTCTCTGACACTCTCTGACACACTCAGACACTCTCTGACACACTCAGTCACTCTCTATCACTCTCTATCACTCTCTGACACTCTCTGACACTCTCTGACACTCTCTGACACACTCAGACACTCTCTGACACTCTCTGACACTCTCTATCTCTCTCTGACACTCTCTGACACTGTCCATCACTCTCTATTACTCTCTGACACTCTCAGACACTCTCTATCACTCTCTGACACTCTCTGACACTCTCAGACACTCTCTATCACTCTCTGACACTCTCTATCACTCTCTATCACACTCTGACACCCTCTGACAATCTCTGACACTCTCTATCAATCTCTATCCCTCTCTGACACTCTCTGACAATCTCTGACATTCTCTGACACTCTCTATCAGTCTCTGACACACTGTATCACTCTCTGACACTCTCAGACACTCTCTATCTCTCTCTGACACTCTCTATCACTCTCTGACTCTCTCAGACACTCTCAGACACTCTCCATCACTCTCTGGCACTATCTATCAGTCTCTGACACTCTCTGACACTGTCTGACACTCTCAGACGCTCTCAGACACTCTCTATCACTCTCTGACACTTTCTGACACTCTCTGACTCTCTCTATCACTCTCTGACACTCTCAATCACTCTCTGACACTCTCTGACACTCTCTGACACTCTCAGACACTCTCTATCACTCTCTGACACTCTCTGACACTCTCTGACACTCTCCATCACTCTCTGACACTCTCAGACACTCTCTGACACTCTCCATCACTCTCTGACACTCTCTGACACTTTCAGACACTCTCAATCACTCTCTGACACACTCAGACACCCTCTGACACTCTCAGACACTCTCTGACACACTCAGACACTCTCTGACACTCTCAGACACTCTCTATCACTCTCTATCAATCTCTGACACTCTCTGACACTCTCTGACACTCTGACACTTTCAGACACTCTCAATCACTCTCTGACACTCTCAGACACTCTCTGACACACTCAGACACTCTCTGACACACTCAGACACTCTCTGACACTCTCAGACACTCTCTATCACTCTCTGACACTCTCTGACACTCTCTGACACTCTCCATCACTCTCTGACACTCTCAGACACTCTCTGACACTCTCCATCACTCTCTGACACTCTCTGACACTTTCAGACACTCTCAATCACTCTCTGACACACTCAGACACCCTCTGACACTCTCAGACACTCTCTGACACACTCAGACACTCTCTGACACTCTCAGACACTCTCAGACACTCTCTGACACACTCAGACACTCTCTGACACACTCAGACACTCTCTGACACTCTCAGACACTCTCTATCACTCTCTGACACTCTCTGACACTCTCTGACACTCTCCATCACTCTCTGACACTCTCAGACACTCTCTGACACTCTCCATCACTCTCTGACACTCTCTGACACTTTCAGACACTCTCAATCACTCTCTGACACACTCAGACACCCTCTGACACTCTCAGACACTCTCTGACACTCTCAGACACTCTCTATCACTCTCTATCAATCTCTGACACTCTCTGACACTCTCTGACACTCTGACACTTTCAGACACTCTCAATCACTCTCTGACACTCTCAGACACTCTCTGACACACTCAGACACTCTCAGACACTCTCTGACACTCTCTGACACTCTCTGACACTCTCAATCACTCTCTGACACTCTCTATCACTCTCTGACACTCTCTGACACTCTCTGACACACTCTGACACTCTCTGACACTCTCAGACACTCTCTATCACTCTATATCACACTCTGACACTCTCTATCACTCTCTGACACTCTCTGACACTCTCTGACACTCTCCATCACTCTCTGACACTCTCAGACACTCTCTGACACTCTCAATCACTCTCTGACACTCTCTATCACTCTCTGACACTCTCTGACACTCTCTGACACACTCAGACACTCTCTGACACTCTCAGACACTCTCTATCACTCTATATCACACTCTGACACTCTCTATCACTCTCTGACACTCTCTGACACTCTCTGACACTCTCTATCACTCTCTGACACTCTCTGACACTCTCTGACACTCTCCATCACTCTCTGACACTCTCAGACACTCTCTGACACTCTCCATCACTCTCTGACACTCTCTGACACTTTCAGACACTCTCAATCACTCTCTGACACACTCAGACACCCTCTGACACTCTCAGACACTCTCTATCACTCTATATCACTCTCTGACACTCTCAATCACTCTCTGACACTCTCAGACACTCTCTGACACACTCAGACACTCTCTGACACTCTCAGACACTCTCTATCACTCTCTATCAATCTCTGACAATCTCTGACACTCTCTGACACTCTGACACTTTCAGACACTCTCAATCACTCTATATCACACTCTGACACTCTCTATCACTCTCTGACACTCTCTGACACTCTCTGACACTCTCCATCACTCTCTGACACTCTCAGACACTCTCTGACACTCTCCATCACTCTCTGACACTCTCTGACACTTTCAGACACTCTCAATCACTCTCTGACACACTCAGACACCCTCTGACACTCTCAGACACTCTCTATCACTCTATATCACTCTCTGACACTCTCAATCACTCTCTGACACTCTCAGACACTCTCTGACACACTCAGACACTCTCTGACACTCTCAGACACTCTCTATCACTCTCTATCAATCTCTGACACTCTCTGACCCTCTCTGACACTCTGACACTTTCAGACACTCTCAATCACTCTCTGACACTCTCTATCACTCTCTGACACTCTCTGACACTCTCAATCACTCTCTGACACTCTCTATCACTCTCTGACACTCTCTGACACACTCAGACACTCTCTGACACTCTCAGACACTCTCTATCACTCTATATCACTCTCTGACACTCTCTATCACTCTCTATCAATCTCTGACACGCTCTGACACACTCACACAATCTCTATCACTCTCTGGCACTATCTGACACTCTCTGAAACTATCTGACACTCTCTATCACTCTCTATCACTCTCTGAAACCCTCTGACAATCTCTGACACTCTCAGACACTCTCTATCACTCTCTGACACTCTCAGACACTCTCTATCACTCTCTATAACTCTCTGACACACTCAGACACACTCTCTCACTCTCTGACACTCTCTGACACTCTCTGACACTCTCTATCACTCTCTATCACTCTCTATCACTCTCTGACACACTCTGACAATCTCTGACACTCACTGACACTCTCAGACACACTCTGTCACTCTCAGACACTATCAGACATTCTCTATCACTCTCTGACACTCTCTCACATACTCTGACACTATCTGACAATCTCTGACACTCTCTATCACTCTCTATCCCTCTCTGACACTCTCTGACAATCTCTGACATTCTCTGACGCTCTCTATCAGTCTCTGACACACTGTATCACTCTCTGACACTCTCAGACACTCTCTATCTCTCTCTGACACTCTCTATCACTCTCTGACTCTCTCAGACACTCTCAGACACTCTCAATCACTCTCTGGCACTATCTATCAGTCTCTGACACTCTCTGACACTGTCTGACACTCTCAGACGCTCTCAGACACTCTCTATCACTCTCTGACACTTTCTGACACTCTCTATCACTCTCTGACACTCTCAATCACTCTTTGACACTCTCTGACACTCTCTGACACTCTCAGACACTCTCTATCACTCTCTGACACTCTCTGACACTTTCAGACACTCTCAATCACTCTCTGACACTCTCTGACACTCTCTGACACTCTCTGACACTTTCAGACACTCTCAATCACTCTCTGACACTCTCAGACACTCTCTGACACACTCAGACACTCTCTGACACTCTCCATCACTCTCTGACACTCGCTGACACTTTCAGACACTCTCAATCACTCTCTGACACTCTCTGACACTTTCAGACACTCTCAATCACTCTCTGACACACTCAGACACCCTCTGACACTCTCAGACACTCTCTATCACTCTATATCACTCTCTGACACTCTCTGACACTCTCAATCACTCTCTGACACTCTCAGACACTCTCTGACACTCTCAGACACTCTCTGACACTCTCAGACACTCTCTATCACTCTCTATCACTCTCTGACACTCTCTGACACTTTCAGACACTCTCAATCACTCTCTGACACTCTCTGACACTCTCTGACACTTTCAGACACTCTCAATCACTCTCTGACACTCTCTGACACTCTCTGACACTCTCTGACACTTTCAGACACTCTCAATCACTCTCTGACACTCTCAGACACTCTCTGACACTCTCAGACACTCTCTATCACTCTCTATCACTCTCTGACACTCTCTGACACTTTCAGACACTCTCAATCACTCTCTGACACTCTCTGACACTCTCTGACACTTTCAGACACTCTCAATCACTCTCTGACACTCTCAGACACTCTCAATCACTCTCTGACACTCTCAGACACTCTCCATCACTCTCTGACACTCTCTGACACTTTCAGACACTCTCAATCACTCTCTGACACACTCAGACACCCTCTGACACTCTCAGACACTCTCTATCACTCTATATCACTCTCTGACACTCTCAATCACTCTCTGACACTCTCAGACACTCTCTGACACACTCAGACACTCTCTGACACTCTCAGACACTCTCTATCACTCTCTATCAATCTCTGACACTCTCTGACACTCTCTGACACTCTGACACTTTCAGACACTCTCAATCACTCTCTGACACTCTCAATCACTCTCTGACACTCTCAGACACTCTCTGACACACTCAGACACTCTCTGACACTCTCAGACACTCTCTATCACTCTCTATCAATCTCTGACACTCTCTGACACTCTCTGACACTCTGACACTTTCAGACACTCTCAATCACTCTCTGACACTCTCAGACACTCTCTGACACACTCAGACACTCTCTGACACTCTCAGACACTCTCTGACACTCTCTGACACTCTCTGACACTCTCAATCACTTTCTGACACTCTCTATCACTCTCTGACACTCTCTGACACTCTCTGACACACTCAGACACTCTCTGACACTCTCAGACACTCTCTATCACTCTATATCACACTCTGACACTCTCTATCACGCTCTATCAATCTCTGACACGCTCTGACACACTCACACAATCTCTATCACTCTCTGGCACTATCTGACACTCTCTGAAACTATCTGACACTCTCTATCACTCTCTATCACTCTCTATCACTCTCTGAAACCCTCTGACAATCTCTGACACGCTCAGACACTCTCTATCACTCTCTGACACTCTCAGACACTCTCTATCACTCTCTATAACTCTCTGACACACTCAGAGACACTCTCTCACTCTCTGACACTCTCAATCACTCTCTGACACTCTCTATCACTCTCTATCACTCTCTATCACTCTCTGACACACTCTGACAATCTCTGACACTCACTGACACTCTCAGAAACACTCTGTCACTCTCAGACACTATCATACATTCTCTATCACTCTCTGACACTCTCTCACATACTCTGACACTATCTGACAATCTCTGACACTCTCTATCACTCTCTATCCCTCTCTGACACTCTCTGACAATCTCTGACATTCTCTGACGCTCTCTATCAGTCTCTGACACACTGTATCACTCTCTGACACTCTCAGACACTCTCTATCTCTCTCTGACACTCTCTATCACTCTCTGACTCTCTCAGACACTCTCAGACACTCTCAATCACTCTCTGGCACTATCTATCAGTCTCTGACACTCTCTGACACTGTCTGACACTCTCAGACGCTCTCAGACACTCTCTATCACTCTCTGACACTTTCTGACACTCTCTGACACTCTCTATCACTCTCTGACACTCTCAATCACTCTTTGACACTCTCTGACACTCTCTGACACTCTCAGACACTCTCTATCACTCTCTGACACTCTCTGACACTTTCAGACACTCTCAATCACTCTCTGACACTCTCTGACACTCTCTGACACTTTCAGACACCTTCAATCACTCTCTGACACTCTCAGACACTCTCTGACACACTCAGACACTCTCTGACACTCTCCATCACTCTCTGACACTCTCTGACACTTTCAGACACTCTCAATCACTCTCTGACACTCTCTGACACTTTCAGACACTCTCAATCACTCTCTGACACACTCAGACACCCTCTGACACTCTCAGACACTCGCTATCACTCTATATCACTCTCTGACACTCTCTGACACACTCTATCACTCTCTGACACTCTCAGACACTCTCTGACACACTCAGACACTCTCTGACAGTCTCAGACACTCTCTATCACTCTCTATCAATCTCTGACACTCTCTGACACTCTCAGACACTCTCTGACACTCTCTGACACTTTCAGACACTCTCAATCACTCTCTGACACTCTCTGACACTCTCAGACACTTTCAGACACTCTCAATCACTCTCTGACACTCTCTGACAATTTCAGACACTCTCAATCACTCTCTGACACTCTCAGACACTCTCTGACACACTCAGACACTCTCTGACACTCTCAGACTCTCTCTATCACTCTCTGACACTCTCTGACACTCTCAATCACTCTCTGACACTCTCAGACACTCTCTGACGCACTCAGACACTCTCTGACACTCTCAGACAATCTCTATCACTCTCTGACACTCTCTGACACTCTCTGACACTTTCAGACACTCTCAATCACTCTCTGACACTCTCTGACACTTTCAGACACTCTCAATCACTCTCTGACACACTCAGACACTCTCTGACACTCTCAGACACTCTCTATCACTCTCTGACACTCTCTGACACTCTCAGACACTCTCTGACACTCTCTGACACTCTCAGACACTGTCTGACACACTCAGACACTCTCTGACACTCTCAGACACTCTCTATCACTCACTGACACTCTCTGACACTCTCAGACACTCTCTGACACTTTCAGACACTCTCAATCACTCTCTGACACTCTCAGACCCTCTCTGACACACTCAGACACTCTCTGACACTCACTATCACTCTCTGACACTCTCTGACACTGTCAGACACTCTCAATCAATCTCTGACACACTCAGACACTCTCTGACACTCTCGGACACTGTCTATCACTCTCGATCACTCTCTGACACTCTCTGACACTCTCAATCACTCTCTGACACTCTCAGACACTCTCTGACACTCTCAGACACTCTCTGACACACTCAGACACTCTCAGACACTCTCTATCACTCACTGACACTCTCTGACACTCTCAGACACTCTCTGACACTTTCAGACACTCTCAATCACTCTCTGACACTCTCAGACCCTCTCTGACACACTCAGACACTCTCTGACACTCACTATCACTCTCTGACACTCTCTGACACTGTCAGACACTCTCAATCAATCTCTGACACACTCAGACACTCTCTGACACTCTCGGACACTGTCTATCACTCTCGATCACTCTCTGACACTCTCTGACACTCTCAATCACTCTCTGACACTCTCAGACACTCTCTGACACTCTCAGACACTCTCTGACACACTCAGACACTCTCTGACACTCACTATCACTCTCTGACACTCTCAATCACTCTCTGACACTCTCTGACACTCTCAATCACTCTCTGACACTCTCAGAAACTCTCTGACACTCTCTGACACTCTCAGACACTCTCTATCACTCTCTATCACTCGCTGACACTCTCTGACACTCTCAGACACTCTCTGACACTCTCTGACACTTTCAGACACTCTCAATCACTCTCTGACACTCTCAGACACTCTCTGACACACTCAGACACTCTCTGACACTCTCAGACACTCTCTATCACTCTCTATCACTCTCTGACACTTTCTGACACTCTCAATCACTCTCTGACACTCTCAGACTCTCTCTGACACACTCAGACACTCTCTGACACTCTCAGACACTCTCTATCACTCTCTATCACTCTCTGACACTTTCTGACACTCTCAATCACTCTCTGACACTCTCAGACACTCTCTGACACACTCAGACACTCTCTGACACACTCAGACACTCTCTGACACTCTCAGACACTCTCTATCACTCTCTATCACACTCTGACACCCTCTGACAATCTCTGACACTCTCTATCACTCTCTATCCCTCTCTGACACTCTCTGACACTCTCTGACACTCTCTGACATTCTCTGACACTCTCTATCAGTCTCTGACACACTGTATCACTCTCTGACACTCGCAGACACTCTCTATCTCTCTCTGACACTTTCTATCACTCTCTGACTCTCTCAGACGCTCTCAGACACACTCTATCACTCTCTGACACTTTCTGACACTCTCTGAAACTCTCTATAACTCTCTGACACTCTCAATCACTCTTTGACACTCTCTGACATTCTCTGACACTCTCAGACACTCTCTATCACTCTCTGACACTCTCTGACACTTTCAGACACTCTCAATCACTCTCTGACACTCTCTGACACTCTCTGACACTCTCAATCACTCTCTGACACTCTCAGACACTCTCTGACACACTCAGACACTCTCTGACACACTCAGACACTCAATCACTCTCTGACAATCTCTGACACTTTCTGACACTCTCAGTCACTCTCTGACACACTCAGACACTCTCTGACACTCTCAGACACTCTCTATCACTCACTATCACTCTCTGACACTCTCAATCACTCTCTGACACTCTCTGACACTCTCAATCACTCTCTGACACTCTCAGACACTCTCTGACACACTCAGACACTCTCTGACACACTCAGACACTCTCTATCACTCTCTATCACTCTCTGACACTCTCTGACACTCTCTGACACTCTCTGACACACTCAGACACTCTCTGACACTCTCAGACACTCTCTATCACTCTCTATCATTCTCTGACACTCTCTGACACTCTCAGACACTCTCTGACACTCTCTGACACTTTCAGACACTCTCAATCACTCTCTGACACTCTCAGACACTTGCAGACACTCTCAATCACTCTCTGACACTCTCTGACAATTTCAGACAATCTCAATCACTCTCTGACACTCTCAGACACTCTCTGACACACTCAGACACTCTCAGACACTCTATATCACTCTCTGACACTCTCTGACACTTTCAGACACTCTCAATCACTCTCTGACACTCTCTGACACTCTCAGACTCTCTCTATCACTCTCTGACACTCTCTGACACTCTCAATCACTCTCTGACACACTCAGACACTCTCTGACACTCTCAGACTCTCTCTATCACTCTCTGACACTCTCTGACACTCTCAATCACTCTCTGACACTCTCAGACACTCTCTGACACACTCAGACACTCTCTGACACTCTCAGACACTCTCTATCACTCTCTGACACTCTCTGACACTCTCAGCCACTCTCAGACACTCTCTGACACTTTCAGACACTCTCAATCACTCTCTGACACTCTCAGACACTCTCTGACACACTCAGACACTCTCTGACACTCTCTGACACTTTCAGACATTCTCAATCACTCTCTGACACTCTCAGACACTCTCTGACACACTCAGACACTCTCTGACACTCTCAGACACTCTCTGACACTGTCAATCACTCTCTGACACTCTCAATCACTCTCTGACACTCTCTATCACTCTCTGACACTATCTGACACTCTCTGACACACTCAGACACTCTCTGACACTCTCAGACACTCTCTATCACTCTCTATCACACTCTGACACTCTCTATCACTCTCTATCAATCTCTGACACGCTCTGACACACTCACACAATCTCTATCACTCTCTGGCACTATCTGACACTCTCTGAAACTATCTGACACTCTCTATCACTCTCTATCACTCTCTGAAACCCTCTGACAATCTCTGACACTCTCAGACACTTGCAGACACTCTCAATCACTCTCTGACACTCTCTGACAATTTCAGACAATCTCAATCACTCTCTGACACTCTCAGACACTCTCTGACACACTCAGACACTCTCAGACACTCTATATCACTCTCTGACACTCTCTGACACTTTCAGACACTCTCAATCACTCTCTGACACTCTCTGACACTTTCAGACACTCTCAATCACTCTCTGACACACTCAGACACTCTCTGACACTCTCAGACTCTCTCTATCACTCTCTGACACTCTCTGACACTCTCTGACACTCTCAATCACTCTCTGACACACTCAGACACTCTCTGACACTCTCAGACTCTCTCTATCACTCTCTGACACTCTCTGACACTCTCAATCACTCTCTGACACTCTCAGACACTCTCTGACACACTCAGACACTCTCTGACACTCTCAGACACTCTCTATCACTCTCTGACACTCTCTGACACTCTCAGACACTCTCTGACACTCTCTGACACTTTCAGACACTCTCAATCACTCTCTGACACTCTCAGACACTCTCTGACACACTCAGACACTCTCTGACACTCTCAGACACTCTCTGACACTCTCTGACACTTTCAGACACTCTCAATCACTCTCTGACACTTTCAGACACTCTCTGACACACTCAGACACTCTCTGACACTCTCAGACACTCTCTGACACTCTCTGACACTTTCAGACACTCTCAATCACTCTCTGACACTCTCAGACACTCTCTGACACACTCAGACACTCTCTGACACTCTCAGACACTCTCTGACACTCTCAATCACTCTCTGACACTCTCAATCACTCTCTGACACTCTCTATCACTCTCTGACACTATCTGACACTCTCTGACACACTCAGACACTCTCTGACACTCTCAGACACTCTCTATCACTCTCTATCACACTCTGACACTCTCTGAAACTATCTGACACTCTCTATCACTCTCTATCACTCTCTGAAACCCTCTGACAATCTCTGACACTCTCAGACACTCTCTATCACTCTCTGACACTCACTGACACTCTCAGACACTCTCTGTCACTCTCTATAACTCTCTGACACACTCAGACACACTCTCTCACTCTCTGACACTCTCTGACACTCTCTATCACTCTTTATCACTCTCTATCACTCTCTGACACACTCTGACAATCTCTGACACTCTCCATCACTCTCTGACACTCTCTATCACTCTCTATAACTCTCTGACACACTCAGACACACTCTCTCACTCTCTGACACTCTCTATCACTCTTTATCACTCTCTATCACTCTCTGACACTCTCTGACACTTTCAGACACTCTCAATCACTCTCTGACACTCTCTGACACTTTCAGACACTCTCAATCACTCTCTGACACTCTCAGACACCCTCTGACACTCTCAGACACTCTCTATCACTCTATATCACTCTCTGACACTCTCAATCACTCTCTGACACTCTCAGACACTCTCAGACACTCTCTGACACTCTCAGACACTCTCTGACACTCTCTGACACTTTCAGACACTCTCTGACACTCTCTGACACTTTCAAACACTCTCAATCACTCTCTGACACTCTCTGACACTTTCAGACACTTTCAATCACTCTCTGACACACTCAGACACTCTCAATCACTCTCTGACACTCTCAGACACTCTCTGACACTCTCTGACACTTTCAGACACTCTCAATCACTCTCTGACACACTCAGACACTCTCTGACACTCTCAGACTCTCTCTATCACTCTCTGACACTCTCTGACACTCTCAATCACTCTCTGACACTCTCAGACACTCTCTGACACACTCAGATACTCTCTGACACACTCAGACACTCTCGAACACTCTCGGACACTCTCTGACACTCTCAGACACTCTCAATCACTCTCTGAAACACTCAGACACTCTCTGACACTCTCAGACTCTCTCTATCACTCTCTGACACTCTCTGACACTCTCAATCACCCTCTGACACTCTCAGACACTCTCTGACACACTCAGATACTCTCTGACACACTCAGACACTCTCGATCACTCTCGGACACTCTCTGACACTCTCAGACACTCTCTGACACTCTCAATCACTCTCTGACACTCTCAGACACTCTCAGACACACTCAGACACTCTCAGACACACTCAGACACTCTCTGACACTCTCTGACACTCTCTGACACTCTCAATCACTCTCTGACACTCTCTATCACTCTCTGACACTCTCTGACACACTCAGACACTCTCTGACACTCTCAGACACTCTCTGACACTCTCTATCACTCTTTATCACTCTTTATCACTCTCTATCACTCTCTGACTCACTCTGACAATCTCTGACACTCACTGACACTCTCAGACACACTCTGTCACTCTCAGACACTATCAGACATTCTCTATCACTCTCTGACACTCTCTCACATACTCTGACACTATCTGACAATCTCTGACACTCTCTATCACTCTCTATCACTCTCTGACACTCTCTGACAATCTCTGACATTCTCTGACGCTCTCTATCAGTCTCTGACACACTGTATCACTCTCTGACACTCTCAGACACTCTCTATCTCTCTCTGACACTCTCTATCACTCTCTGACTCTCTCAGACACTCTCAATCACTCTCTCGCACTATCTATCAG
Organism: Heterodontus francisci; assembly: GCF_036365525.1. Classification (NCBI taxonomy): domain Eukaryota; kingdom Metazoa; phylum Chordata; class Chondrichthyes; order Heterodontiformes; family Heterodontidae; genus Heterodontus; species Heterodontus francisci. The sequence continues at coordinate 54,547,918 of NC_090398.1, read as the reverse complement.
TCTCTGACACTCTCAGACACTCTCTGACACTCTCTGACACTCTCTGACACTCTCAATCACACTCTGACACACTCAGACACTCTCTGACACTCTCAGACACTCTCTGACACTCTCTGACACTCTCAATCACTCTCTGACACTCTCAGACACTCTCAGACACTCTCTATCACTCTCTATCACTCGCTGACACTCTCTGACACTCTCAGACACTCTCTGACACTCTCAGACACTCTCTGACACTCTCTGACACTTTCAGACACTCTCAATCACTCTCTGACACTCTCAGACACTCTCTGACACACTCAGACACTCTCTGACACTCTCAGACACTCTCTATCACTCTCTACCACTCTCTGACACTTTCTGACACTCTCAATCACTCTCTGACACTCTCAGACACTCTCTGACACACTCAGACACTCTCTGACCCTCTCAGACACTCTCTATCACTCTCTATCACACTCTGACACCCTCTGACAATCTCTGACACTCTCTATCACTCTCTATCCCTCTCTGACACTCTCTGACACTCTCTGACATTCTCTGACACTCTCTATCAGTCTCTGACACACTGTATCACTCTCTGACACTCTCAGACACTCTCTATCTCTCTCTGACACATTCTATCACTCCCTGACTCTCTCAGACACTCTCAGACACTCTCAATCACTCTCTGGCACTATCTATCATTCTCTGACACTCTCTGACACTGTCTGACACTCTCAGACGCTCTCAGACACACTCTATCACTCTCTGACACTTTCTGACACTCTCTGAAACTCTCTATAACTCTCTGACACTCTCAATCACTCTTTGACACTCTCTGACACTCTCTGACACTCTCAGACACTCTCTATCACTCTCTGACACTCTCTGACACTTTCAGACACTCTCAATCACTCTCTGACACTCTCTGACACTTTCAGACACTCTCAATCGCTCTCTGACACTCTCAGACACTCTCTGACACACTCAGACAATCTCTATCACTCTCTGGCACTATCTGACACTCTCTGAAACTATCTGACAATCTCTGACACTCTCTGACACTTTCAGACACTCTCAATCACTCTCTGACACTCTCTGACACTTTCAGACACTCTCAATCGCTCTCTGACACTCTCAGACACTCTCTGACACACTCAGACAATCTCTATCACTCTCTGGCACTATCTGACACTCTCTGAAACCCTCTGACAATCTCTGACACTCTCAGACACTTGCAGACACTCTCAATCACTCTCTGACACTCTCTGACAATTTCAGACAATCTCAATCACTCTCTGACACTCTCAGACACTCTCTGACACACTCAGACACTCTCAGACTCTCTATATCACTCTCTGACACTCTCTGACACTTTCAGACACTCTCAATCACTCTCTGACACACTCAGACACTCTCTGACACTCTCAGACTCTCTCTATCACTCTCTGACACTCTCTGACACTCTCAATCACTCTCTGACACACTCAGACACTCTCTGACACTCTCAGACTCTCTCTATCACTCTCTGACACTCTCTGACACTCTCAATCACTCTCTGACACTCTCAGACACTCTCTGACACACTCAGACACTCTCTGACACTCTCAGACACTCTCTATCACTCTCTGACACTCTCTGACACTCTCAGACACTCTCTGACACTCTCTGACACTTTCAGACACTCTCAATCACTCTCTGACACTCTCAGACACTCTCTGACACACTCAGACACTCTCTGACACTCTCAGAAACTCTCTGACACTCTCTGACACTTTCAGACACACTCAATCACTCTCTGACACTTTCAGACACTCTCTGACACACTCAGACACTCTCTGACACTCTCAGACACTCTCTGACAATCTCTGACACTTTCAGACACTCTCAATCACTCTCTGACACTTTCAGACACTCTCTGACACACTCAGACACTCTCTGACACTCTCAGACACTCTCTGACAATCTCTGACACTTTCAGACACTCTCAATCACTCTCTGACACTCTCAGACACTCTCTGACACACTCAGACACTCTCTGACACTCTCAGACACTCTCTGACACTCTCAATCACTCTCTGACACTCTCAATCACTCTCTGACACTCTCAGACACTATCTGACACTCTCTGACACACTCAGACACTCTCGGACACTCTCAGACACTCTCTATCACTCTCTATCACACTCTGACACTCTCTATCACTCTCTATCAATCTCTGACACGCTCTGACACACTCACACAATCTCTATCACTCTCTGGCACTATCTGACACTCTCTGAAACTATCTGACACTCTCTATCACTCTCTATCACTCTCTGAAACCCTCTGACAATCTCTGACACTCTCAGACACTCTCTATCACTCTCTGACACTCACTGACACTCTCAGACACTCTCTGTAACTCTCTATAACTCTCTGACACACTCAGACACACTCTCTCACTCTCTGACACTCTCTGACACTCTCTGACACTCTCTATCACTCTTTATCACTCTCTATCACTCTCTGACACACTCTGACAATCTCTGACACTCTCCATCACTCTCTATAACTCTCTGACACACTCAGACACACTCTCTCACTCTCTGACACTCTCTATCACTCTTTATCACTCTCTATCACTCTCTGACACACTCTGACAATCTCTGACACTCTCCATCACTCTCTGACACTCTCTGACACTTTCAGACACTCTCAATCACTCTCTGACACTCTCTGACACTCTCTGACACTTTCAGACACTCTCAATCACTCTCTGACACTCTCAGACACCCTCTGACAATCTCAGACACTCTCTATCACTCTATATCACTCTCTGACACTCTCAATCACTCTCTGACACTCTCAGACACTCTCTGACACTCTCTGACACTCTCAGACACTCTCTGACACTCTCTGACACTCTCAGACACTCTCTGACACTCTCTGACACTTTCAGACACTCTCTGACACTCTCTGACACTTTCAGACACTCTCAATCACTCTCTGACACTCTCTGACACTTTCAGACACTTTCAATCACTCTCTGACACACTCAGACACTCTCAATCACTCTCTGACACTCTCAGACACTCTCTGACACTCTCTGACACTTTCAGACACTCTCAATCACTCTCTGACACACTCAGACACTCTCTGACACTCTCAGACTCTCTCTATCACTCTCTGACACTCTCTGACACTCTCAATCACTCTCTGACACTCTCAGACACTCTCTGACACACTCAGATACTCTCTGACACACTCAGACACTCTCGATCACTCTCGGACACTCTCTGACACTCTCAGACACTCTCAATCACTCTCTGAAACACTCAGACACTCTCTGACACTCTCAGACTCTCTCTATCACTCTCTGACACTCTCTGACACTCTCAATCACTCTCTGACACTCTCAGACACTCTCTGACACACTCAGATACTCTCTGACACACTCAGACACTCTCGATCACTCTCGGACACTCTCTGACACTCTCAGACACTCTCTGACACTTTCAGACACTCTCAATCACTCTCTGACACTCTCAATCACTCTCTGACACTCTCAATCACTCTCTGACACTCTCAGACACTCTCTGACACTCTCTGACACTTTCAGACACTCTCAATCACTCTCTGACACACTCAGACACTCTCTGACACTCTCAGACTCTCTCTATCACTCTCTGACACTCTCTGACACTCTCAATCACTCTCTGACACTCTCAGACACTCTCTGACACACTCAGATACTCTCTGACACTCTCTGACACTTTCAGACACTCTCAATCACTCTCTGACACACTCAGACACTCTCTGACACTCTCAGACTCTCTCTATCACTCTCTGACACTCTCTGACACTCTCAATCACTCTCTGACACTCTCAGACACTCTCTGACACACTCAGATACTCTCTGACACACTCAGACACTCTCGATCACTCTCGGACACTCTCTGACACTCTCAGACACTCTCAATCACTCTCTGAAACACTCAGACACTCTCTGACACTCTCAGACTCTCTCTATCACTCTCTGACACTCTCTGACACTCTCAATCACTCTCTGACACTCTCAGACACTCTCTGACACACTCAGATACTCTCTGACACACTCAGACACTCTCGATCACTCTCGGACACTCTCTGACACTCTCAGACACTCTCTGACACTTTCAGACACTCTCAATCACTCTCTGACACTCTCAATCACTCTCTGACACTCTCAGACACACTCAGACACTCTCTGACACTCTCAGACACTCTCTGACACTCGCTGACACTCTCTGACACTCTCAATCACTCTCGGACACTCTCTATCACTCTCTGACACTCTCTGACACTCTCTGACACACTCAGACACTCTCTGACACTCTCAGACACTCTCTGACACTCTCTATCACTCTTTATCACTCTTTATCACTCTCTATCACTCTCTGACTCACTCTGACAATCTCTGACACTCACTGACACTCTCAGACACACTCTGTCACTCTCAGACACAATCAGACATTCTCTATCACTCTCTGACACTCTCTCACATACTCTGACACTATCTGACAATCTCTGACACTCTCTATCACTCTCTATCACTCTCTGACACTCTCTGACAATCTCTGACATTCTCTGACGCTCTCTATCAGTCTCTGACACACTGTATCACTCTCTGACACTCTCAGACACTCTCTATCTCTCTCTGACACTCTCTATCACTCTCTGACACTCTCAGACACTCTCTATCACTCTCTGACACTCTCAATCACTCTCTGACACTCTCTGACACACTCAGACACTCTCAGACACTCTCTATCACTCTCTATCACTCGCTGACACTCTCTGACACTCTCAGACACTCTCTGACACTCTCAGACACTCTCTGACACTCTCTGACACTTTCAGACACTCTCAATCACTCTCTGACACTCTCAGACACTCTCTGACACTCTCAGACACTCTCTGACACTCTCTGACACTTTCAGACACTCTCAATCACTCTCTGACACTCTCAGACACTCTCTGACACACTCAGACACTCTCTGACACTCTCAGACACTCTCTATCACTCTCTGACACTTTCTGACACTCTCAATCACTCTCTGACACTCTCAGACACTCTCTGACACACTCAGACACTCTCTGACACTCTCAGACACTCTCTATCACTCTCTATCACACTCTGACACCCTCTGACAATCTCTGACACTCTCTATCACTCTCTATCCCTCTCTGACACTCTCTGACACTCTCTGACATTCTCTGACACTCTCTATCAGTCTCTGACACACTGTATCACTCTCTGACACTCTCAGACACTCTCTATCTCTCTCTGACACTTTCTATCACTCCCTGACTCTCTCAGACACTCTCAGACACTCTCAATCACTCTCTGGCACTATCTATCATTCTCTGACACTCTCTGACACTGTCTGACACTCTCAGACGCTCTCAGACACACTCTATCACTCTCTGACACTTTCTGACACTCTCTGAAACTCTCTATAACTCTCTGACACTCTCAATCACTCTTTGACACTCTCTGACACTCTCTGACACTCTCAGACACTCTCTATCACTCTCTGACACTCTCTGACACTTTCAGACACTCTCAATCACTCTCTGACACTCTCTGACACTTTCAGACACTCTCAATCGCTCTCTGACACTCTCAGACACTCTCTGACACACTCAGACACTCTCTGACACTCTATATCACTCTCTGGCACTCTCTGACACTTTCAGACACTCAATCACTCTCTGACACTCTCTGACACTTTCAGACACTCTCTGACACTCAGACACTCTCTGACACTCTCAGACACTCTCTATCACTCACTATCACTCTCTGACACTCTCTGACACTCTCAATCACTCTCTGACACTCTCAGACACTCTCTATCACTCACTATCACTCTCTGACACTCTCTGACACTCTCAATCACTCTCTGACACTCTCAGACACTCTCTGACACACTCAGACACTCTCTGACACACTCAGACACTCTCTAGCACTCTCTATCATTCTCTGACACTCTCTGACACTCTCTGACACTCTCTATCACTCTCTATCCCTCTCTGACACTCTCTGACACTCTCTGACACTCTCTGACATTCTCTGACACTCTCTATCAGTCTCTGACACACTGTATCACTCTCTGACACTCTCAGACCCTCTCTATCTCTCTCTGACACTCTCTATCACTCTCTGACTCTCTCAGACACTCTCAGACACTCTCCATCACTCTCTGGCACTATCTATCAGTCTCTGACACTCTCTGACACTGTCTGACACTCTCAGACGCTCTCAGACACTCTCTATCACTCTCTGACACTTTCTGACACTCTCTGACTCTCTCTATCACTCTCTGACACTCTCAATCACTCTCTGACACTCTCTGACACTCTCTGACACTCTCAGACACTCTCTGACACACTCAGACACTCTCTGACACTCTCTGACACTCTCAGACACTCTCTATCACTCTCTATCACACTCTGACACCCTCTGACAATCTCTGACACTCTCTATCACTCTCTATCCCTCTCTGACACTCTCTGACACTCTCTGACATTCTCTGACACTCTCTATCAGTCTCTGACACACTGTATCACTCTCTGACACTCTCAGACACTCTCTATCTCTCTCTGACACTTTCTATCACTCCCTGACTCTCTCAGACACTCTCAGACACTCTCAATCACTCTCTGGCACTATCTATCATTCTCTGACACTCTCTGACACTTTCAGACACTCTCAATCACTCTCTGACACTCTCTGACACTTTCAGACACTCTCAATCGCTCTCTGACACTCTCAGACACTCTCGGACACACTCAGACACTCTCTGACACTCTATATCACTCTCTGGCACTCTCTGACTCTTTCAGACACTCAATCACTCTCTGACTCTCTCTGACACTTTCAGACACTCTCAATCACTCTCTGACACACTCAGACACTCTCTGACACTCTCAGACACTCTCTATCACTCACGATCACTCTCTGACACTCTCTGACACTCTCAATCACTCTCTGACACTCTCAGACACTCTCTATCACTCACTATCACTCTCTGACACTCTCTGACACTCTCAATCACTCTCTGACACTCTCAGACACTCTCTGACACACTCAGACACTCTCTGACACACTCAGACACTCTCTGACACACTCAGACACTCTCTGACACACTCAGACACTCTCTATCACTCTCTATCACTCTCTGACACTCTCTGACACTCTCTGACACTCTCTGACACTCTCTGACACTCTCTGACACTCTCCATCACTCTCTTTTACTCTCTGACACTCTCAGACACTCTCTATCACTCTCTGACACTCTCTGACACTCTCAGACACTCTCTATCACTCTCTGACACTCTCTATCACTCTCTATCACACTCTGACACCCTCTGACAATCTCTGACACTCTCTATCACTCTCTATCCCTCTCTGACACTCTCTGACAATCTCTGACATTCTCTGACACTCTCTATCAGTCTCTGACACACTGTATCACTCTCTGACACTCTCAGACACTCTCTATATCTCTCTGACACTCTCTATCACTCTCTGACTCTCTCAGACACTCTCAGACACTCTCCATCACTCTCTGGCACTATCTATCAGTCTCTGACACTCTCTGACACTGTCTGACACACTCAGACGTTCTCAGACACTTTATATCACTCTCTGACACTTTCTGACACTTTCTGACTCTCTCTATCACTCTCTGACACTCTCAATCACTCTCTGACACTCTCTGACACTCTCTGACACTCTCAGACACTCTCTGACACACTCAGACACTCTCTGACACTCTCTGACACTCTCAGACACTCTCAGACACTCTCTGACACTCTCAATCACTCTCTGACACTCTCAGACACTCTCAGACACACTCAGACACTCTCAGACACACTCAGACACTCTCTGACACTCTCTGACACTCTCTGACACTCTCTGACACTCTCAATCACTCTCTGACACTCTCTATCACTCTCTGACACTCTCTGACACACTCAGACACTCTCTGACACTCTCAGACACTCTCTGACACTCTCTATCACTCTTTATCACTCTTTATCACTCTCTATCACTCTCTGACTCACTCTGACAATCTCTGACACTCACTGACACTCTCAGACACACTCTGTCACTCTCAGACACTATCAGACATTCTCTATCACTCTCTGACACTCTCTCACATACTCTGACACTATCTGACAATCTCTGACACTCTCTATCACTCTCTATCACTCTCTGACACTCTCTGACAATCTCTGACATTCTCTGACGCTCTCTATCAGTCTCTGACACACTGTATCACTCTCTGACACTCTCAGACACTCTCTATCTCTCTCTGACACTCTCTATCACTCTCTGACTCTCTCAGACACTCTCAATCACTCTCTCGCACTATCTATCAGTCTCTGACACTCTCAGACACTCTCTGACACTCTCTGACACTCTCTGACACTCTCAATCACACTCTGACACACTCAGACACTCTCTGACACTCTCAGACACTCTCTGACACTCTCTGACACTCTCAATCACTCTCTGACACTCTCAGACACTCTCAGACACTCTCTATCACTCTCTATCACTCGCTGACACTCTCTGACACTCTCAGACACTCTCTGACACTCTCAGACACTCTCTGACACTCTCTGACACTTTCAGACACTCTCAATCACTCTCTGACACTCTCAGACACTCTCTGACACACTCAGACACTCTCTGACACTCTCAGACACTCTCTATCACTCTCTACCACTCTCTGACACTTTCTGACACTCTCAATCACTCTCTGACACTCTCAGACACTCTCTGACACACTCAGACACTCTCTGACCCTCTCAGACACTCTCTATCACTCTCTATCACACTCTGACACCCTCTGACAATCTCTGACACTCTCTATCACTCTCTATCCCTCTCTGACACTCTCTGACACTCTCTGACATTCTCTGACACTCTCTATCAGTCTCTGACACACTGTATCACTCTCTGACACTCTCAGACACTCTCTATCTCTCTCTGACACATTCTATCACTCCCTGACTCTCTCAGACACTCTCAGACACTCTCAATCACTCTCTGGCACTATCTATCATTCTCTGACACTCTCTGACACTGTCTGACACTCTCAGACGCTCTCAGACACACTCTATCACTCTCTGACACTTTCTGACACTCTCTGAAACTCTCTATAACTCTCTGACACTCTCAATCACTCTTTGACACTCTCTGACACTCTCTGACACTCTCAGACACTCTCTATCACTCTCTGACACTCTCTGACACTTTCAGACACTCTCAATCACTCTCTGACACTCTCTGACACTTTCAGACACTCTCAATCGCTCTCTGACACTCTCAGACACTCTCTGACACACTCAGACAATCTCTATCACTCTCTGGCACTATCTGACACTCTCTGAAACTATCTGACACTCTCTATCACTCTCTGAAACCCTCTGACAATCTCTGACACTCTCAGACACTTGCAGACACTCTCAATCACTCTCTGACACTCTCTGACAATTTCAGACAATCTCAATCACTCTCTGACACTCTCAGACACTCTCTGACACACTCAGACACTCTCAGACTCTCTATATCACTCTCTGACACTCTCTGACACTTTCAGACACTCTCAATCACTCTCTGACACACTCAGACACTCTCTGACACTCTCAGACTCTCTCTATCACTCTCTGACACTCTCTGACACTCTCAATCACTCTCTGACACACTCAGACACTCTCTGACACTCTCAGACTCTCTCTATCACTCTCTGACACTCTCTGACACTCTCAATCACTCTCTGACACTCTCAGACACTCTCTGACACACTCAGACACTCTCTGACACTCTCAGACACTCTCTATCACTCTCTGACACTCTCTGACACTCTCAGACACTCTCTGACACTCTCTGACACTTTCAGACACTCTCAATCACTCTCTGACACTCTCAGACACTCTCTGACACACTCAGACACTCTCTGACACTCTCAGAAACTCTCTGACACTCTCTGACACTTTCAGACACACTCAATCACTCTCTGACACTTTCAGACACTCTCTGACACACTCAGACACTCTCTGACACTCTCAGACACTCTCTGACAATCTCTGACACTTTCAGACACTCTCAATCACTCTCTGACACTTTCAGACACTCTCTGACACACTCAGACACTCTCTGACACTCTCAGACACTCTCTGACAATCTCTGACACTTTCAGACACTCTCAATCACTCTCTGACACTCTCAGACACTCTCTGACACACTCAGACACTCTCTGACACTCTCAGACACTCTCTGACACTCTCAATCACTCTCTGACACTCTCAATCACTCTCTGACACTCTCAGACACTATCTGACACTCTCTGACACACTCAGACACTCTCGGACACTCTCAGACACTCTCTATCACTCTCTATCACACTCTGACACTCTCTATCACTCTCTATCAATCTCTGACACGCTCTGACACACTCACACAATCTCTATCACTCTCTGGCACTATCTGACACTCTCTGAAACTATCTGACACTCTCTATCACTCTCTATCACTCTCTGAAACCCTCTGACAATCTCTGACACTCTCAGACACACTCTCTCACTCTCTGACACTCTCTGACACTCTCTGACACTCTCTATCACTCTTTATCACTCTCTATCACTCTCTGACACACTCTGACAATCTCTGACACTCTCCATCACTCTCTATAACTCTCTGACACACTCAGACACACTCTCTCACTCTCTGACACTCTCTATCACTCTTTATCACTCTCTATCACTCTCTGACACACTCTGACAATCTCTGACACTCTCCATCACTCTCTGACACTCTCTGACACTTTCAGACACTCTCAATCACTCTCTGACACTCTCTGACACTCTCTGACACTTTCAGACACTCTCAATCACTCTCTGACACTCTCAGACACCCTCTGACAATCTCAGACACTCTCTATCACTCTATATCACTCTCTGACACTCTCAATCACTCTCTGACACTCTCAGACACTCTCTGACACTCTCTGACACTCTCAGACACTCTCTGACACTCTCTGACACTTTCAGACACTCTCTGACACTCTCTGACACTTTCAGACACTCTCAATCACTCTCTGACACTCTCTGACACTTTCAGACACTTTCAATCACTCTCTGACACACTCAGACACTCTCAATCACTCTCTGACACTCTCAGACACTCTCTGACACTCTCTGACACTTTCAGACACTCTCAATCACTCTCTGACACACTCAGACACTCTCTGACACTCTCAGACTCTCTCTATCACTCTCTGACACTCTCTGACACTCTCAATCACTCTCTGACACTCTCAGACACTCTCTGACACACTCAGATACTCTCTGACACACTCAGACACTCTCGATCACTCTCGGACACTCTCTGACACTCTCAGACACTCTCAATCACTCTCTGAAACACTCAGACACTCTCTGACACTCTCAGACTCTCTCTATCACTCTCTGACACTCTCTGACACTCTCAATCACTCTCTGACACTCTCAGACACTCTCTGACACACTCAGATACTCTCTGACACACTCAGACACTCTCGATCACTCTCGGACACTCTCTGACACTCTCAGACACTCTCTGACACTTTCAGACACTCTCAATCACTCTCTGACACTCTCAATCACTCTCTGACACTCTCAGACACACTCAGACACTCTCTGACACTCTCAGACACTCTCTGACACTCGCTGACACTCTCTGACACTCTCAATCACTCTCGGACACTCTCTATCACTCTCTGACACTCTCTGACACTCTCTGACACACTCAGACACTCTCTGACACTCTCAGACACTCTCTGACACTCTCTATCACTCTTTATCACTCTTTATCACTCTCTATCACTCTCTGACTCACTCTGACAATCTCTGACACTCACTGACACTCTCAGACACACTCTGTCACTCTCAGACACAATCAGACATTCTCTATCACTCTCTGACACTCTCTCACATACTCTGACACTATCTGACAATCTCTGACACTCTCTATCACTCTCTATCACTCTCTGACACTCTCTGACAATCTCTGACATTCTCTGACGCTCTCTATCAGTCTCTGACACACTGTATCACTCTCTGACACTCTCAGACACTCTCTATCTCTCTCTGACACTCTCTATCACTCTCTGACACTCTCAGACACTCTCTATCACTCTCTGACACTCTCAATCACTCTCTGACACTCTCTGACACACTCAGACACTCTCAGACACTCTCTATCACTCTCTATCACTCGCTGACACTCTCTGACACTCTCAGACACTCTCTGACACTCTCAGACACTCTCTGACACTCTCTGACACTTTCAGACACTCTCAATCACTCTCTGACACTCTCAGACACTCTCTGACACTCTCAGACACTCTCTGACACTCTCTGACACTTTCAGACACTCTCAATCACTCTCTGACACTCTCAGACACTCTCTGACACACTCAGACACTCTCTGACACTCTCAGACACTCTCTATCACTCTCTGACACTTTCTGACACTCTCAATCACTCTCTGACACTCTCAGACACTCTCTGACACACTCAGACACTCTCTGACACTCTCAGACACTCTCTATCACTCTCTATCACACTCTGACACCCTCTGACAATCTCTGACACTCTCTATCACTCTCTATCCCTCTCTGACACTCTCTGACACTCTCTGACATTCTCTGACACTCTCTATCAGTCTCTGACACACTGTATCACTCTCTGACACTCTCAGACACTCTCTATCTCTCTCTGACACTTTCTATCACTCCCTGACTCTCTCAGACACTCTCAGACACTCTCAATCACTCTCTGGCACTATCTATCATTCTCTGACACTCTCTGACACTGTCTGACACTCTCAGACGCTCTCAGACACACTCTATCACTCTCTGACACTTTCTGACACTCTCTGAAACTCTCTATAACTCTCTGACACTCTCAATCACTCTTTGACACTCTCTGACACTCTCTGACACTCTCAGACACTCTCTATCACTCTCTGACACTCTCTGACACTTTCAGACACTCTCAATCACTCTCTGACACTCTCTGACACTTTCAGACACTCTCAATCGCTCTCTGACACTCTCAGACACTCTCTGACACACTCAGACACTCTCTGACACTCTATATCACTCTCTGGCACTCTCTGACACTTTCAGACACTCAATCACTCTCTGACACTCTCTGACACTTTCAGACACTCTCTGACACTCAGACACTCTCTGACACTCTCAGACACTCTCTATCACTCACTATCACTCTCTGACACTCTCTGACACTCTCAATCACTCTCTGACACTCTCAGACACTCTCTATCACTCACTATCACTCTCTGACACTCTCTGACACTCTCAATCACTCTCTGACACTCTCAGACACTCTCTGACACACTCAGACACTCTCTGACACACTCAGACACTCTCTAGCACTCTCTATCATTCTCTGACACTCTCTGACACTCTCTGACACTCTCTATCTCTCTCTATCACACTCTGACACCCTCTGACAATCTCTGACACTCTCTATCACTCTCTATCCCTCTCTGACACTCTCTGACACTCTCTGACACTCTCTGACATTCTCTGACACTCTCTATCAGTCTCTGACACACTGTATCACTCTCTGACACTCTCAGACCCTCTCTATCTCTCTCTGACACTCTCTATCACTCTCTGACTCTCTCAGACACTCTCAGACACTCTCCATCACTCTCTGGCACTATCTATCAGTCTCTGACACTCTCTGACACTGTCTGACACTCTCAGACGCTCTCAGACACTCTCTATCACTCTCTGACACTTTCTGACACTCTCTGACTCTCTCTATCACTCTCTGACACTCTCAATCACTCTCTGACACTCTCTGACACTCTCTGACACTCTCAGACACTCTCTGACACACTCAGACACTCTCTGACACTCTCTGACACTCTCAGACACTCTCTATCACTCTCTATCACACTCTGACACCCTCTGACAATCTCTGACACTCTCTATCACTCTCTATCCCTCTCTGACACTCTCTGACACTCTCTGACATTCTCTGACACTCTCTATCAGTCTCTGACACACTGTATCACTCTCTGACACTCTCAGACACTCTCTATCTCTCTCTGACACTTTCTATCACTTCCTGACTCTCTCAGACACTCTCAGACACTCTCAATCACTCTCTGGCACTATCTATCATTCTCTGACACTCTCTGACACTTTCAGACACTCTCAATCACTCTCTGACACTCTCTGACACTTTCAGACACTCTCAATCGCTCTCTGACACTCTCAGACACTCTCGGACACACTCAGACACTCTCTGACACTCTATATCACTCTCTGGCACTCTCTGACTCTTTCAGACACTCAATCACTCTCTGACTCTCTCTGACACTTTCAGACACTCTCAATCACTCTCTGACACACTCAGACACTCTCTGACACTCTCAGACACTCTCTATCACTCACGATCACTCTCTGACACTCTCTGACACTCTCAATCACTCTCTGACACTCTCAGACACTCTCTATCACTCACTATCACTCTCTGACACTCTCTGACACTCTCAATCACTCTCTGACACTCTCAGACACTCTCTGACACACTCAGACACTCTCTGACACACTCAGACACTCTCTGACACACTCAGACACTCTCTGACACACTCAGACACTCTCTATCACTCTCTATCACTCTCTGACACTCTCTGACACTCTCTGACACTCTCTGACACTCTCCATCACTCTCTGTTACTCTCTGACACTCTCAGACACTCTCTATCACTCTCTGACACTCTCTGACACTCTCAGACACTCTCTATCACTCTCTGACACTCTCTATCACTCTCTATCACACTCTGACACCCTCTGACAATCTCTGACACTCTCTATCACTCTCTATCCCTCTCTGACACTCTCTGACAATCTCTGACATTCTCTGACACTCTCTATCAGTCTCTGACACACTGTATCACTCTCTGACACTCTCAGACACTCTCTATATCTCTCTGACACTCTCTATCACTCTCTGACTCTCTCAGACACTCTCAGACACTCTCCATCACTCTCTGGCACTATCTATCAGTCTCTGACACTCTCTGACACTGTCTGACACTCTCAGACGTTCTCAGACACTTTCTATCACTCTCTGACACTTTCTGACACTTTCTGACTCTCTCTATCACTCTCTGACACTCTCAATCACTCTCTGACACTCTCTGACACTCTCTGACACTCTCAGACACTCTCTGACACACTCAGACACTCTCTGACACTCTCTGACACTCTCTGACACTCTCAGACACTCTCTATCACTCTCTATCACACTCTGACACCCTCTGACAATCTCTGACACTCTCTATCACTCTCTATCCCTCTCTGACACTCTCTGACACTCTCTGACATTCTCTGACACTCTCTATCAGTCTCTGACACACTGTATCACTCTCTGACACTCTCAGACACTCTCTATCTCTCTCTGACACTGTCTATCACTCCCTGACTCTCTCAGACACTCTCAGACACTCTCAATCACTCTCTGGCACTATCTATCAGTCTCTGACACTCTCTGACACTGTCTGACACTCTCTGACACTCTCTATCACTCTCTATCACTCTCTGACACTCTCTGACAATCTCTGACATTCTCTGACGCTCTCTATCAGTCTCTGACACACTGTATCACTCTCTGACACTCTCAGACACTCTCTATCTCTCTCTGACACTCTCTATCACTCTCTGACTCTCTCAGACACTCTCAATCACTCTCTGGCACTATCTATCAGTCTCTGACACTCTCAGACACTCTCTGACACTCTCTGACACTCTCTGACACTCTCAATCACACTCTGACACACTCAGACACTCTCTGACACTCTCAGACACTCTCTGACACTCTCTGACACTCTCAATCACTCTCTGACACTCTCAGACACTCTCAGACACTCTCTATCACTCTCTATCACTCGCTGACACTCTCTGACACTCTCAGACACTCTCTGACACTCTCAGACACTCTCTGACACTCTCTGACACTTTCAGACACTCTCAATCACTCTGACACTCTCAGACACTCTCTGACACACTCAGACACTCTCTGACACTCTCAGACACTCTCTATCACTCTCTACCACTCTCTGACACTTTCTGACACTCTCAATCACTCTCTGACACTCTCAGACACTCTCTGACACACTCAGACACTCTCTGACACTCTCAGACACTCTCTATCACTCTCTATCACACTCTGACACCCTCTGACAATCTCTGACACTCTCTATCACTCTCTATCCCTCTCTGACACTCTCTGACACTCTCTGACATTCTCTGACACTCTCTATCAGTCTCTGACACACTGTATCACTCTCTGACACTCTCAGACACTCTCTATCTCTCTCTGACACTTTCTATCACTCCCTGACTCTCTCAGACACTCTCAGACACTCTCAATCACTCTCTGGCACTATCTATCATTCTCTGACACTCTCTGACACTGTCTGACACTCTCAGACGCTCTCAGACACACTCTATCACTCTCTGACACTTTCTGACACTCTCTGAAACTCTCTATAACTCTCTGACACTCTCAATCACTCTTTGACACTCTCTGACACTCTCTGACACTCTCAGACACTCTCTATCACTCTCTGACACTCTCTGACACTTTCAGACACTCTCAATCACTCTCTGACACTCTCTGACACTTTCAGACACTCTCAATCGCTCTCTGACACTCTCAGACACTCTCTGACACACTCAGACAATCTCTATCACTCTCTGGCACTATCTGACACTCTCTGAAACTATCTGACACTCTCTATCACTCTCTATCACTCTCTGAAACCCTCTGACAATCTCTGACACTCTCAGACACTTGCAGACACTCTCAATCACTCTCTGACACTCTCTGACAATTTCAGACAATCTCAATCACTCTCTGACACTCTCAGACACTCTCTGACACACTCAGACACTCTCAGACACTCTATATCACTCTCTGACACTCTCTGACACTTTCAGACACTCTCAATCCTTCTCTGACACACTCCGACACTCTCTGACACTCTCAGACTCTCTCTATCACTCTCTGACACTCTCTGACACTCTCAATCACTCTCTGACACACTCAGACACTCTCTGACACTCTCAGACTCTCTCTATCACTCTCTGACACTCTCTGACACTCTCAATCACTCTCTGACACTCTCAGACACTCTCTGACACACTCAGACACTCTCTGACACTCTCAGACACTCTCTATCACTCTCTGACACTCTCAGACACTCTCTGACACTCTCTGACACTTTCAGACACTCTCAATCACTCTCTGACACTCTCAGACACTCTCTGACACACTCAGACACTCTCTGACACTCTCAGAAACTCTCTGACACTCTCTGACACTTTCAGACACACTCAATCACTCTCTGACACTTTCAGACACTCTCTGACACACTCAGACACTCTCTGACACTCTCAGACACTCTCTGACAATCTCTGACACTTTCAGACACTCTCAATCACTCTCTGACACTTTCAGACACTCTCTGACACACTCAGACACTCTCTGACACTCTCAGACACTCTCTGACAATCTCTGACACTTTCAGACACTCTCAATCACTCTCTGACACTCTCAGACACTCTCTGACACACTCAGACACTCTCTGACACTCTCAGACACTCTCTGACACTCTCAATCACTCTCTGACACTCTCAGACACTCTCAGACACTCTCTATCACTCTCTATCACTCTCTGACACTATCTGACACTCTCTGACACACTCAGACACTCTCTGACACTCTCAGACACTCTCTATCACTCTCTATCACACTCTGACACTCTCTATCACTCTCTATCAATCTCTGACACGCTCTGACACACTCACACAATCTCTATCACTCTCTGGCACTATCTGACACTCTCTGAAACTATCTGACACTCTCTATCACTCTCTATCACTCTCTGAAACCCTCTGACAATCTCTGACACTCTCAGACACTCTCTATCACTCTCTGACACTCACTGACACTCTCAGACACTCTCTGTAACTCTCTATAACTCTCTGACACACTCAGACACACTCTCTCACTCTCTGACACTCTCTGACACTCTCTGACACTCTCTATCACTCTTTATCACTCTCTATCACTCTCTGACACACTCTGACAATCTCTGACACTCTCCATCACTCTCTATAACTCTCTGACACACTCAGACACACTCTCTCACTCTCTGACACTCTCTATCACTCTTTATCACTCTCTATCACTCTCTGACACACTCTGACAATCTCTGACACTCTCCATCACTCTCTGACACTCTCTGACACTTTCAGACACTCTCAATCACTCTCTGACACTCTCTGACACTCTCTGACACTTTCAGACACTCTCAATCACTCTCTGACACTCTCAGACACTCTCTGACACTCTCTGACACTTTCAGACACTCTCTGACACTCTCTGACACTTTCAGACACTCTCAATCACTCTCTGACACTCTCTGACACTTTCAGACACTTTCAATCACTCTCTGACACACTCAGACACTCTCAATCACTCTCTGACACTCTCAGACACTCTCTGACACTCTCTGACACTTTCAGACACTCTCAATCACTCTCTGACACACTCAGACACTCTCTGACACTCTCAGACTCTCTCTATCACTCTCTGACACTCTCTGACACTCTCAATCACTCTCTGACACTCTCAGACACTCTCTGACACACTCAGATACTCTCTGACACACTCAGACACTCTCGATCACTCTCGGACACTCTCTGACACTCTCAGACACTCTCAATCACTCTCTGAAACACTCAGACACTCTCTGACACTCTCAGACTCTCTCTATCACTCTCTGACACTCTCTGACACTCTCAATCACTCTCTGACACTCTCAGACACTCCCTGACACACTCAGATACTCTCTGACACACTCAGACACTCTCGATCACTCTCGGACACTCTCTGACACTCTCAGACACTCTCTGACACTTTCAGACACTCTCAATCACTCTCTGACACTCTCAATCACTCTCTGACACTCTCAGACACTCTCAGACACACTCAGACACTCTCTGACACTCTCAGACACTCTCTGACACTCTCTGACACTCTCTGACACTCTCAATCACTCTCGGACACTCTCTATCACTCTCTGACACTCTCTGACACTCTCTGACACACTCAGACACTCTCTGACACTCTCAGACACTCTCTGACACTCTCTATCACTCTTTATCACTCTTTATCACTCTCTATCACTCTCTGACTCACTCTGACAATCTCTGACACTCACTGACACTCTCAGGCACACTCTGTCACTCTCAGACACAATCAGACATTCTCTATCACTCTCTGACAATCTCTCACATACTCCGACACTATCTGACAATCTCTGACACTCTCTATCACTCTCTATCACTCTCTGACACTCTCTGACAATCTCTGACATTCTCTGACGCTCTCTATCAGTCTCTGACACACTGTATCACTCTCTGACACTCTCAGTCACTCTCTATCTCTCTCTGACACTCTCTATCACTCTCTGACACTCTCAGACACTCTCTATCACTCTCTGACACTCTCAATCACTCTCTGACACTCTCTGACACACTCAGACACTCTCAGACACTCTCTATCACTCTCTATCACTCGCTGACACTCTCTGACACTCTCAGACACTCTCTGACACTCTCAGACACTCTCTGACACTCTCAGACACTCTCTGACACTCTCTGACACTTTCAGACACTCTCAATCACTCTCTGACACTCTCAGACACTCTCTGACACTCTCAGACACTCTCTGACACTCTCTGACACTTTCAGACACTCTCAATCACTCTCTGACACTCTCAGACACTCTCTGACACACTCAGACACTCTCTGACACTCTCAGACACTCTCTATCACTCTCTGACACTTTCTGACACTCTCAATCACTCTCTGACACTCTCAGACACTCTCTGACACACTCAGACACTCTCTGACACTCTCAGACACTCTCTATCACTCTCTATCACACTCTGACACCCTCTGACAATCTCTGACACTCTCTATCACTCTCTATCCCTCTCTGACACTCTCTGACACTCTCTGACATTCTCTGACACTCTCTATCAGTCTCTGACACACTGTATCACTCTCTGACACTCTCAGACACTCTCTATCTCTCTCTGACACTTTCTATCACTCCCTGACTCTCTCAGACACTCTCAGACACTCTCAATCACTCTCTGGCACTATCTATCATTCTCTGACACTCTCTGACACTGTCTGACACTCTCAGACGCTCTCAGACACACTCTATCACTCTCTGACACTTTCTGACACTCTCTGAAACTCTCTATAACTCTCTGACACTCTCAATCACTCTTTGACACTCTCTGACACTCTCTGACACTCTCAGACACTCTCTATCACTCTCTGACACTCTCTGACACTTTCAGACACTCTCAATCACTCTCTGACACTCTCTGACACTTTCAGACACTCTCAATCGCTCTCTGACACTCTCAGACACTCTCTGACACACTCAGACACTCTCTGACACTCTATATCACTCTCTGGCACTCTCTGACACTTTCAGACACTCAATCACTCTCTGACACTCTCTGACACTTTCAGACACTCTCAATCACTCTCTGACACTCAGACACTCTCTGACACTCTCAGACACTCTCTATCACTCACTATCACTCTCTGACACTCTCTGACACTCTCAATCACTCTCTGACACTCTCAGACACTCTCTATCACTCACTATCACTCTCTGACACTCTCTGACACTCTCAATCACTCTCTGACACTCTCAGACACTCTCTGACACACTCAGACACTCTCTGACACACTCAGACACTCTCTATCACTCTCTATCATTCTCTGACACTCTCTGACACTCTCTGACACTCTCTATCTCTCTCTGACACTCTCTGACACTCTCAGACACTCTCTATTACTCTCTGACACTCTCTATCACTCTCTATCACACTCTGATACCCTCTGACAATCTCTGACACTCTCTATCACTCTCTATCCCTCTCTGACAATCTCTGACATTCTCTGACACTCTCTATCAGTCTCTGACACACTGTATCACTCTCTGACACTCTCAGACACTCTCTATCTCTCTCTGACACTCTCTATCACTCTCTGACTCTCTCAGACACTCTCAGACACTCTCCATCACTCTCTGGCACTATCTATCAGTCTCTGACACTCTCTGACACTGTCTGACACTCTCAGACGCTCTCAGACACTCTCTATCACTCTCTGACACTTTCTGACACTCTCTGACTCTCTCTATCACTCTCTGACACTCTCAATCACTCTCTGACACTCTCTGACACTCTCTGACACTCTCAGACACTCTCTGACACACTCAGACACTCTCTGACACTCTCTGACACTCTCAGACACTCTCTATCACTCTCTATCACACTCTGACACCCTCTGACAATCTCTGACACTCTCTATCACTCTCTATCCCTCTCTGACACTCTCTGACACTCTCTGACATTCTCTGACACTCTCTATCAGTCTCTGACACACTGTATCACTCTCTGACACTCTCAGACACTCTCTATCTCTCTCTGACACTTTCTATCACTCCCTGACTCTCTCAGACACTCTCAGACACTCTCAATCACTCTCTGGCACTATCTATCATTCTCTGACACTCTCTGACACTTTCAGACACTCTCAATCACTCTCTGACACTCTCTGACACTTTCAGACACTCTCAATCGCTCTCTGACACTCTCAGACACTCTCGGACACACTCAGACACTCTCTGACACTCTATATCACTCTCTGGCACTCTCTGACTCTTTCAGACACTCAATCACTCTCTGATTCTCTCTGACACTTTCAGACACTCTCAATCACTCTCTGACACACTCAGACACTCTCTGACACTCTCAGACACTCTCTATCACTCACGATCACTCTCTGACACTCTCTGACACTCTCAATCACTCTCTGACACTCTCAGACACTCTCTATCACTCACTATCACTCTCTGACACTCTCTGACACTCTCAATCACTCTCTGACACTCTCAGACACTCTCTGACACACTCAGACACTCTCTGACACACTCAGACACTCTCGGACACACTCAGACACTCTCTGACACTCTATATCACTCTCTGGCACTCTCTGACTCTTTCAGACACTCAATCACACTCTGATTCTCTCTGACACTTTCAGACACTCTCAATCACTCTCTGACACACTCAGACACTCTCTGACACTCTCAGACACTCTCTATCACTCACGATCACTCTCTGACACTCTCTGACACTCTCAATCACTCTCTGACACTCTCAGACACTCTCTGACACACTCAGACACTCTCTGACACACTCAGACACTCTCTATCACTCTCTATCACTCTCTGACACTCTCTGACACTCTCTGACACTCTCTGACACTCTCTATCTCTCTCTGACACTCTCTGACACTCTCCATCACTCTCTATTACTCTCTGACACTCTCAGACACTCTCTATCACTCTCTGACACTCTCTGACACTCTCAGACACTCTCTATCACTCTCTGACACTCTCTATCACTCTCTATCACACTCTGACACCCTCTGACAATCTCTGACACTCTCTATCACTCTCTATCCCTCTCTGACACTCTCTGACAATCTCTGACATTCTCTGACACTCTCTATCAGTCTCTGACACACTGTATCACTCTCTGACACTCTCAGACACTCTCTATATCTCTCTGACACTCTCTATCACTCTCTGACTCTCTCAGACACTCTCAGACACTCTCCATCACTCTCTGGCACTATCTATCAGTCTCTGACACTCTCTGACACTGTCTGACACTCTCAGACGTTCTCAGACACTTTCTATCACTCTCTGACACTTTCTGACACTTTCTGACTCTCTCTATCACTCTCTGACACTCTCAATCACTCTCTGACACTCTCTGACACTCTCTGACACTCTCAGACACTCTCTGACACACTCAGACACTCTCTGACACTCTCTGACACTCTCAGACACTCTCTATCACTCTCTATCACACTCTGACACCCTCTGACAATCTCTGACACTCTCTATCACTCTCTATCCCTCTCTGACACTCTCTGACACTCTCTGACATTCTCTGACACTCTCTATCAGTCTCTGACACACTGTATCACTCTCTGACACTCTCAGACACTCTCTATCTCTCTCTGACACTTTCTATCACTCCCTGACTCTCTCAGACACTCTCAGACACTCTCAATCACTCTCTGGCACTATCTATCATTCTCTGACACTCTCTGACACTTTCAGACACTCTCAATCACTCTCTGACACTCTCTGACACTTTCAGACACTCTCAATCGCTCTCTGACACTCTCAGACACTCTCGGACACACTCAGACACTCTCTGACACTCTATATCACTCTCTGGCACTCTCTGACACTTTCAGACACTCAATCACTCTCTGACTCTCTCTGACACTTTCAGACACTCTCAATCACTCTCTGACACACTCAGACACTCTCTGACACTCTCAGACACTCTCTATCACTCACGATCACTCTCTGACACTCTCTGACACTCTCAATCACTCTCTGACACTCTCAGACACTCTCTATCACTCACTATCACTCTCTGACACTCTCTGACACTCTCAATCACTCTCTGACACTCTCAATCACTCTCTGACACACTCAGACACTCTCTGACACACTCAGACACTCTCTATCACTCTATATCACTCTCTGACACTCTCTGACACTCTCTGACACTCTCTGACACTCTCTATCTCTCTCTGACACTCTCTGACACTCTCCATCACTCTCTATTACTCTCTGACACTCTCAGACACTCTCTATCACTCTCTGACACTCTCTGACACTCTCAGACACTCTCTATCACTCTCTGACACTCTCTATCACTCTCTATCACACTCTGACACCCTCTGACAATCTCTGACACTCTCTATCACTCTCTATCCCTCTCTGACACTCTCTGACAATCTCTGACATTCTCTGACACTCTCCATCAGTCTCTGACACACTGTATCACTCTCTGACACTCTCAGACACTCTCTATATCTCTCTGACACTCTCTATCACTCTCTGACTCTCTCAGACACTCTCAGACACTCTCCATCACTCTCTGGCACTATCTATCAGTCTCTGACACTCTCTGACACTGTCTGACACTCTCAGACGTTCTCAGACACTTTCTATCACTCTCTGACACTTTCTGACACTTTCTGACTCTCTCTATCACTCTCTGACACTCTCAATCACTCTCTGACACTCTCTGACACTCTCTGACACTCTCAGACACTCTCTGACACACTCAGACACTCTCTGACACTCTCAGACACTCTCTATCACTCTCTATCACACTCTGACACCCTCTGACAATCTCTGACACTCTCTATCACTCTCTATCCCTCTCTGAAACTCTCTGACACTCTCTGACATTCTCTGACACTCTCTATCAGTCTCTGACACACTGTATCACTCTCTGACACTCTCAGACACTCTCTATCTATCTCTGACACTTTCTATCACTCCCTGACTCTCTCAGACACTCTCAGACACTCTCAATCACTCTCTGGCACTATCTATCATTCTCTGACACTCTCTGACACTGTCTGACACTCTCAGACGCTCTCAGACACACTCTATCACTCTCTGACACTTTCTGACACTCTCTGAAACTCTCTATAACTCTCTGACACTCTCAATCACTCTTTGATAGAGAGTGTCTGAGAGTGTCAGAGAGTGTCAGAGAGTGTCAAAGAGTGATTGAGAGTGTCAGAGAGTGATTGAGAGTGTCAGAGAGTGTCAGAGAGTGATTGAGAGTGTCAGAGAGTGTCAGAGAGTGATAGTGAGTGATAGAGAGTGTCTGAGTGTGTCAGAGAGTGATTGAGAGTGTCTGAAAGTGTCAGAGAGTGTCAGAGAGTGATTGAGTGTCTGAAAGTGTCAGAGAGTGCCAGAGAGTGATAGAGAGTGTCTGAGAGTGTCAGAGAGTGTCAGAGAGTGTCACTCTCTGACACTCTCTGACACTTTCAGACACTCTCAATCACTCTCTGACACTCTCTGACACTTTCAGACACTCTCAATCACTCTCTGACACTCTCAGACACTCTCTGACACACTCAGACACTCTCTGACACTCTCTATCACTCTCTGGCACTCTCTGACACTTTCAGACACTCAATCACTCTCTGACACTCTCTGACACTTTCAGACACTCTCAATCACTCTCTGACACACTCAGACACTCTCTATCACTCACTATCACTCTCTGACACTCTCTGACACTCTCAATCACTCTCTGACACTCTCTGACACTCTCAATCACTCTCTGACACTCTCAGACACTCTCTGACACTCTCTGACACTCTCAGACACTCTTGATCACTCTCTATCACTCGCTGACACTCTCTGACACTCTCAGACACTCTCTATCACTCGCAGACACTCTCTGACACTCTCAGACACTCTCTGACACTCTCTGACACTCTCTCACACTTTCAGACACTCTCAATCACTCTCTGACACTCTCAGACACTCTCTGACACACTCAGACACTCTCTGACACTCTCTGACACTCTCTATCACTCTCTATCACTCTCTGACACTTTCTGACACTCTCAATCACTCTCTGACACTCTCAGACACTCTCTGACACACTCAGACAGTCTCTGACACACTCAGACACTCTCTGACACTCTCAGACACTCTCTATCACTCTCTATCACACTCTGACACCCTCTGAAAATCTCTGACACTCTATATCACTCTCTATCCCTCTCTGACACTCTCTGACACTCTCTGACACTCTCTGACATTCTCTGACACTCTCTATCAGTCTCTGACACACTGTATCACTCTCTGACACTCTCAGACACTCTCTATCTCTCTCTGACACTTTCTATCACTCTCTGACTCTCTCAGACGCTCTCAGACACACTCTATCACTCTCTGACACTTTCTGACACTCTCTGAAACATTCTATAACTCTCTGACACTCTTAATCACTCTTTGACACTCTCTGACACTCTCTGACACTCTCAGACACTCTCTATCACTCTCTGACACTCTCTGACACTTTCAGACACTCTCAATCACTCTCTGACACTCTCTGACACTCTCTGACACTTTCAGACACTCTCAATCACTCTCTGACACTCTCAGACACTCTCTGACACACTCAGACACTCTCTGACACTCTCTATCACTCTCTGACACTCTCTGACACTTTCAGACACTCAATCACTCTCTGACACTCTCTGACACTTTCAGACACTCTCAATCACTCTCTGACACACTCAGACACTCTCTGACACTCTCAGACACTCTCTATCACTCACTATCACTCTCTGACACTCTCAATCACTCTCACACACTCTCAGACACTCTCTGACACACTCAGACACTCTCTGACACACTCAGACACTCAATCACTCTCTGACACTCTCTGACACTTTCAGACACTCTCAATCACTCTCTGACACACTCAGAAACTCTCTGACACTCTCAGACACTCTCTATCACTCACTATCACTCTCTGACACTCTCTGGCAGTCTCCATCACTCTCTGACACTCTCAGACACTCTCTGACACACTCAGACACTCTCTGACACACTCAGACACTCTCTATCACTCTCTATCACTCTCTGACACGTTCAGACACTCTCAATCACTCAGACACTCTCTGACACTCTCTGACACTCTCTATCTCTCTCTGACACTCTCTGACACTCTCTATCACTCTCTATTACTCTCTGACACTCTCGGACACTCTCAATCACTCTCTGACACTTTCAGACTCTCTCAATCACTCTCTGACACTCTCAGACACTCTCTGACACTCTCCATCACTCTCTGACACTCTCTGACACTTTCAGACACTCTCAATCACTCTCTGACACACTCAGACACCCTCTGACACTCTCAGACACTCTCTATCACTCTATATCACTCTCTGACACTCTCAATCACTCTCTGACACTCTCAGACACTCTCTGACACACTCAGACACTCTCTGACACTCTCTGAAACTTTCTGACACTCTCTGAAACTCTCTATAACTCTCTGACACTCTCAATCACTCTTTGACACTCTCTGACACTCTCTGACACTCTCAGACACTCTTTATCACTCTCTGACACTCTCTGACACTCTCTGACACACTCAGACACTCTCTGACACTCTCAGACACTCTCTATCACTCTCTATCACTCTCTGACACATTCTGACACTCTCAATCACTCTCTGACACTCTCAATCACTCTCTGACACTCTCAGACACTCTCCATCACTCTCTGACACTCTCTGACACTTTCAGACACTCTCAATCACTCTCTGACACACTCAGACACCCTCTGACACTCTCAGACACTCTCTATCACTCTATATCACTCTCTGACACTCTCAATCACTCTCTGACACTCTCAGACACTCTCTGACACACTCAGACACTCTCTGACACTCTCTGACACTTTCTGACACTCTCTGAAACTCTCTATAACTCTCTGACACTCTCAATCACTCTTTGACACTCTCTGACACTCTCTGACACTCTCAGACACTCTTTATCACTCTCTGACACTCTCTGACACTCTCTGACACACTCAGACACTCTCTGACACTCTCAGACACTCTTTATCACTCTCTGACACTCTCTGACACTCTCTGACACACTCAGACACTCTCTGACACTCTCAGACACTCTCTATCACTCTCTATCACTCTCTGACACTTTCTGACACTCTCAATCACTCTCTGACACTCTCTATCACTCTCTGACACTCTCAGACACTCTTTATCACTCTCTGACACTCTCTGACACTCTCTGACACACTCAGACACTCTCTGACACTCTCAGACACTCTTTATCACTCTCTGACACTCTCTGACACTCTCTGACACACTCAGACACTCTCTGACACTCTCAGACACTCTCTATCACTCTCTATCACTCTCTGACACTTTCTGACACTCTCAATCACTCTCTGACACTCTCAGACACTCTCAGACACTCTCAGACACTCTCTATCACTCTCTATCACTCTCTGACACTTTCTGACACTCTCAATCACTCTCTGACACTCTTTATCACTCTCTGACACTCTCTGACACTCTCTGACACACTCAGACACTCTCAGACACTCTCAGACACTCTCTATCACTCTCTATCACTCTCTGACACTCTCTGACACACTCAGACACTCTCTGACACTCTCAGACACTCTCTATCACTCTTTATCACTCTCTGACACTTTCTGACACTCTCAATCACTCTCTGACACTCTCTGACACTCTCTGACACACTCAGACACTCTCTGACACTCTCAGACACTCTTTATCACTCTCTGACACTCTCTGACACTCTCTGACACACTCAGACACTCTCTGACACTCTCAGACACTCTTTATCACTCTCTGACACTCTCTGACACTCTCTGACACACTCAGACACTCTCTGACACTCTCAGACACTCTCTATCACTCTCTATCACTCTCTGACACTTTCTGACACTCTCAATCACTCTCTGACACTCTCAGACACTCTCAGACACTCTCAGACACTCTCTATCACTCTCTATCACTCTCTGACACTTTCTGACACTCTCAATCACTCTCTGACACTCTTTATCACTCTCTGACACTCTCTGACACTCTCTGACACACTCAGACACTCTCAGACACTCTCAGACACTCTCTATCACTCTCTATCACTCTCTGACACTCTCTGACACACTCAGACACTCTCTGACACTCTCAGACACTCTCTATCACTCTTTATCACTCTCTGACACTTTCTGACACTCTCAATCACTCTCTGACACTCTCTGACACTCTCTGACACACTCAGACACTCTCTGACACTCTCAGACACTCTTTATCACTCTCTGACACTCTCTGACACTCTCTGACACACTCAGACACTCTCTGACACTCTCAGACACTCTCTATCACTCTCTATCACTCTCTGACACTTTCTGACACTCTCAATCACTCTCTGACACTCTCAGACACTCTCAGACACTCTCAGACACTCTCTATCACTCTCTATCACTCTCTGACACTTTCTGACACTCTCAATCACTCTCTGACACTCTTTATCACTCTCTGACACTCTCTGACACTCTCTGACACACTCAGACACTCTCAGACACTCTCAGACACTCTCTATCACTCTCTATCACTCTCTGACACTCTCTGACACACTCAGACACTCTCTGACACTCTCAGACACTCTCTATCACTCTCTATCACTCTCTGACACTTTCTGACACTCTCAATCACTCTCTGACACTCTCAGACACTCTCAGACACTCTCAGACACTCTCTATCACTCTCTGACACTTTCTGACACTCTCAATCACTCTCTGACACTCTTTATCACTCTCTGACACTCTCTGACACTCTCTGACACACTCAGACACTCTCAGACACTCTCAGACACTCTCTATCACTCTCTATCACTCTCTGACACTTTCTGACACTCTCAATCACTCTCTGACACTCTCAGACACTCTCAGACACTCTCAGACACTCTCAGACACTCTCAGACACTCTCTATCACTCTCTATCACTCTCTATCACTTTCTGACACTCTCAATCACTCTCTGACACTCTCAGACACTCTCTGACACACTCAGACACTCTCTGACACTCTCAGACACTCTCTATCACTCTCTATCACTCTCTGACACTTTCTGACACTCTCAATCACTCTCTGACACTCTCAGACACTCTCAGACACTCTCTATCACTCTCTGACACTCTCTGACACTCTCTGACACACTCAGACACTCTCTGACACTCTCAGACACTCTTTATCACTCTCTGACACTCTCTGACACTCTCTGACACACTCAGACACTCTCTGACACTCTCAGACACTCTCTATCACTCTCTATCACTCTCTGACACTTTCTGACACTCTCAATCACTCTCTGACACTCTCAGACACTCTCAGACACTCTCAGACACTCTCTATCACTCTCTATCACTCTCTGACACTTTCTGACACTCTCAATCACTCTCTGACACTCTCAGACACTCTCTGACACACTCAGACACTCTCTGACACTCTCTGACTCTCTCAGACACTCTTTATCACTCTCTGACACTCTCTGACACACTCAGACACTCTGTGACACTCTCAGACACTCTCTATCACTCTCTATCACTCTCTGACACTTTCTGACACTCTCAATCACTCTCTGACACTCTCAGACACTCTCTGACACTCTCAGACACTCTCAGACACTCTTTATCACTCTCTGACACTCTCTGACACACTCAGACACTCTCTGACACTCTCAGACACTCTCTATCACTCTCTATCACTCTCTGACACTTTCTGACACTCTCAATCACTCTCTGACACTCTCAGACACTCTCTGACACACTCAGACACTCTCTGACACTCTCTGACACACTCAGACACTCTCTGACACTCTCAGACACTCTCTATCACTCTCTATCCCTCTCTGACACTCTCTGACACTCTCTGACAATCTCTGACATTCTCTGACACTCTCTATCAGTCTCTGACACACTGTATCACTCTCTGACACTCTCAGACACTCTCTGTCTCTCTCTGACACTTTCTATCACTCTCTGACTCTCTCAGACGCTCTCAGACACAATCTATCACTCTCTGACACTTTCTGACACTCTCTGAAACTCTCTATAACTCTCTGACACTCTCAATCACTCTTTGACACTCTTTATCACTCTCTGACACTCTCTGACACTCTCTGACACACTCAGACACTCTCTGACACTCTCAGACACTCTCTATCACTCTCTGACACTCTCTGACACTTTCAGACACTCTCAATCACTCTCTGACACTCTCTGACACTCTCTGACACTTTCAGACACTCTCAATCACTCTCTGACACTCTCAGACACTCTCTGACACACTCAGACACTCTCTGACACTCCCTATCACTCTCTGACACTCTCTGACACTCTCTGACACACTCAGACACTCTCTGACACTCTCAGACACTCTCTATCACTCTCTATCACACTCTGACACCCTCTGACAATCTCTGACACTCTCTATCACTCTCTATCCCTCTCTGAAACTCTCTGACACTCTCTGACATTCTCTGACACTCTCTATCAGTCTCTGACACACTGTATCACTCTCTGACACTCTCAGACACTCTCTATCTATCTCTGACACTTTCTATCACTCCCTGACTCTCTCAGACACTCTCAGACTCTCTCAATCACTCTCTGGCACACTCTATCACTCTCTGACACTTTCTGACACTCTCTGAAACTCTCTATAAATCTCTGACACTCTCAATCACTCTTTGACACTCTCTGACACTCTCTGACACTCTCAGACACTCTCTATCACTCTCTGACACTCTCTGACACTTTCAGACACTCTCAATCACTCTCTGACACTCTCTGACACTTTCAGACACTCTCAATCACTCTCTGACACTCTCAGACACTCTCTGACACACTCAGACACTCTCTGACACTCTCTATCACTCTCTGGCACTCTCTGACACTTTCAGACACTCAATCACTCTCTGACACTCTCTGACACTTTCAGACACTCTCAATCACTCTCTGACACACTCAGACACTCTCTATCACTCACTATCACTCTCTGACACTCTCTGACACTCTCAATCACTCTCTGACACTCTCTGACACTCTCAATCACTCTCTGACACTCTCAGACACTCTCTGACACTCTATGACACTCTCAGACACTCTCGATCACTCTCTATCACTCGCTGACACTCTCTGACACTCTCAGACACTCTCTATCACTCGCAGACACTCTCTGACACTCTCAGACACTCTCTGACACTCTCTGACACTCTCTCACACTTTCAGACACTCTCAATCACTCTCTGACACTCTCAGACACTCTCTGACACACTCAGACACTCTCTGACACTCTCAGACACTCTCTATCACTCTCTGACACTTTCAGACACTCAATCACTCTCTGACACTCTCTGACACTTTCAGACACTCTCAATCACTCTCTGACACACTCAGACACTCTCTATCACTCACTATCACTCTCTGACACTCTCTGACACTCTCAATCACTCTCTGACACTCTCTGACACTCTCAATCACTCTCTGACACTCTCAGACACTCTCTGACACTCTATGACACTCTCAGACACTCTCGATCACTCTCTATCACTCGCTGACACTCTCTGACACTCTCAGACACTCTCTATCACT
The DNA here is from genome assembly GCF_036365525.1 of Heterodontus francisci. NCBI lineage: Eukaryota > Metazoa > Chordata > Chondrichthyes > Heterodontiformes > Heterodontidae > Heterodontus > Heterodontus francisci. Next base: position 54,515,655 of record NC_090398.1, on the reverse strand, counting down.
CGCAGACACTCTCTGACACTCTCAGACACTCTCTGACACTCTCTGACACTCTCTCACACTTTCAGACACTCTCAATCACTCTCTGACACTCTCAGACACTCTCTGACACACTCAGACACTCTCTGACACACTCAGACACTCTCTGACACTCTCAGACACTCTCTATCACTCTCTATCACTCTCTGACACTTTCTGACACTCTCAATCACTCTCTGACACTCTCAGACACTCTCTGACACACTCAGACACTCTCTGACACACTCAGGCACTCTCTGACACTCTCAGACACTCTCTATCACTCTCTATCACACTCTGACACCCTCTGACAATCTCTGACACTCTCTATCACTCTCTATCCCTAACTGACACTATCTGACACTCTCTGACACTCTCTGACATTCTCTGACACTCTCTATCAGTCTCTGACACACTGTATCACTCTCTGACACTCTCAGACACTCTCTATCTCTCTCTGACACTTTCTATCACTCTCTGACTCTCTCAGACGCTCTCAGACACACTCTATCACTCTCTGACACTTTCTGACACTCTCTGAAACATTCTATAACTCTCTGACACTCTTAATCACTCTTTGACACTCTCTGACACTCTCTGACACTCTCAGACACTCTCTATCACTCTCTGACACTCTCTGACACTTTCAGACACTCTCAATCACTCTCTGACACTCTCTGACACTTTCAGACACTCTCAATCACTCTCTGACACTCTCAGACACTCTCTGACACACTCAGACACTCTCTGACACTCTCTATCACTCTCTGACACTCTCTGACACTTTCAGACACTCAATCACTCTCTGACACTCTCTGACACTTTCAGACACTCTCAATCACTCTCTGACACACTCAGACACTCTCTGACACTCTCAGACACTCTCTATCACTCACTATCACTCTCTGACACTCTCAATCACTCTCTGACACTCTCAGACACTCTCTGACACACTCAGACACTCTCTGACACACTCAGACACTCAATCACTCTCTGACACTCTCTGACACTTTCAGACACTCTCAATCACTCTCTGACACACTCAGAAACTCTCTGACACTCTCAGACACTCTCTATCACTCACTATCACTCTCTGACACTCTCTGACAGTCTCCATCACTCTCTGACACTCTCAGACACTCTCTGACACACTCAGACACTCTCTGACACACTCAGACACTCTCTATCACTCTCTATCACTCTCTGACACTCTCTGACTCTCTCTGACACACTCAGACACTCTCTGACACTCTCTGACACTCTCTATCTCTCTCTGACACTCTCTGACACTCTCTATCACTCTCTATTACTCTCTGACACTCTCGGACACTCTCAATCACTCTCTGACACTTTCAGACTCTCTCAATCACTCTCTGACACTCTCAGACACTCTCTGACACTCTCCATCACTCTCTGACACTCTCTGACACTTTCAGACACTCTCAATCACTCTCTGACACACTCAGACACCCTCTGACACTCTCAGACACTCTCCATCACTCTATATCACTCTCTGACACTCTCAATCACTCTCTGACACTCTCTGACACTTTCAGACACTCTCAATCACTCTCTGACACACTCAGAAACTCTCTGACACTCTCAGACACTCTCTATCACTCACTATCACTCTCTGACACTCTCTGACAGTCTCCATCACTCTCTGACACTCTCAGACACTCTCTGACACACTCAGACACTCTCTGACACACTCAGACACTCTCTATCACTCTCTATCACTCTCTGACACTCTCTGACACTCTCTGACACTCTCTATCTCTCTCTGACACTCTCTGACACTCTCTATCACTCTCTATTACTCTCTGACACTCTCGGACACTCTCAATCACTCTCTGACACTTTCAGACTCTCTCAATCACTCTCTGACACTCTCAGACACTCTCTGACACTCTCCATCACTCTCTGACACTCTCTGACACTTTCAGACACTCTCAATCACTCTCTGACACACTCAGACACCCTCTGACACTCTCAGACACTCTCTATCACTCTATATCACTCTCTGACACTCTCAATCACTCTCTGACACTCTCAGACACTCTCTGACACACTCAGACACTCTCTGACACTCTCTGACACTTTCTGACACTCTCTGAAACTCTCTATAACTCTCTGACACTCTCAATCACTCTTTGACACTCTCTGACACTCTCTGACACTCTCAGACACTCTTTATCACTCTCTGACACTCTCTGACACTCTCTGACACACTCAGACACTCTCTGACACTCTCAGACACTCTCTATCACTCTCTGACACTATCTGACACTCTCAATCACTCTCTGACACTCTCAATCACTCTCTGACACTCTCAGACACTCTCAATCACTCTCTGACACTTTCAGACTCTCTCAATCACTCTCTGACACTCTCAGACACTCTCTGACACTTTCCATCACTCTCTGACACTCTCTGACACTTTCAGACACTCTCAATCACTCTCTGACACACTCAGACACCCTCTGACACTCTCAGACACTCTCTATCACTCTATATCACTCTCTGACACTCTCAATCACTCTCTGACACTCTCAGACACTCTCTGACACACTCAGACACTCTCTGACACTCTCTGACACTTTCTGACACTCTCTGAAACTCTCTATAACTCTCTGACACTCTCAATCACTCTTTGACACTCTCTGACACTCTCTGACACTCTCAGACACTCTTTATCACTCTCTGACACTCTTTGACACTCTCTGACACACTCAGACACTCTCAGACACTCTCAGACACTCTCTATCACTCTCTATCACTCTCTGACACTTTCTGACACTCTCAATCACTCTCTGACACTCTCAATCACTCTCTGACACTCTCTATCACTCTCTGACACTTTCTGACACTCTCAATCACTCTCTGACACTCTCTGACACTCTCTGACACACTCAGACACTCTCAGACACTCTCAGACACTCTCTATCACTCTCTATCACTCTCTGACACTTTCTGACACTCTCAATCACTCTCTGACACTCTCAATCACTCTCTGACACTCTCTATCACTCTCTGACACTTTCTGACACTCTCAATCACTCTCTGACACTCTCAGACACTCTCTGACACACTCAGACACTCTCTGACACTCTCTGACACTCTCTGACACTCTCTATCACTCTCTGACACTTTCTGACACTCTCAATCACTCTCTGACACTCTCTATCACTCTCTGACACTTTCTGACACTCTCAATCACTCTCTGACACTCTCAGACACTCTCTGACACACTCAGACACTCTCTGACACTCTCTGACACTCTCTGACACTCTCTATCACTCTCTGACACTTTCTGACACTCTCAATCACTCTCTGACACTCTCAATCACTCTCTGACACTCTCTATCACTCTCTGACACTTTCTGACACTCTCAATCACTCTCTGACACTCTCAGACACTCTCTGACACACTCAGACACTCTCTGACACTCTCTGACACTCTCTGACACTCTCTGACACACTCAGACACTCTCTGACACTCTCAGACACTCTCTATCACTCTCTATCCCTCTCTGACACTCTCTGACACTCTCTGACACTCTCTGACATTCTCTGACACTCTCTATCAGTCTCTGACACACTGTATCACTCTCTGACACTCTCAGACACTCTCTGTCTCTCTCTGACACTTCTATCACTCTCTGACTCTCTCAGACGCTCTCAGACACACTCTATCACTCTCTGACACTTTCTGACACTCTCTGAAACTCTCTATAACTCTCTGACACTCTCAATCACTCTTTGACACTCTCTGACACTCTCTGACACTCTCATACACTCTCTATCACTCTCTGACACTCTCTGACACTTTCAGACACTCTCAATCACTCTCTGACACTCTCTGACACTCTCTGACACTTTCAGACACTCTCAATCACTCTCTGACACTCTCAGACACTCTCTGACACACTCAGACACTCTCTGACACTCTCTATCACTCTCTGACACTCTCTGACACTTTCAGACACTCAATCACTCTCTGACACTCTCTGACACTTTCAGACACTCTCAATCACTCTCTGACACACTCAGACACTCTCTGACACTCTCAGACACTCTCTATCACTCACTATCACTCTCTGACACTCTCTGACACTCTCAATCACTCTCTGACACTCTCAGACACTCTCTGACAAACTCAGACACTCTCTGACACACTCAGACACTCAATCACTCTCTGACACTCTCTGACACTTTCAGACACTCTCAATCACTCTCTGACACACTCAGACACTCTCTGACAGTCTCAGACACTCTCTATCACTCACTATCACTCTCTGACACTCTCTGACACTCTCCATCACTCTCTGACACTCTCAGACACTCTCTGTCACTCTCTGACACTCTTAGACACTCTCTGACACACTCAGACACTCTCTGACACACTCAGACACTCTCTATCACTCTCTATCACTCTCTGACACTCTCTGACACTCTCTGACACACTCAGACACACTCAGACACTCTCTGACACTCTCTGACACTCTCTATCTCTCTCTGACACTCTCTGACACTCTCTGACACTCTCTATCACTCTCTATTACTCTCTGACACTCTCAGACACTCTCAATCACTCTCTGACACTTTCAGACACTCTCAAGCACTCTCTGACACACTCAGACACACTCAGACACTCTCTGACACTCTCTGACACTCTCTATCTCTCTCTGACACTCTCTGACACTCTCTGACACTCTCAGACACTCTCAATCACTCTCTGACACTTTCAGACACTCTCAAGCACTCTCTGACACTCTCAGACACTCTCTGACACTCTCCATCACTCTCTGGCACTCTCTGTCACTTTCAGACACTCTCAATCACTCTCTGACACACTCAGACACCCTCTGACACTCTCAGACACTCTCTATCACTCTATATCACTCTCTGACACTCTCAATCACTCTCTGACACTCTCAGACACTCTCTGACACACTCAGACACTCTCTGACACTCTCAGACACTCTCTATCACTCTCTATCAATCTCTGACACTCTCTGACACTCTCAGACACTCTCTGACACTCTCTGACACTTTCAGACACTCTCAATCACCCTCTGACACTCTCAGACACTTTCAGACACTCTCAATCACTCTCTGACACTCTCTGACACTCTCAATCACTCTCTGACACTCTCAGACACTCTCTGACAAACTCAGACACTCTCTGACACACTCAGACACTCAATCACTCTCTGACACTCTCTGACACTTTCAGACACTCTCAATCACTCTCTGACACACTCAGACACTCTCTGACACTCTCTGACACTTTCAGACACTCTCAATCACCCTCTGACACTCTCAGACACTTTCAGACACTCTCAATCACTCTCTGACACTCTCTGACACTCTCAGACACTCTCTGACACACTCAGACACTCTCTGACACTCTCTATCACTCTCTGACACTCTCTGACACTTTCAGACACTCAATCACTCTCTGACACTCTCTGACACTTTCAGACACTCTCAATCACTCTCTGACGCACTCAGACACTCTCTGACACTCTCAGACACACTCTATCACTCACTATCACTCTCTGACACTCTCTGACACTCTCTGACACTCTCAATCACTCTCTTACACTCTCAATCACTCTCTGACACACTCAGACACTCTCTGACACACTCAGACACTCTCTATCACTCTCTATCACTCTCTGACACTCTCTGACACTCTCTGACACTCTCTGACACACTCAGACACTCTCTGACACTCTCTGACACTCTCTAACTCTCTCTGACACTCTCTGACACTCTCTATCACTCTCTATTACTCTCTGACACTCTCAGACACTCTCTATCACTCTCTGACACTCTCTATCACTCTCTGACACTCTCTATCACTCTCTATCACACTCTGACACCCTCTGACAATCTCTGACACTCTCTATCACTCTCTATCCCTCTCTGACACTCTCTGACAATCTCTGACATTCTCTGACACTCTCTATCAGTCTCTGACACACTGTATCACTCTCTGACACTCTCAGACACTCTCTATCTCTCTCTGACACTCTCTATCACTCTCTGACTCTCTCAGACACTCTCAGACACTCTCCATCACTCTCTGGCACTATCTATCAGTCTCTGACACTCTCTGACACTGTCTGACACTCTCAGACGCTCTCAGACACTCTCTATCACTCTCTGACACTTTCTGACTCTCTCTATCACTCTCTGACACTCTCAATCACTCTCTGACACACTCAGACACTCTCTGACACTCTCAGACACTCTATATCACTCTCGATCACTCTCTGACACTCTCTGACACTCTCAATCACTCTCTGACACTCTCAGACACTGTCTGACACTCTCTGACACTCTCAATCACTCTCAGACACTCTCTATCACTCGCTGACACTCTCTGAGACTCTCAGACACTCTCTGACACTCTCTGACACTCTCTGACACTCTCTATCACTCTCTGACACTCTCAGACACTGTCTGACACTCTCTGACACTCTCAATCACTCTCAGACACTCTCTATCACTCTCTATCACTCGCTGACACTCTCTGAGACTCTCAGACACTCTCTGACACTCTCTGACACTCTCTGACACTTTCAGACACTCTCAGACACTCTCTATCACTCTCTATCACTCTCTGACACTTTCTGACACTCTCAATCACTCTCTGACACTCTCAGACACTCTCTGACACACTCAGACACTCTCTGACACACTCAGACACTCTCTGACACTCTCAGACACTCTCTATCACTCTCTATCACACTCTGACACCCTCTGACAATCTCTGACACTCTCTATCACTCTCTATCCCTCTCTGACACTCTCTGACACTCTCTGACATTCTCTGACACTCTCTATCAGTCTCTGACACACTGTATCACTCTCTGACACTCTCAGACACTCTCTATCTCTCTCTGACACTTTCTATCACTCTCTGACTCTCTCAGACACTCTCAGACACTCTCAATCACTCTCTGGCACTATCTATCATTCTCTGACACTCTCTGACACTGTCTGACACTCTCAGACGCTCTCAGACACACTCTATCACTCTCTGACACTTTCTGACACTCTCTGAATCTCTCTATAACTCTCTGACACTCTCAATCACTCTTTGACACTCTCTGACACTCTCAGACACTCTCTATCACTCTCTGACACTCTCTGACACTTTCAGACACTCTCAATCACTCTCTGACACTCTCTGACACTCTCTGACACACTCAGACACTCTCTATCACTCACTATCACTCTCTGACACTCTCTGACACTCTCAATCACTCTCTGACACTCTCTGACACTTTCAGACACTCACAATCACTCTCTGACACACTCAGACACTCTCTGACACTCTCAGACACTCTCTATCACTCACTATCACTCTCTGACACTCTCTGACACTCTCAATCACTCTCTGACACTCTCAGACACTCTTTGACACACTCAGACACTCACTGACACACTCAGACACTCTCTATCACTCTCTATCACTCTCTGACACTCTCTGACACTCTCTGACACACTCAGACACTCTCTGACACTCTCTGACACTCTCTATCTCTCTCTGACACTCTCTGACACTCTCTATCACTCTCTATTACTCTCTGACACTCTCAGACACTCTCTATCACTCTCTGACACTCTCTGACACTCTCAGACACTCTCTGACACTCTCTGACACTCTCAATCACTCTCTGACACTCTCAATCACTCTCTGACACACTCAGACACTCTCTATCACTCACTATCACTCTCTGACACTCTCTGACACTCTCAATCACTCTCTGACACTCTCAGACACTCTCTGACACACTCAGACACTCACTGACACACTCAGACACTCTCTATCACTCTCTATCACTCTCTGACACTCTCTGACACTCTCTGACACACTCAGACACTCTCTGACACTCTCTGACACTCTCTATCTCTCTCTGACACTCTCTGACACTCTCTATCACTCTCTATTACTCTCTGACACTCTCAGACACTCTCTATCACTCTCTGACACTCTCTGACACTCTCAGACACTCTCTGACACTCTCTGACACTCTCAATCACTCTCTGACACTCTCAGACACTGTCTGACACTCTCTGACACTCTCAATCACTCTCAGACACTCTCTATCACTCTCTATCACTCGCTGACACTCTCTGAGACTCTCAGACACTCTCTGACACTCTCTGACACACTCAGACACTTTCAGACACTCTCAATCACTCTCTGACACTCTCAGACACTCTCTGACACACTCAGACACTTTCTGACACTCTCAGACACTCTCTATCACTCTCTGACACTTTCTGACACTCTCAATCACTCTCTGACACTCTCAGACACTCTCTGACACACTCAGACACTCTCTGACACACTCAGACACTCTCTGACACTCTCAGACACTCTCTATCACTCTCTATCACACTCTGACACCCTCTGACAATCTCTGACACTCTCTATCACTCTCTATCCCTCTCTGACACTCTCTGACACTCTCTGACATTCTCTGACACTCTCTATCAGTCTCTGACACACTGTATCACTCTCTGACACTCTCAGACACTCTCTATCTCTCTCTGACACTTTCTATCACTCTCTGACTCTCTCAGACACTCTCAGACACTCTCAATCACTCTCTGGCACTATCTATCATTCTCTGACACTCTCTGACACTGTCTGACACTCTCAGACGCTCTCAGACACACTCTATCACTCTCTGACACTTTCTGACACTCTCTGAATCTCTCTATAACTCTCTGACACTCTCAATCACTCTTTGACACTCTCTGACACTCTCAGACACTCTCTATCACTCTCTGACACTCTCTGACACTTTCAGACACTCTCAATCACTCTCTGACACTCTCTGACACTCTCTGACACACTCAGACACTCTCTATCACTCACTATCACTCTCTGACACTCTCTGACACTCTCAATCACTCTCTGACACTCTCTGACACTTTCAGACACTCACAATCACTCTCTGACACACTCAGACACTCTCTGACACTCTCAGACACTCTCTATCACTCACTATCACTCTCTGACACTCTCTGACACTCTCAATCACTCTCTGACACTCTCAGACACTCTCTGACACACTCAGACACTCACTGACACACTCAGACACTCTCTATCACTCTCTATCACTCTCTGACACTCTCTGACACTCTCTGACACACTCAGACACTCTCTGACACTCTCTGACACTCTCTATCTCTCTCTGACACTCTCTGACACTCTCTATCACTCTCTATTACTCTCTGACACTCTCAGACACTCTCTATCACTCTCTGACACTCTCTGACACTCTCAGACACTCTCTGACACTCTCTGACACTCTCAATCACTCTCTGACACTCTCAATCACTCTCTGACACACTCAGACACTCTCTATCACTCACTATCACTCTCTGACACTCTCTGACACTCTCAATCACTCTCTGACACTCTCAGACACTCTCTGACACACTCAGACACTCACTGACACACTCAGACACTCTCTATCACTCTCTATCACTCTCTGACACTCTCTGACACTCTCTGACACACTCAGACACTCTCTGACACTCTCTGACACTCTCTATCTCTCTCTGACACTCTCTGACACTCTCTATCACTCTCTATTACTCTCTGACACTCTCAGACACTCTCTATCACTCTCTGACACTCTCTGACACTCTCAGACACTCTCTGACACTCTCTGACACTCTCAATCACTCTCTGACACTCTCAGACACTGTCTGACACTCTCTGACACTCTCAATCACTCTCAGACACTCTCTATCACTCTCTATCACTCGCTGACACTCTCTGAGACTCTCAGACACTCTCTGACACTCTCTGACACACTCAGACACTTTCAGACACTCTCAATCACTCTCTGACACTCTCAGACACTCTCTGACACACTCAGACACTTTCTGACACTCTCAGACACTCTCTATCACTCTCTGACACTTTCTGACACTCTCAATCACTCTCTGACACTCTCAGACACTCTCTGACACACTCAGACACTCTCTGACACACTCAGACACTCTCTGACACTCTCAGACACTCTCTATCACTCTCTATCACACTCTGACACCCTCTGACAATCTCTGACACTCTCTATCACTCTCTATCCCTCTCTGACACTCTCTGACACTCTCTGACATTCTCTGACACTCTCTATCAGTCTCTGACACACTGTATCACTCTCTGACACTCTCAGACACTCTCTATCTCTCTCTGACACTTTCTATCACTCTCTGACTCTCTCAGACACTCTCAGACACTCTCAATCACTCTCTGGCACTATCTATCATTCTCTGACACTCTCTGACACTGTCTGACACTCTCAGACGCTCTCAGACACACTCTATCACTCTCTGACACTTTCTGACACTCTCTGAATCTCTCTATAACTCTCTGACACTCTCAATCACTCTTTGACACTCTCTGACACTCTCTGACACTCTCAGACACTCTCTATCACTCTCTGACACTCTCTGACACTTTCAGACACTCTCAATCACTCTCTGACACTCTCTGACACTCTCTGACACTTTCAGACAATCTCAATCACTCTCTGACACTCTCAGACACTCTCTGACACACTCAGACACTCTCTATCACTCTCTGACACTCTCTGACACTTTCAGACACTCAATCACTCTCTGACACTCTCTGACACTTTCAGACACTCACAATCACTCTCTGACACACTCAGACACTCTCTGACACTCTCAGACACTCTCTATCACTCACTATCACTCTCTGACACTCTCTGACACTCTCAATCACTCTCTGACACTCTCTGACACTCTCTGACACTTTCAGACACTCTCAATCACTCTCTGACACTCTCTGACACTTTCAGACACTCAATCACTCTCTGACACTCTCTGACACTTTCAGACACTCACAATCACTCTCTGACACACTCAGACACTCTCTGACACTCTCAGACACTCTCTATCACTCACTATCACTCTCTGACACTCTCTGACACTCTCAATCACTCTCTGACACTCTCTGACACTCTCTGACACTTTCAGACACTCTCAATCACTCTCTGACACTCTCAGACACTCTCTGACACACTCAGACACTCTCTATCACTCTCTGACACTCTCTGACACTTTCAGACACTCAATCACTCTCTGACACTCTCTGACACTTTCAGACACTCACAATCACTCTCTGACACACTCAGACACTCTCTGACACTCTCAGACACTCTCTATCACTCACTATCACTCTCTGACACTCTCTGACACTCTCAATCACTCTCTGACACTCTCAGACACTCTCTGACACACTCAGACACTCTCTGACACACTCAGACACTCTCTATCACTCTCTATCACTCTCTGACACTCTCTGACACTCTCTGACACACTCAGACGCTCTCTGACACTCTCTGACACTCTCTATCTCTCTCTGACACTCTCTGACACTCTCTATCACTCTCTATTACTCTCTGACACTCTCAGACACTCTCTATCACACTCTGACACCCTCTGACAATCTCTGACACTCTCTATCACTCTCTATCCCTCTCTGACAATCTCTGACATTCTCTGACACTCTCTATCAGTCTCTGACACACTGTATCACTCTCTGACACTCTCAGACACTCTCTATCTCTCTCTGACACTCTCTATCACTCTCTGACTCTCTCAGACACTCTCAGACACTCTCCATCACTCTCTGGCACTATCTATCAGTCTCTGACACTCTCTGACACTGTCTGACACTCTCAGACGCTCTCAGACACTCTCTATCACTCTCTGACACTTTCTGACACTCTCTGACTCTCTCTATCACTCTCTGACACTCTCAATCACTCTCTGACACTCTCTGACACTCTCTGACACTCTCAGACACTCTCTATCACTCTCTGACACTCTCTGACACTTTCAGACACTCTCAATCACTCTCTGACACTCTCTGACACTTTCAGACACTCTCAATCACTCTCTGACACTCTCAGACACTCTCAGACACTCTCCATCACTCTCTGACACTCTCTAACACGTTCAGACACTCTCAATCACTCTCTGACACACTCAGACACCCTCTGACACTCTCAGACACTCTCTATCACTCTATATCACTCTCTGACACTCTCAATCACTCTCTGACACTCTCAGACACTCTCTGACACACTCAGACACTCTCTGACACTCTCAGACACTCTCTATCACTCTCTATCAATCTCTGACACTCTCTGACACTCTCAGGCACTCTCTGACACTCTCTGACACACTCAGACACTCTCTGACACTTTCAGACACTCTCAATCACTCTCTGACACACTCAGACACCCTCTGACACTCTCAGACACTCTCTATCACTCTATATCACTCTCTGACACTCTCAATCACTCTCTGACACTCTCAGACACTCTCTGACACACTCAGACACTCTCTGACACTCTCAGACACTCTCTATCACTCTCTATCAATCTCTGACACTCTCTGACACTCTCAGACACTCTCTGACACTTTCAGACACTCTCAATCACTCTCTGACACACTCAGACACCCTCTGACACTCTCAGACACTCTCTATCACTCTATATCACTCTCTGACACTCTCAATCACTCTCTGACACTCTCAGACACTCTCTGACACACTCAGACACTCTCTGACACTCTCAGACACTCTCTATCACTCTCTATCAATCTCTGACACTCTCTGACACTCTCAGACACTCTCTGACACTCTCTGACACACTCAGACACTCTCTGACACTTTCAGACACTCTCAATCACTCTCTGACACACTCAGACACCCTCTGACACTCTCAGACACTCTCTATCACTCTATATCACTCTCTGACACTCTCAATCACTCTCTGACACTCTCAGACACTCTCTGACACACTCAGACACTCTCTGACACTCTCTGACACTTTCTGACACTCTCTGAAACTCTCTATAACTCTCTGACACTCTCAATCACTCTTTGACACTCTCTGACACTCTCTGACACTCTCAGACACTCTTTATCACTCTCTGACACTCTCTGACACTCTCTGACACACTCAGACACTCTCTGACACTCTCAGACACTCTCTATCACTCTCTGACACTATCTAACACTCTCAATCACTCTCTGACACTCTCAATCACTCTCTGACACTCTCAGACACTCTCTGACACACTCAGACACTCTCTGACACTCTCTGACACTTTCTGACACTCTCTGAAACTCTCTATAACTCTCTGACACTCTCAATCACTCTTTGACACTCTCTGACACTCTCTGACACTCTCAGACACTCTTTATCACTCTCTGACACTCTCTGACACTCTCTGACACACTCAGACACTCTCTGACACTCTCAGACACTCTCTATCACTCTCTGACACTATCTAACACTCTCAATCACTCTCTGACACTCTCAATCACTCTCTGACACTCTCAGACACTCTCAATCACTCTCTGACACTTTCAGACTCTCTCAATCACTCTCTGACACTCTCAGACACTCTCTGACACTCTCCATCACTCTCTGACACTCTCTGACACTTTCAGACACTCTCAATCACTCTCTGACACACTCAGACACCCTCTGACACTCTCAGACACTCTCTATCACTCTATATCACTCTCTGACACTCTCAATCACTCTCTGACACTCTCAGACACTCTCTGACACACTCAGACACTCTCTGACACTCTCTGACACTTTCTGACACTCTCTGAAACTCTCTATAACTCTCTGACACTCTCAATCACTCTTTGACACTCTCTGACACTCTCTGACACTCTCAGACACTCTTTATCACTCTCTGACACTCTCTGACACTCTCTGACACACTCAGACACTCTCTGACACTCTCAGACACTCTCTATCACTCTCTATCACTCTCTGACACTTTCTGACACTCTCAATCACTCTCTGACACTCTCAATCACTCTCTGACACTCTCTATCACTCTCTGACACTTTCTGACACTCTCTGACACACTCAGACACTCTCTGACACTCTCAGACACTCTCTATCACTCTCTATCACTCTCTGACACTTTCTGACACTCTCAATCACTCTCTGACACTCTCAATCACTCTCTGACACTCTCTATCACTCTCTGACACTTTCTGACACTCTCAATCACTCTCTGACACTCTCAGACACTCTCTGACACACTCAGACACTCTCTGACACTCTCAGACACTCTCTATCACTCACTATCACTCTCTGACACTCTCTGACACTCTCAATCACTCTCTGACACTCTCTGACACTCTCTGACACTTTCTGACACTCTCAATCACTCTCTGACACTCTCAGACACTCTCTGACACACTCAGACACTCTCTGACACTCTCAGACACTCTCTATCACTCACTATCACTCTCTGACACTCTCTGACACTCTCAATCACTCTCTGACACTCTCTGACACTCTCTGACACTTTCAGACACTCTCAATCACTCTCTGACACTCTCAGACACTCTCTGACACACTCAGACACTCTCTATCACTCTCTGACACTCTCTGACACTTTCAGACACTCAATCACTCTCTGACACTCTCTGACACTTTCAGACACTCACAATCACTCTCTGACACACTCAGACACTCTCTGACACTCTCAGACACTCTCTATCACTCACTATCACTCTCTGACACTCTCTGACACTCTCAATCACTCTCTGACACTCTCAGACACTCTCTGACACACTCAGACACTCTCTGACACACTCAGACACTCTCTATCACTCTCTATCACTCTCTGACACTCTCTGACACTCTCTGACACACTCAGACGCTCTCTGACACTCTCTGACACTCTCTATCTCTCTCTGACACTCTCTGACACTCTCTATCACTCTCTATTACTCTCTGACACTCTCAGACACTCTCTATCACACTCTGACACCCTCTGACAATCTCTGACACTCTCTATCACTCTCTATCCCTCTCTGACAATCTCTGACATTCTCTGACACTCTCTATCAGTCTCTGACACACTGTATCACTCTCTGACACTCTCAGACACTCTCTATCTCTCTCTGACACTCTCTATCACTCTCTGACTCTCTCAGACACTCTCAGACACTCTCCATCACTCTCTGGCACTATCTATCAGTCTCTGACACTCTCTGACACTGTCTGACACTCTCAGACGCTCTCAGACACTCTCTATCACTCTCTGACACTTTCTGACACTCTCTGACTCTCTCTATCACTCTCTGACACTCTCAATCACTCTCTGACACTCTCTGACACTCTCTGACACTCTCAGACACTCTCTATCACTCTCTGACACTCTCTGACACTTTCAGACACTCTCAATCACTCTCTGACACTCTCTGACACTTTCAGACACTCTCAATCACTCTCTGACACTCTCAGACACTCTCAGACACTCTCCATCACTCTCTGACACTCTCTAACACGTTCAGACACTCTCAATCACTCTCTGACACACTCAGACACCCTCTGACACTCTCAGACACTCTCTATCACTCTATATCACTCTCTGACACTCTCAATCACTCTCTGACACTCTCAGACACTCTCTGACACACTCAGACACTCTCTGACACTCTCAGACACTCTCTATCACTCTCTATCAATCTCTGACACTCTCTGACACTCTCAGACACTCTCTGACACTCTCTGACACACTCAGACACTCTCTGACACTTTCAGACACTCTCAATCACTCTCTGACACACTCAGACACCCTCTGACACTCTCAGACACTCTCTATCACTCTATATCACTCTCTGACACTCTCAATCACTCTCTGACACTCTCAGACACTCTCTGACACACTCAGACACTCTCTGACACTCTCAGACACTCTCTATCACTCTCTATCAATCTCTGACACTCTCTGACACTCTCAGACACTCTCTGACACTTTCAGACACTCTCAATCACTCTCTGACACACTCAGACACCCTCTGACACTCTCAGACACTCTCTATCACTCTATATCACTCTCTGACACTCTCAATCACTCTCTGACACTCTCAGACACTCTCTGACACACTCAGACACTCTCTGACACTCTCAGACACTCTCTATCACTCTCTATCAATCTCTGACACTCTCTGACACTCTCAGACACTCTCTGACACTCTCTGACACACTCAGACACTCTCTGACACTTTCAGACACTCTCAATCACTCTCTGACACACTCAGACACCCTCTGACACTCTCAGACACTCTCTATCACTCTATATCACTCTCTGACACTCTCAATCACTCTCTGACACTCTCAGACACTCTCTGACACACTCAGACACTCTCTGACACTCTCTGACACTTTCTGACACTCTCTGAAACTCTCTATAACTCTCTGACACTCTCAATCACTCTTTGACACTCTCTGACACTCTCTGACACTCTCAGACACTCTTTATCACTCTCTGACACTCTCTGACACTCTCTGACACACTCAGACACTCTCTGACACTCTCAGACACTCTCTATCACTCTCTGACACTATCTAACACTCTCAATCACTCTCTGACACTCTCAATCACTCTCTGACACTCTCAGACACTCTCTGACACACTCAGACACTCTCTGACACTCTCTGACACTTTCTGACACTCTCTGAAACTCTCTATAACTCTCTGACACTCTCAATCACTCTTTGACACTCTCTGACACTCTCTGACACTCTCAGACACTCTTTATCACTCTCTGACACTCTCTGACACTCTCTGACACACTCAGACACTCTCTGACACTCTCAGACACTCTCTATCACTCTCTGACACTATCTAACACTCTCAATCACTCTCTGACACTCTCAATCACTCTCTGACACTCTCAGACACTCTCAATCACTCTCTGACACTTTCAGACTCTCTCAATCACTCTCTGACACTCTCAGACACTCTCTGACACTCTCCATCACTCTCTGACACTCTCTGACACTTTCAGACACTCTCAATCACTCTCTGACACACTCAGACACCCTCTGACACTCTCAGACACTCTCTATCACTCTATATCACTCTCTGACACTCTCAATCACTCTCTGACACTCTCAGACACTCTCTGACACACTCAGACACTCTCTGACACTCTCTGACACTTTCTGACACTCTCTGAAACTCTCTATAACTCTCTGACACTCTCAATCACTCTTTGACACTCTCTGACACTCTCTGACACTCTCAGACACTCTTTATCACTCTCTGACACTCTCTGACACTCTCTGACACACTCAGACACTCTCTGACACTCTCAGACACTCTCTATCACTCTCTATCACTCTCTGACACTTTCTGACACTCTCAATCACTCTCTGACACTCTCAATCACTCTCTGACACTCTCTATCACTCTCTGACACTTTCTGACACTCTCTGACACACTCAGACACTCTCTGACACTCTCAGACACTCTCTATCACTCTCTATCACTCTCTGACACTTTCTGACACTCTCAATCACTCTCTGACACTCTCAATCACTCTCTGACACTCTCTATCACTCTCTGACACTTTCTGACACTCTCAATCACTCTCTGACACTCTCAGACACTCTCTGACACACTCAGACACTCTCTGACACTCTCTGACACTCTCTGACACTCTCTATCACTCTCTGACACTTTCTGACACTCTCAATCACTCTCTGACACTCTCAATCACTCTCTGACACTCTCTATCACTCTCTGACACTTTCTGACACTCTCAATCACTCTCTGACACTCTCAGACACTCTCTGACACACTCAGACACTCTCTGACACTCTCTGACACTCTCTGACACTCTCTGACACACTCAGACACTCTCTGACACTCTCAGACACTCTCTATCACTCTCTATCCCTCTCTGACACTCTCTGACACTCTCTGACACTCTCTGACATTCTCTGACACTCTCTATCAGTCTCTGACACACTGTATCACTCTCTGACACTCTCAGACACTCTCTGTCTCTCTCTGACACTTCTATCACTCTCTGACTCTCTCAGACGCTCTCAGACACACTCTATCACTCTCTGACACTTTCTGACACTCTCTGAAACTCTCTATAACTCTCTGACACTCTCAATCACTCTTTGACACTCTCTGACACTCTCTGACACTCTCATACACTCTCTATCACTCTCTGACACTCTCTGACACTTTCAGACACTCTCAATCACTCTCTGACACTCTCTGACACTCTCTGACACTTTCAGACACTCTCAATCACTCTCTGACACTCTCAGACACTCTCTGACACACTCAGACACTCTCTGACACTCTCTATCACTCTCTGACACTCTCTGACACTTTCAGACACTCAATCACTCTCTGACACTCTCTGACACTTTCAGACACTCTCAATCACTCTCTGACACACTCAGACACTCTCTGACACTCTCAGACACTCTCTATCACTCACTATCACTCTCTGACACTCTCTGACACTCTCAATCACTCTCTGACACTCTCAGACACTCTCTGACAAACTCAGACACTCTCTGACACACTCAGACACTCAATCACTCTCTGACACTCTCTGACACTTTCAGACACTCTCAATCACTCTCTGACACACTCAGACACTCTCTGACAGTCTCAGACACTCTCTATCACTCACTATCACTCTCTGACACTCTCTGACACTCTCCATCACTCTCTGACACTCTCAGACACTCTCTGTCACTCTCTGACACTCTTAGACACTCTCTGACACACTCAGACACTCTCTGACACACTCAGACACTCTCTATCACTCTCTATCACTCTCTGACATTCTCTGACACTCTCTGACACACTCAGACACACTCAGACACTCTCTGACACTCTCTGACACTCTCTATCTCTCTCTGACACTCTCTGACACTCTCTGACACTCTCTATCACTCTCTATTACTCTCTGACACTCTCAGACACTCTCAATCACTCTCTGACACTTTCAGACACTCTCAAGCACTCTCTGACACACTCAGACACACTCAGACACTCTCTGACACTCTCTGACACTCTCTATCTCTCTCTGACACTCTCTGACACTCTCTGACACTCTCAGACACTCTCAATCACTCTCTGACACTTTCAGACACTCTCAAGCACTCTCTGACACTCTCAGACACTCTCTGACACTCTCCATCACTCTCTGGCACTCTCTGTCACTTTCAGACACTCTCAATCACTCTCTGACACACTCAGACACCCTCTGACACTCTCAGACACTCTCTATCACTCTATATCACTCTCTGACACTCTCAATCACTCTCTGACACTCTCAGACACTCTCTGACACACTCAGACACTCTCTGACACTCTCAGACACTCTCTATCACTCTCTATCAATCTCTGACACTCTCTGACACTCTCAGACACTCTCTGACACTCTCTGACACTTTCAGACACTCTCAATCACCCTCTGACACTCTCAGACACTTTCAGACACTCTCAATCACTCTCTGACACTCTCTGACACTCTCAATCACTCTCTGACACTCTCAGACACTCTCTGACAAACTCAGACACTCTCTGACACACTCAGACACTCAATCACTCTCTGACACTCTCTGACACTTTCAGACACTCTCAATCACTCTCTGACACACTCAGACACTCTCTGACACTCTCAGACACTCTCTATCACTCACTATCACTCTCTGACACTCTCTGACACTCTCCATCACTCTCTGACACTCTCAGACACTCTCTGACACACTCAGACACTCTCTATCACTCTCTATCACTCTCTGACACTCTCTGACACACTCAGACACTCTCTGACACTCTCTGACACTCTCTGACACTCTCTATCTCTCTCTGACACTCTCTGACACTCTCTATCACTCTCTATTACTCTCTGACACTCTCAGACACTCTCAATCACTCTCTGACACTTTCAGACACTCTCAAGCACTCTCTGACACTCTCAGACACTCTCTGACACTCTCCATCACTCTCTGACACACTCTGACACTTTCAGACACTCTCAATCACTCTCTGACACACTCAGACACCCTCTGACACTCTCAGACACTCTCTATCACTCTTTCACTCTCTGACACTCTCAATCACTCTCTGACACTCTCAGACACTCTCTGACACACTCAGACACTCTCTGACACTCTCAGACACTCTCTATCACTCTCTATCAATCTCTGACACTCTCTGACACTCTCAGACACTCTCTGACACTCTCTGACACTTTCAGACACTCTCAATCACCCTCTGACACTCTCAGACACTTTCAGACACTCTCAATCACTCTCTGACACTCTCTGACACTCTCAGACACTCTCTGACACACTCAGACACTCTCTGACACTCTCTATCACTCTCTGACACTCTCTGACACTTTCAGACACTCAATCACTCTCTGACACTCTCTGACACTTTCAGACACTCTCAATCACTCTCTGACGCACTCAGACACTCTCTGACACTCTCAGACACACTCTATCACTCACTATCACTCTCTGACACTCTCTGACACTCTCTGACACTCTCAATCACTCTCTTACACTCTCAATCACTCTCTGACACACTCAGACACTCTCTGACACACTCAGACACTCTCTATCACTCTCTATCACTCTCTGACACTCTCTGACACTCTCTGACACTCTCTGACACACTCAGACACTCTCTGACACTCTCTGACACTCTCTAACTCTCTCTGACACTCTCTGACACTCTCTATCACTCTCTATTACTCTCTGACACTCTCAGACACTCTCTATCACTCTCTGACACTCTCTATCACTCTCTGACACTCTCTATCACTCTCTATCACACTCTGACACCCTCTGACAATCTCTGACACTCTCTATCACTCTCTATCCCTCTCTGACACTCTCTGACAATCTCTGACATTCTCTGACACTCTCTATCAGTCTCTGACACACTGTATCACTCTCTGACACTCTCAGACACTCTCTATCTCTCTCTGACACTCTCTATCACTCTCTGACTCTCTCAGACACTCTCAGACACTCTCCATCACTCTCTGGCACTATCTATCAGTCTCTGACACTCTCTGACACTGTCTGACACTCTCAGACGCTCTCAGACACTCTCTATCACTCTCTGACACTTTCTGACTCTCTCTATCACTCTCTGACACTCTCAATCACTCTCTGACACACTCAGACACTCTCTGACACTCTCAGACACTCTATATCACTCTCGATCACTCTCTGACACTCTCTGACACTCTCAATCACTCTCTGACACTCTCAGACACTGTCTGACACTCTCTGACACTCTCAATCACTCTCAGACACTCTCTATCACTCGCTGACACTCTCTGAGACTCTCAGACACTCTCTGACACTCTCTGACACTCTCTATCACTCTCTGACACTCTCAGACACTGTCTGACACTCTCTGACACTCTCAATCACTCTCAGACACTCTATATCACTCTCGATCACTCTCTGACACTCTCTGACACTCTCAATCACTCTCTGACACTCTCAGACACTGTCTGACACTCTCTGACACTCTCAATCACTCTCAGACACTCTCTATCACTCGCTGACACTCTCTGAGACTCTCAGACACTCTCTGACACTCTCTGACACTCTCTATCACTCTCTGACACTCTCAGACACTGTCTGACACTCTCTGACACTCTCAATCACTCTCAGACACTCTCTATCACTCTCTATCACTCGCTGACACTCTCTGAGACTCTCAGACACTCTCTGACACTCTCTGACACTCTCTGACACTTTCAGACACTCTCAATCACTCTCTGACACTCTCAGACACTCTCTGACACACTCAGACACTTTCTGACACTCTCAGACACTCTCTATCACTCTCTATCACTCTCTGACACTTTCTGACACTCTCAATCACTCTCTGACACTCTCAGACACTCTCTGACACACTCAGACACTCTCTGACACACTCAGACACTCTCTGACACTCTCAGACACTCTCTATCACTCTCTATCACACTCTGACACCCTCTGACAATCTCTGACACTCTCTATCACTCTCTATCCCTCTCTGACACTCTCTGACACTCTCTGACATTCTCTGACACTCTCTATCAGTCTCTGACACACTGTATCACTCTCTGACACTCTCAGACACTCTCTATCTCTCTCTGACACTTTCTATCACTCTCTGACTCTCTCAGACACTCTCAGACACTCTCAATCACTCTCTGGCACTATCTATCATTCTCTGACACTCTCTGACACTGTCTGACACTCTCAGACGCTCTCAGACACACTATATCACTCTCTGACACTTTCTGACACTCTCTGAATCTCTCTATAACTCTCTGACACTCTCAATCACTCTTTGACACTCTCTGACACTCTCTGACACTCTCAGACACTCTCTATCACTCTCTGACACTCTCTGACACTCTCTGACACTCTCAATCACTCTCTGACACTCTCTGACACTTTCAGACACTCACAATCACTCTCTGACACACTCAGACACTCTCTGACACTCTCAGACACTCTCTATCACTCACTATCACTCTCTGACACTCTCTGACACTCTCAATCACTCTCTGACACTCTCAGACACTCTCTGACACACTCAGACACTCACTGACACACTCAGACACTGTCTATCACTCTCTATCACTCTCTGACACTCTCTGACACTCTCTGACACACTCAGACACTCTCTGACACTCTCTGACACTCTCTATCTCTCTCTGACACTCTCTGACACTCTCTATCACTCTCTATTACTCTCTGACACTCTCAGACACTCTCTATCACTCTCTGACACTCTCTGACACTCTCAGACACTCTCTGACACTCTCTGACACTCTCAATCACTCTCTGACACTCTCAGACACTGTCTGACACTCTCTGACACTCTCAATCACTCTCAGACACTCTCTATCACTCTCTATCACTCGCTGACACTCTCTGAGACTCTCAGACACTCTCTGACACTCTCTGACACACTCAGACACTTTCAGACACTCTCAATCACTCTCTGACACTCTCAGACACTCTCTGACACACTCAGACACTTTCTGACACTCTCAGACACTCTCTATCACTCTCTGACACTTTCTGACACTCTCAATCACTCTCTGACACTCTCAGACACTCTCTGACACACTCAGACACTCTCTGACACACTCAGACACTCTCTGACACTCTCAGACACTCTCTATCACTCTCTATCACACTCTGACACCCTCTGACAATCTCTGACACTCTCTATCACTCTCTATCCCTCTCTGACACACTGTATCACTCTCTGACACTCTCAGACACTCTCTATCTCTCTCTGACACTTTCTATCACTCTCTGACTCTCTCAGACACTCTCAGACACTCTCAATCACTCTCTGGCACTATCTATCATTCTCTGACACTCTCTGACACTGTCTGACACTCTCAGACGCTCTCAGACACACTCTATCACTCTCTGACACTTTCTGACACTCTCTGAATCTCTCTATAACTCTCTGACACTCTCAATCACTCTTTGACACTCTCTGACACTCTCTGACACTCTCAGACACTCTCTATCACTCTCTGACACTCTCTGACACTTTCAGACACTCTCAATCACTCTCAATCACTCTCTGACACTCTCAGACACTCTCTGACACACTCAGACACTCTCTGACACTCTCTATCACTCTCTGACACTCTCTGACACTTTCAGACACTCAATCACTCTCTGACACTCTCTGACACTTTCAGACACTCTCAATCACTCTCTGACACACTCAGACACTCTCTGACACTCTCAGACACTCTCTATCACTCACTATCACTCTCTGACACTCTCTGACACTCTCAATCACTCTCTGACACTCTCAGACACTCTCTGACAAACTCAGACACTCTCTGACACACTCAGACACTCAATCACTCTCTGACACTCTCTGACACTTTCAGACACTCTCAATCACTCTCTGACACACTCAGACACTCTCTGACAGTCTCAGACACTCTCTATCACTCACTATCACTCTCTGACACTCTCTGACACTCTCCATCACTCTCTGACACACTCAGACACACTCAGACACTCTCTGACACTCTCTGACACTCTCTATCTCTCTCTGACACTCTCTGACACTCTCTGACACTCTCAGACACTCTCAATCACTCTCTGACAATTTCAGACACTCTCAAGCACTCTCTGACACTCTCAGACACTCTCTGACACTCTCCATCACTCTCTGGCACTCTCTGTCACTTTCAGACACTCTCAATCACTCTCTGACACACTCAGACACCCTCTGACACTCTCAGACACTCTCTATCACTCTATATCACTCTCTGACACTCTCAATCGCTCTCTGACACTCTCAGACACTCTCTGACACACTCAGACACTCTCTGACACTCTCAGACACTCTCTATCACTCTCTATCAATCTCTGACACTCTCTGACACTCTCAGACACTCTCTGACACTCTCTGACACTTTCAGACACTCTCAATCACCCTCTGACACTCTCAGACACTTTCAGACACTCTCAATCACTCTCTGACACTCTCTGACACTCTCAATCACTCTCTGACACTCTCAGACACTCTCTGACAAACTCAGACACTCTCTGACACACTCAGACACTCAATCACTCTCTGACACTCTCTGACACTTTCAGACACTCTCAATCACTCTCTGACACACTCAGACACTCTCTGACACTCTCAGACACTCTCTATCACTCACTATCACTCTCTGACACTCTCTGACACTCTCCATCACTCTCTGACACTCTCAGACACTCTCTGACACACTCAGACACTCTCTATCACTCTCTATCACTCTCTGACACTCTCTGACACACTCAGACACTCTCTGACACTCTCTGACACTCTCTGACACTCTCTATCTCTCTCTGACACTCTCTGACACTCTCTATCACTCTCTATTACTCTCTGACACTCTCAGACACTCTCAATCACTCTCTGACACTTTCAGACACTCTCAAGCACTCTCTGACACTCTCAGACACTCTCTGACACTCTCCATCACTCTCTGACACACTCTGACACTTTCAGACACTCTCAATCACTCTCTGACACACTCAGACACCCTCTGACACTCTCAGACACTCTCTATCACTCTTTCACTCTCTGACACTCTCAATCACTCTCTGACACTCTCAGACACTCTCTGACACACTCAGACACTCTCTGACACTCTCAGACACTCTCTATCACTCTCTATCAATCTCTGACACTCTCTGACACTCTCAGACACTCTCTGACACTCTCTGACACTTTCAGACACTCTCAATCACCCTCTGACACTCTCAGACACTTTCAGACACTCTCAATCACTCTCTGACACTCTCTGACACTCTCAGACACTCTCTGACACACTCAGACACTCTCTGACACTCTCTATCACTCTCTGACACTCTCTGACACTTTCAGACACTCAATCACTCTCTGACACTCTCTGACACTTTCAGACACTCTCAATCACTCTCTGACGCACTCAGACACTCTCTGACACTCTCAGACACACTCTATCACTCACTATCACTCTCTGACACTCTCTGACACTCTCTGACACTCTCAATCACTCTCTTACACTCTCAATCACTCTCTGACACACTCAGACACTCTCTGACACACTCAGACACTCTCTATCACTCTCTATCACTCTCTGACACTCTCTGACACTCTCTGACACTCTCTGACACACTCAGACACTCTCTGACACTCTCTGACACTCTCTAACTCTCTCTGACACTCTCTGACACTCTCTATCACTCTCTATTACTCTCTGACACTCTCAGACACTCTCTATCACTCTCTGACACTCTCTATCACTCTCTGACACTCTCTATCACTCTCTATCACACTCTGACACCCTCTGACAATCTCTGACACTCTCTATCACTCTCTATCCCTCTCTGACACTCTCTGACAATCTCTGACATTCTCTGACACTCTCTATCAGTCTCTGACACACTGTATCACTCTCTGACACTCTCAGACACTCTCTATCTCTCTCTGACACTCTCTATCACTCTCTGACTCTCTCAGACACTCTCAGACACTCTCCATCACTCTCTGGCACTATCTATCAGTCTCTGACACTCTCTGACACTGTCTGACACTCTCAGACGCTCTCAGACACTCTCTATCACTCTCTGACACTTTCTGACTCTCTCTATCACTCTCTGACACTCTCAATCACTCTCTGACACACTCAGACACTCTCTGACACTCTCAGACACTCTATATCACTCTCGATCACTCTCTGACACTCTCTGACACTCTCAATCACTCTCTGACACTCTCAGACACTGTCTGACACTCTCTGACACTCTCAATCACTCTCAGACACTCTCTATCACTCGCTGACACTCTCTGAGACTCTCAGACACTCTCTGACACTCTCTGACACTCTCTATCACTCTCTGACACTCTCAGACACTGTCTGACACTCTCTGACACTCTCAATCACTCTCAGACACTCTCTATCACTCTCTATCACTCGCTGACACTCTCTGAGACTCTCAGACACTCTCTGACACTCTCTGACACTCTCTGACACTTTCAGACACTCTCAATCACTCTCTGACACTCTCAGACACTCTCTGACACACTCAGACACTTTCTGACACTCTCAGACACTCTCTATCACTCTCTATCACTCTCTGACACTTTCTGACACTCTCAATCACTCTCTGACACTCTCAGACACTCTCTGACACACTCAGACACTCTCTGACACACTCAGACACTCTCTGACACTCTCAGACACTCTCTATCACTCTCTATCACACTCTGACACCCTCTGACAATCTCTGACACTCTCTATCACTCTCTATCCCTCTCTGACACTCTCTGACACTCTCTGACATTCTCTGACACTCTCTATCAGTCTCTGACACACTGTATCACTCTCTGACACTCTCAGACACTCTCTATCTCTCTCTGACACTTTCTATCACTCTCTGACTCTCTCAGACACTCTCAGACACTCTCAATCACTCTCTGGCACTATCTATCATTCTCTGACACTCTCTGACACTGTCTGACACTCTCAGACGCTCTCAGACACACTATATCACTCTCTGACACTTTCTGACACTCTCTGAATCTCTCTATAACTCTCTGACACTCTCAATCACTCTTTGACACTCTCTGACACTCTCTGACACTCTCAGACACTCTCTATCACTCTCTGACACTCTCTGACACTTTCAGACACTCTCAATCACTCTCTGACACTCTCTGACACTCTCTGACACACTCAGACACTCTCTGACACACTCAGACACTCTCTGACACTCTCAGACACTCTCTATCACTCTCTATCACACTCTGACACCCTCTGACAATCTCTGACACTCTCTATCACTCTCTATCCCTCTCTGACACTCTCTGACACTCTCTGACATTCTCTGACACTCTCTATCAGTCTCTGACACACTGTATCACTCTCTGACACTCTCAGACACTCTCTATCTCTCTCTGACACTTTCTATCACTCTCTGACTCTCTCAGACACTCTCAGACACTCTCAATCACTCTCTGGCACTATCTATCATTCTCTGACACTCTCTGACACTGTCTGACACTCTCAGACGCTCTCAGACACACTATATCACTCTCTGACACTTTCTGACACTCTCTGAATCTCTCTATAACTCTCTGACACTCTCAATCACTCTTTGACACTCTCTGACACTCTCTGACACTCTCAGACACTCTCTATCACTCTCTGACACTCTCTGACACTTTCAGACACTCTCAATCACTCTCTGACACTCTCTGACACTCTCTGACACACTCAGACACTCTCTATCACTCACTATCACTCTCTGACACTCTCTGACACTCTCAATCACTCTCTGACACTCTCTGACACTTTCAGACACTCACAATCACTCTCTGACACACTCAGACACTCTCTGACACTCTCAGACACTCTCTATCACTCACTATCACTCTCTGACACTCTCTGACACTCTCAATCACTCTCTGACACTCTCTGACACTCTCAGACACTCTCTGACACTCTCAGACACTCTCTATCACTCACTATCACTCACTATCACTCTCTGACACTCTCTGACACTCTCAATCACTCTCTGACACTCTCAGACACTCTCTGACACACTCAGACACTCACTGACACACTCAGACACTCTCTATCACTCTCTATCACTCTCTGACACTCTCTGACACTCTCTGACACACTCAGACACTCTCTGACACTCTCTGACACTCTCTATCTCTCTCTGACACTCTCTGACACTCTCTATCACTCTCTATTACTCTCTGACACTCTCAGACACTCTCTATCACTCTCTGACACTCTCTGACACTCTCAGACACTCTCTGACACTCTCTGACACTCTCAATCACTCTCTGACACTCTCAATCACTCTCTGACACTCTCAGACACTGTCTGACACTCTCTGACACTCTCAATCACTCTCAGACACTCTCTATCACTCTCTATCACTCGCTGACACTCTCTGAGACTCTCAGACACTCTCTGACACTCTCTGACACACTCAGACACTTTCAGACACTCTCAATCACTCTCTGACACTCTCAGACACTCTCTGACACACTCAGACACTTTCTGACACTCTCAGACACTCTCTATCACTCTCTGACACTTTCTGACACTCTCAATCACTCTCTGACACTCTCAGACACTCTCTGACACACTCAGACACTCTCTGACACACTCAGACACTCTCTGACACTCTCAGACACTCTCTATCACTCTCTATCACACTCTGACACCCTCTGACAATCTCTGACACTCTCTATCACTCTCTATCCCTCTCTGACACTCTCTGACACTCTCTGACATTCTCTGACACTCTCTATCAGTCTCTGACACACTGTATCACTCTCTGACACTCTCAGACACTCTCTATCTCTCTCTGACACTTTCTATCACTCTCTGACTCTCTCAGACACTCTCAGACACTCTCAATCACTCTCTGGCACTATCTATCATTCTCTGACACTCTCTGACACTGTCTGACACTCTCAGACGCTCTCAGACACACTCTATCACTCTCTGACACTTTCTGACACTCTCTGAATCTCTCTATAACTCTCTGACACTCTCAATCACTCTTTGACACTCTCTGACACTCTCTGACACTCTCAGACACTCTCTATCACTCTCTGACACTCTCTGACACTTTCAGACACTCTCAATCACTCTCTGACACTCTCTGACACTCTCTGACACTTTCAGACAATCTCAATCACTCTCTGACACTCTCAGACACTCTCTGACACACTCAGACACTCTCTATCACTCTCTGACACTCTCTGACACTTTCAGACACTCAATCACTCTCTGACACTCTCTGACACTTTCAGACACTCACAATCACTCTCTGACACACTCAGACACTCTCTGACACTCTCAGACACTCTCTATCACTCACTATCACTCTCTGACACTCTCTGACACTCTCAATCACTCTCTGACACTCTCTGACACTCTCTGACACTTTCAGACACTCTCAATCACTCTCTGACACTCTCTGACACTTTCAGACACTCAATCACTCTCTGACACTCTCTGACACTTTCAGACACTCACAATCACTCTCTGACACACTCAGACACTCTCTGACACTCTCAGACACTCTCTATCACTCACTATCACTCTCTGACACTCTCTGACACTCTCAATCACTCTCTGACACTCTCTGACACTCTCTGACACTTTCAGACACTCTCAATCACTCTCTGACACTCTCAGACACTCTCTGACACACTCAGACACTCTCTATCACTCTCTGACACTCTCTGACACTTTCAGACACTCAATCACTCTCTGACACTCTCTGACACTTTCAGACACTCACAATCACTCTCTGACACACTCAGACACTCTCTGACACTCTCAGACACTCTCTATCACTCACTATCACTCTCTGACACTCTCTGACACTCTCAATCACTCTCTGACACTCTCAGACACTCTCTGACACACTCAGACACTCTCTGACACACTCAGACACTCTCTATCACTCTCTATCACTCTCTGACACTCTCAGACACTCTCTGACACACTCAGACGCTCTCTGACACTCTCTGACACTCTCTATCTCTCTCTGACACTCTCTGACACTCTCTATCACTCTCTATTACTCTCTGACACTCTCAGACACTCTCTATCACACTCTGACACCCTCTGACAATCTCTGACACTCTCTATCACTCTCTATCCCTCTGTGACAATCTCTGACATTCTCTGACACTCTCTATCAGTCTCTGACACACTGTATCACTCTCTGACACTCTCAGACACTCTCTATCTCTCTCTGACACTCTCTATCACTCTCTGACTCTCTCAGACACTCTCAGACACTCTCCATCACTCTCTGGCACTATCTATCAGTCTCTGACACTCTCTGACACTGTCTGACACTCTCAGACGCTCTCAGACACTCTCTATCACTCTCTGACACTTTCTGACACTCTCTGACTCTCTCTATCACTCTCTGACACTCTCAATCACTCTCTGACACTCTCTGACACTCTCTGACACTCTCAGACACTCTCTATCACTCTCTGACACTCTCTGACACTTTCAGACACTCTCAATCACTCTCTGACACTCTCTGACACTTTCAGACACTCTCAATCACTCTCTGACACTCTCAGACACTCTCAGACACTCTCCATCACTCTCTGACACTCTCTAACACGTTCAGACACTCTCAATCACTCTCTGACACACTCAGACACCCTCTGACACTCTCAGACACTCTCTATCACTCTATATCACTCTCTGACACTCTCAATCACTCTCTGACACTCTCAGACACTCTCTGACACACTCAGACACTCTCTGACACTCTCAGACACTCTCTATCACTCTCTATCAATCTCTGACACTCTCTGACACTCTCAGACACTCTCTGACACTCTCTGACACTTTCAGACACTCTCAATCACTATCTGACACACTCAGACACCCTCTGACACTCTCAGACACTCTCTATCACTCTATATCACTCTCTGACACTCTCAATCACTCTCTGACGCTCTCAGACACTCTCTGACACTCTCAATCACTCTCTGACACTCTCAGACACTTTCAGACACTCTCAATCACTCTCTGACACTCTCAGACACTCTCTGACACACTCAGACACTCTCTGACACTTTCTGTCACTCTCTGACACTCTCTGACACTTTCAGAGACTCAATCACTCTATGACACTCTCTGACACTTTCAGACACTCTCAATCACTCTGTGACGCACTCAGACACTCTCTGACACTCTCAGACCCTCTCTATCACTCACTATCACTCTCTTTCACTCTCTGACACTGTAAATCACTCTCTGACACTCTCTGACACTCTCAGACACTCTCTGACACACTCAGACACTCTCTGACACACTCAGACACTCTCTATCACTCTCTATCACTCTCTGACACTCTCTGACACTCTCTGACACACTCAGACACTCTCTGACACTCTCTGACACTCTCTAACTCTCTCTGACACTCTCTGACACTTTCTATCACTCTCTATTACTCTCTGACACTCTCAGACACTCTCTATCACTCTCTGACACTCTCTGACACTCTCAGACACTCTCTATCACTCTCTGACACTCTCTATCACTCTCTATCACACTCTGACACCCTCTGACAATCTCTGACACCCTCTATCACTCTCTATCCCTCTCTGGCACTCTCTGACAATCTCTGACATTCTCTGACACTCTCTATCAGTCTCTGACACACTGTATCACTCTCTGACACTCTCAGACACTCTCTATCTCTCTCTGACACTCTCTATCACTCTCTGACTCTCTCAGACACTCTCAGACACTCTCCATCACTCTCTGGCACTATCTATCAGTCTCTGACACTCTCTGACACTGTCTGACACTCTCAGACGCTCTCAGACACTCTCTAACACTCTCTGACACTTTCTGACACTCTCTGACTCTCTCTATCACTCTCTGACACTCTCAATCACTCTCTGACACTCTCTGACACTCTCAGACACTCTCTATCACTCTCTGACACTCTCTGACACTTTCAGACACTCTCAATCACTCTCTGACACTCTCTGACACTCTCTGACACTTTCAGACACTCTCAATCACTCTCTGACACTCTCTGACACTTTCAGACACTCTCAATCACTCTCTGACACTCTCTGACACTCTCTGACACTTTCAGACACTCTCAATCACTCTCTGACACTCTCTGACACTTTCAGACACTCTCAATCACTCTCTGACACTCTCTGACACTCTCTGACACTTTCAGACACTCTCAATCACTCTCTGACACTCTCAGACACTCTCTGACACTCTCTGACACTTTCAGACACTCTCAATCACTCTCTGACACACTCAGACACCCTCTGACACTCTCAGACACTCTCTATCACTCTATATCACTCTCTGACACTCTCAATCACTCTCTGACACTCTCAGACACTCTCTGACACACTCAGACACTCTCTGACACTCTCAGACACTCTCTATCACTCTCTATCAATCTCTGACACTCTCAGACATTCTCTGACACTCTCTGACACTTTCAGACACTCTCAATCACTCTCTGACACTCTCAGACACTTTCAGACACTCTCAATCACTCTCTGACAATTTCAGACAATCTCAATCACTCTCTGACACTCTCAGACACTCTCTGACACACTCAGACACACTCTGACACTCTCTATCACTCTCTGACACTCTCTGACACTTTCAGACACTCTCAATCACTCTCTGACACTCTCTGGCACTTTCAGACACTCTCAATCACTCTCTGACACACTCAGACACTCTCTGACACTCTCAGACTCTCTCTATCACTCTCTGACACTCTCTGACACTCTCAATCACTCTCTATCACTCTCTATAACTCTCTGACACACTCAGACACACTCTCTCACTCTCTGACACTCTCTGACACTCTCTGACACTCTCTATCACTCTTTATCACTCTCTATCACTCTCTGACACACTCTGACAATCTCTGACACTCTCCATCACTCTCTGACACTCTCTATCACTCTCTATAATTCTCTGACACACTCAGACACACTCTCTCACTCTCTGACACTCTCTGACACTCTCTGACACTATCTATCACTCTTTATCACTCTCCATCACTCTCTGACACTCTCTGACACTTTCAGACACTCTCAATCACTCTCTGACACTCTCTGACACTTTCAGACACTCTCAATCACTCTCTGACTCACTCAGACACCCTCTGACACTCTCAGACACTCTCTATCACTCTATATCACTCTCTGACACTCTCTGACACTCTCAATCACTCTCTGACACTCTCTGACACTCTCTGACACTCTCTGACACTTTCAGACACTCTCAATCACTCTCTGGCACACTCTGACACTCTCAGACACTTTCAGACACTCTCAATCACTCTCTGACACTCTCTGACAATTTCAGACACTCTCAATCACTCTCTGACACTCTCAGACACTCTCTGACACACTCAGGCACTCTCTGACACTCTCTATCACTCTCTGACACTCTCTATCACTCTTTATCACTCTCTATCACTCTCTGACACACTCTGACAATCTCTGACACTCTCCATCACTCTCTTACACTCTCTGACACTTTCAGACACTCTCAATCACTCTCTGACACTCTCTGACACTTTCAGACACTCTCAATCACTCTCTGACACACTCAGACACCCTCTGACACTCTCAGACATTCTCTATCACTCTATATCACTCTCTGACACTCTCTGACACTCTCAATCACTCTCTGACACACTCAGACACTCTCTATCACTCTATATCACTCTCTGACACTCTCTGACACTCTCAATCACTCTCTGACACTCTCAGACACTCTCTGACACTTTCAGACACTCTCAATCACTCTCTGACACTCTCAGACACTCTCTGACACTTTCAGACACTCTCAATCACTCTCTGACACACTCAGACACTCTCTGACACTCTCAGACTCTCTCTATCACTCTATATCACTCTCTGACACTATCTGACACTCTCAATCACTCTCTGACACTCTCAGACACTCTCTGACACACTCAGGCACTCTCTGACACTCTCTATCACTCTCTGACACTCTCTATCACTCTTTATCACTCTCTATCACTCTCTGACACACTCTGACAATCTCTGACACTCTCCATCACTCTCTTACACTCTCTGACACTTTCAGACACTCTCAATCACTCTCTGACACACTCAGACACCCTCTGACACTCTCAGACACCCTCTATCACTCTATATCACTCTCTGACACTCTCTGACACTCTCAATCACTCTCTGACACTCTCAGACACTCTCTGACACACTCATACACACTCAGACACTCTCTGACACTCTCAGACACTCTCTGTCATTCTCTGTCAATCTCTGACACTCTCTGACACTCTCAGACACTCTCTGACACTCTCTGACACTCTCTGACACTCTCAGACACTCTCTGACACTTTCAGACACTCTCTGACACTCTCTGACACTTTCAGACACTCTCCATCACTCTCTGACACTCTCTGACACTTTCAGACACTTTCAATCACTCTCTGACACACTCAGACACTCTCTATCACTCTATATCACTCTCTGACACTCTCTGACACTCTCAATCACTCTCTGACACTCTCAGACACTCTCTGACACTTTCAGACACTCTCAATCACTCTCTGACACTCTCAATCACTCTCTGTCAATCTCTGTCAATCTCTGACACTCTCTGACACTCTCTGACACTCTCTGACACTCTCTGACACTTTCAGACACTCTCTGACACTCTCTGACACTTTCAGACACTCTCAATCACTCTCTGACACTCTCTGACACTTTCAGACACTTTCAATCACTCTCTGACACACTCAGACACTCTCTATCACTCTATATCACTCTCTGACACTCTCTGACACTCTCTGACACTCTCAGACACTCTCTGACACTTTCAGACACTCTCTGACACTCTCTGACACTTTCAGACACTCTCAATCACTCTCTGACACTCTCTGACACTTTCAGACACTCTCAATCACTCTCTGACACACTCAGACACTCTCTATCACTCTATATCACTCTCTGACACTCTCTGACACTCTCAATCACTCTCTGACACTCTCAGACACTCTCTGACACTTTCAGACACTCTCAATCACTCTCTGACACTCTCAATCACTCTCTGTCAATCTCTGTCAATCTCTGACACTCTCTGACACTCTCTGACACTCTCTGACACTCTCAGACACTCTCAGACACTTTCAGACACTCTCAATCACTCTCTGACACTCTCTGACACTTTCAGACACTTTCAATCACTCTCTGACACACTCAGACACTCTCTATCACTCTATATCACTCTCTGACACTCTCTGACACTCTCAATCACTCTCTGACACTCTCAGACACTCTCTGACACTTTCAGACACTCTCAATCACTCTCTGACACTCTCAATCACTCTCTGTCAATCTCTGTCAATCTCTGACACTCTCTGACACTCTCTGACACTCTCTGACACTCTCAGACACTTTCAGACACTCTCTGACACTCTCTGACACTTTCAGACACTCTCAATCACTCTCTGACACTCTCTGACACTTTCAGACACTTTCAATCACTCTCTGACACACTCAGACACTCTCTATCACTCTATATCACTCTCTGACACTCTCTGACACTCTCTGACACTCTCAGACACTCTCTGACACTTTCAGACACTCTCTGACACTCTCTGACACTTTCAGACACTCTCAATCACTCTCTGACACTCTCTGACACTTTCAGACACTTTCAATCACTCTCTGACACACTCAGACACTCTCTATCACTCTATATCACTCTCTGACACTCTCTGACACTCTCAATCACTCTCTGACACTCTCAGACACTCTCTGACACTTTCAGACACTCTCAATCACTCTCTGACACTCTCAGACACTCTCTGACACTTTCAGACACTCTCAAATACTCTCTGACACACTCAGACACTCTCTGACACTCTCAGACTCTCTCTATCACTCTCTGACACTCTCTGACACTCTCAATCACTCTCTGACACTCTCAGACACTCTCTGACACACTCAGATACTCTCTGACACTCTCAGACACTCTCTATCACTCTCGGACACTCTCTGACACTCTCAGACACTCTCTGACACTCTCTGACACTCTCTGACACTTTCAGACACTCTCAATCACTCTCTGACACTCTCAGACACTCTCTGATACACTCAGACACTCTCTGACACTCTCTGACACTCTCAGACACTCTCTGACACTCTCTGACACTCTCAATCACTCTCTGACACTCTCTATTACTCTCTGACACTCTCTGACACTCTCTGACACTCTCAGACACTCTCTGACACTCTCAGACACTCTCTATCACTCCATATCACACTCTGACACTCTCTATCACTCTCTATCAAACTCTGACACGCTCTGACACACTCACACAATCTCTATCACTCTCTGGCACTATCTGACACTCTCTGAAACTATCTGACACTCTCTATCACTCTCTGAAACCCTCTGACAATCTCTGACACTCTCAGACACTCTCTATCACTCTCTGACACTCACTGACACTCTCAGACACTCTCTATCACTCTCTATAACTCTCTGACACACTCAGACACACTCTCTCACTCTCTGACACTCTCTGACACTCTCTGACACTCTCTATCACTCTTTATCACTCTCTATCACTCTCTGACACACTCTGACAATCTCTGACACTCACTGACACTCTCAGACACACTCTGTCACTCTCAGACACTATCAGACATTCTCTATCACTCTCTGACACTCTCTCACATATTCTGACACTATCTGACACTCTCAGACACTCTCTGACACTCTCTATCACTCTATTACTCTCTGACACTCTCTGACACTTTCAGACACTCTCAATCACTCTCTGACACTCTCTGACACTCTCTGACACTTTCAGACACTCTCAATCACTCTCTGACACTCTCAGACACTCTCAGACACTCTCCATCACTCTCTGACACTCTCTAACACGTTCAGACACTCTCAATCACTCTCTGACACACTCAGACACCCTCTGACACTCTCAGACACTCTCTATCACTCTATATCACTCTCTGACACTCTCAATCACTCTCTGACACTCTCAGACACTCTCTGACACACTCAGACACTCTCTGACACTCTCAGACACTCTCTATCACTCTCTGTCAATCTCTGACACTCTCTGACACTCTCAGACACTCTCTGACACTCTCTGACACTTTCAGACACTCTCAATCACTATCTGACACACTCAGACACCCTCTGACACTCTCAGACACTCTCTATCACTCTATATCACTCTCTGACACTCTCAATCACTCTCTGACGCTCTCAGACACTCTCTGACACTCTCAATCACTCTCTGACACTTTCAGACACTCTCAATCACTCTCTGACACTCTCAGACACTCTCTGACACACTCAGACACTCTCTGACACTTTCTGTCACTCTCTGACACTCTCTGACACTTTCAGAGACTCAATCACTCTCTGACACTCTCTGACACTTTCAGACACTCTCAACCACTCTCTGACGCACTCAGACACTCTCTGACACTCTCAGACCCTCTCTATCACTCACTATCACTCTCTGACACTCTCTGACACTGTAAATCACTCTCTGACACTCTCTGACACTCTCAGACACTCTCTGACACACTCAGACACTCTCTGACACACTCAGACACTCTCTATCACTCTCTATCACTCTCTGACACTCTCTGACACTCTCTGACACTCTCTGACACCCTCAGACACTCTCTGACACTCTCTGACACTCTCTAACTCTCTCTGACACTCTCTGACACTTTCTATCACTCTCTATTACTCTCTGACACTCTCAGACACTCTCTACCACTCTCTGACACTCTCTGACACTCTCAGACACTCTCTATCACTCTCTGACACTCTCTATCACTCTCTATCACACTCTGACACCCTCTGACACTCTCAGACACTCTCTATCTCTCTCTGACACTTTCTATCACTCTCTGACTCTCTCAGACACTCTCAGACACTCTCAATCACTCTCTGGCACTATCTATCATTCTCTGACACTCTCTGACACTGTCTGACACTCTCAGACGCTCTCAGACACACTCTATCACTCTCTGACACTTTCTGACACTCTCTGAATCTCTCTATAACTCTCTGACACTCTCAATCACTCTTTGACACTCTCTGACACTCTCTGACACTCTCAGACACTCTCTATCACTCTCTGACACTCTCTGACACTTTCAGACACTCTCAATCACTCTCTGACACTCTCTGACACTCTCTGACACTTTCAGACAATCTCAATCACTCTCTGACACTCTCAGACACTCTCTGACACACTCAGACACTCTCTATCACTCTCTGACACTCTCTGACACTTTCAGACACTCAATCACTCTCTGACACTCTCTGACACTTTCAGACACTCACAATCACTCTCTGACACACTCAGACACTCTCTGACACTCTCAGACACTCTCTATCACTCACTATCACTCTCTGACACTCTCTGACACTCTCAATCACTCTCTGACACTCTCTGACACTCTCTGACACTTTCAGACACTCTCAATCACTCTCTGACACTCTCTGACACTTTCAGACACTCAATCACTCTCTGACACTCTCTGACACTTTCAGACACTCACAATCACTCTCTGACACACTCAGACACTCTCTGACACTCTCAGACACTCTCTATCACTCACTATCACTCTCTGACACTCTCTGACACTCTCAATCACTCTCTGACACTCTCTGACACTCTCTGACACTTTCAGACACTCTCAATCACTCTCTGACACTCTCAGACACTCTCTGACACACTCAGACACTCTCTATCACTCTCTGACACTCTCTGACACTTTCAGACACTCAATCACTCTCTGACACTCTCTGACACTTTCAGACACTCACAATCACTCTCTGACACACTCAGACACTCTCTGACACTCTCAGACACTCTCTATCACTCACTATCACTCTCTGACACTCTCTGACACTCTCAATCACTCTCTGACACTCTCAGACACTCTCTGACACACTCAGACACTCTCTGACACACTCAGACACTCTCTATCACTCTCTATCACTCTCTGACACTCTCAGACACTCTCTGACACACTCAGACGCTCTCTGACACTCTCTGACACTCTCTATCTCTCTCTGACACTCTCTGACACTCTCTATCACTCTCTATTACTCTCTGACACTCTCAGACACTCTCTATCACACTCTGACACCCTCTGACAATCTCTGACACTCTCTATCACTCTCTATCCCTCTCTGACAATCTCTGACATTCTCTGACACTCTCTATCAGTCTCTGACACACTGTATCACTCTCTGACACTCTCAGACACTCTCTATCTCTCTCTGACACTCTCTATCACTCTCTGACTCTCTCAGACACTCTCAGACACTCTCCATCACTCTCTGGCACTATCTATCAGTCTCTGACACTCTCTGACACTGTCTGACACTCTCAGACGCTCTCAGACACTCTCTATCACTCTCTGACACTTTCTGACACTCTCTGACTCTCTCTATCACTCTCTGACACTCTCAATCACTCTCTGACACTCTCTGACACTCTCTGACACTCTCAGACACTCTCTATCACTCTCTGACACTCTCTGACACTTTCAGACACTCTCAATCACTCTCTGACACTCTCTGACACTTTCAGACACTCTCAATCACTCTCTGACACTCTCAGACACTCTCAGACACTCTCCATCACTCTCTGACACTCTCTAACACGTTCAGACACTCTCAATCACTCTCTGACACACTCAGACACCCTCTGACACTCTCAGACACTCTCTATCACTCTATATCACTCTCTGACACTCTCAATCACTCTCTGACACTCTCAGACACTCTCTGACACACTCAGACACTCTCTGACACTCTCAGACACTCTCTATCACTCTCTATCAATCTCTGACACTCTCTGACACTCTCAGACACTCTCTGACACTCTCTGACACTTTCAGACACTCTCAATCACTATCTGACACACTCAGACACCCTCTGACACTCTCAGACACTCTCTATCACTCTATATCACTCTCTGACACTCTCAATCACTCTCTGACGCTCTCAGACACTCTCTGACACTCTCAATCACTCTCTGACACTCTCAGACACTTTCAGACACTCTCAATCACTCTCTGACACTCTCAGACACTCTCTGACACACTCAGACACTCTCTGACACTTTCTGTCACTCTCTGACACTCTCTGACACTTTCAGAGACTCAATCACTCTATGACACTCTCTGACACTTTCAGACACTCTCAATCACTCTGTGACGCACTCAGACACTCTCTGACACTCTCAGACCCTCTCTATCACTCACTATCACTCTCTTTCACTCTCTGACACTGTAAATCACTCTCTGACACTCTCTGACACTCTCAGACACTCTCTGACACACTCAGACACTCTCTGACACACTCAGACACTCTCTATCACTCTCTATCACTCTCTGACACTCTCTGACACTCTCTGACACACTCAGACACTCTCTGACACTCTCTGACACTCTCTAACTCTCTCTGACACTCTCTGACACTTTCTATCACTCTCTATTACTCTCTGACACTCTCAGACACTCTCTATCACTCTCTGACACTCTCTGACACTCTCAGACACTCTCTATCACTCTCTGACACTCTCTATCACTCTCTATCACACTCTGACACCCTCTGACAATCTCTGACACCCTCTATCACTCTCTATCCCTCTCTGGCACTCTCTGACAATCTCTGACATTCTCTGACACTCTCTATCAGTCTCTGACACACTGTATCACTCTCTGACACTCTCAGACACTCTCTATCTCTCTCTGACACTCTCTATCACTCTCTGACTCTCTCAGACACTCTCAGACACTCTCCATCACTCTCTGGCGCTATCTATCAGTCTCTGACACTCTCTGACACTGTCTGACACTCTCAGACGCTCTCAGACACTCTCTAACACTCTCTGACACTTTCTGACACTCTCTGACTCTCTCTATCACTCTCTGACACTCTCAATCACTCTCTGACACTCTCTGACACTCTCAGACACTCTCTATCACTCTCTGACACTCTCTGACACTTTCAGACACTCTCAATCACTCTCTGACACTCTCTGACACTCTCTGACACTTTCAGACACTCTCAATCACTCTCTGACACTCTCTGACACTTTCAGACACTCTCAATCACTCTCTGACACTCTCTGACACTCTCTGACACTTTCAGACACTCTCAATCACTCTCTGACACTCTCTGACACTTTCAGACACTCTCAATCACTCTCTGACACTCTCTGACACTCTCTGACACTTTCAGACACTCTCAATCACTCTCTGACACTCTCAGACACTCTCTGACACTCTCTGACACTTTCAGACACTCTCAATCACTCTCTGACACACTCAGACACCCTCTGACACTCTCAGACACTCTCTATCACTCTATATCACTCTCTGACACTCTCAATCACTCTCTGACACTCTCAGACACTCTCTGACACACTCAGACACTCTCTGACACTCTCAGACACTCTCTATCACTCTCTATCAATCTCTGACACTCTCAGACATTCTCTGACACTCTCTGACACTTTCAGACACTCTCAATCACTCTCTGACACTCTCAGACACTTTCAGACACTCTCAATCACTCTCTGACAATTTCAGACAATCTCAATCACTCTCTGACACTCTCAGACACTCTCTGACACACTCAGACACACTCTGACACTCTCTATCACTCTCTGACACTCTCTGACACTTTCAGACACTCTCAATCACTCTCTGACACTCTCTGGCACTTTCAGACACTCTCAATCACTCTCTGACACACTCAGACACTCTCTGACACTCTCAGACTCTCTCTATCACTCTCTGACACTCTCTGACACTCTCAATCACTCTCTATCACTCTCTATAACTCTCTGACACACTCAGACACACTCTCTCACTCTCTGACACTCTCTGACACTCTCTGACACTCTCTATCACTCTTTATCACTCTCTATCACTCTCTGACACACTCTGACAATCTCTGACACTCTCCATCACTCTCTGACACTCTCTATCACTCTCTATAATTCTCTGACACACTCAGACACACTCTCTCACTCTCTGACACTCTCTGACACTCTCTGACACTATCTATCACTCTTTATCACTCTCCATCACTCTCTGACACTCTCTGACACTTTCAGACACTCTCAATCACTCTCTGACACTCTCTGACACTTTCAGACACTCTCAATCACTCTCTGACTCACTCAGACACCCTCTGACACTCTCAGACACTCTCTATCACTCTATATCACTCTCTGACACTCTCTGACACTCTCAATCACTCTCTGACACTCTCTGACACTCTCTGACACTCTCTGACACTTTCAGACACTCTCAATCACTCTCTGGCACACTCTGACACTCTCAGACACTTTCAGACACTCTCAATCACTCTCTGACACTCTCTGACAATTTCAGACACTCTCAATCACTCTCTGACACTCTCAGACACTCTCTGACACACTCAGGCACTCTCTGACACTCTCTATCACTCTCTGACACTCTCTATCACTCTTTATCACTCTCTATCACTCTCTGACACACTCTGACAATCTCTGACACTCTCCATCACTCTCTTACACTCTCTGACACTTTCAGACACTCTCAATCACTCTCTGACACTCTCTGACACTTTCAGACACTCTCAATCACTCTCTGACACACTCAGACACCCTCTGACACTCTCAGACATTCTCTATCACTCTATATCACTCTCTGACACTCTCTGACACTCTCAATCACTCTCTGACACACTCAGACACTCTCTATCACTCTATATCACTCTCTGACACTCTCTGACACTCTCAATCACTCTCTGACACTCTCAGACACTCTCTGACACTTTCAGACACTCTCAATCACTCTCTGACACTCTCAGACACTCTCTGACACTTTCAGACACTCTCAATCACTCTCTGACACACTCAGACACTCTCTGACACTCTCAGACTCTCTCTATCACTCTATATCACTCTCTGACACTATCTGACACTCTCAATCACTCTCTGACACTCTCAGACACTCTCTGACACACTCAGGCACTCTCTGACACTCTCTATCACTCTCTGACACTCTCTATCACTCTTTATCACTCTCTATCACTCTCTGACACACTCTGACAATCTCTGACACTCTCCATCACTCTCTTACACTCTCTGACACTTTCAGACACTCTCAATCACTCTCTGACACACTCAGACACCCTCTGACACTCTCAGACACCCTCTATCACTCTATATCACTCTCTGACACTCTCTGACACTCTCAATCACTCTCTGACACTCTCAGACACTCTCTGACACACTCATACACACTCAGACACTCTCTGACACTCTCAGACACTCTCTGTCATTCTCTGTCAATCTCTGACACTCTCTGACACTCTCAGACACTCTCTGACACTCTCTGACACTCTCTGACACTCTCAGACACTCTCTGACACTTTCAGACACTCTCTGACACTCTCTGACACTTTCAGACACTCTCCATCACTCTCTGACACTCTCTGACACTTTCAGACACTTTCAATCACTCTCTGACACACTCAGACACTCTCTATCACTCTATATCACTCTCTGACACTCTCTGACACTCTCAATCACTCTCTGACACTCTCAGACACTCTCTGACACTTTCAGACACTCTCAATCACTCTCTGACACTCTCAATCACTCTCTGTCAATCTCTGTCAATCTCTGACACTCTCTGACACTCTCTGACACTCTCTGACACTCTCTGACACTTTCAGACACTCTCTGACACTCTCTGACACTTTCAGACACTCTCAATCACTCTCTGACACTCTCTGACACTTTCAGACACTTTCAATCACTCTCTGACACACTCAGACACTCTCTATCACTCTATATCACTCTCTGACACTCTCTGACACTCTCTGACACTCTCTGACAC
This sequence comes from Heterodontus francisci, assembly GCF_036365525.1. Lineage (NCBI taxonomy): Eukaryota > Metazoa > Chordata > Chondrichthyes > Heterodontiformes > Heterodontidae > Heterodontus > Heterodontus francisci. Next base: position 54,471,708 of record NC_090398.1, on the reverse strand, counting down.
TCTCAGACACTCTCTGACACTTTCAGACACTCTCTGACACTCTCTGACACTTTCAGACACTCTCAATCACTCTCTGACACTCTCTGACACTTTCAGACACTCTCAATCACTCTCTGACACACTCAGACACTCTCTATCACTCTATATCACTCTCTGACACTCTCTGACACTCTCAATCACTCTCTGACACTCTCAGACACTCTCTGACACTTTCAGACACTCTCAATCACTCTCTGACACTCTCAATCACTCTCTGTCAATCTCTGTCAATCTCTGACACTCTCTGACACTCTCTGACACTCTCTGACACTCTCAGACACTCTCAGACACTTTCAGACACTCTCAATCACTCTCTGACACTCTCTGACACTTTCAGACACTTTCAATCACTCTCTGACACACTCAGACACTCTCTATCACTCTATATCACTCTCTGACACTCTCTGACACTCTCAATCACTCTCTGACACTCTCAGACACTCTCTGACACTTTCAGACACTCTCAATCACTCTCTGACACTCTCAATCACTCTCTGTCAATCTCTGTCAATCTCTGACACTCTCTGACACTCTCTGACACTCTCTGACACTCTCAGACACTTTCAGACACTCTCTGACACTCTCTGACACTTTCAGACACTCTCAATCACTCTCTGACACTCTCTGACACTTTCAGACACTTTCAATCACTCTCTGACACACTCAGACACTCTCTATCACTCTATATCACTCTCTGACACTCTCTGACACTCTCTGACACTCTCAGACACTCTCTGACACTTTCAGACACTCTCTGACACTCTCTGACACTTTCAGACACTCTCAATCACTCTCTGACACTCTCTGACACTTTCAGACACTTTCAATCACTCTCTGACACACTCAGACACTCTCTATCACTCTATATCACTCTCTGACACTCTCTGACACTCTCAATCACTCTCTGACACTCTCAGACACTCTCTGACACTTTCAGACACTCTCAATCACTCTCTGACACTCTCAGACACTCTCTGACACTTTCAGACACTCTCAAATACTCTCTGACACACTCAGACACTCTCTGACACTCTCAGACTCTCTCTATCACTCTCTGACACTCTCTGACACTCTCAATCACTCTCTGACACTCTCAGACACTCTCTGACACACTCAGATACTCTCTGACACTCTCAGACACTCTCTATCACTCTCGGACACTCTCTGACACTCTCAGACACTCTCTGACACTCTCTGACACTCTCTGACACTTTCAGACACTCTCAATCACTCTCTGACACTCTCAGACACTCTCTGATACACTCAGACACTCTCTGACACTCTCTGACACTCTCAGACACTCTCTGACACTCTCTGACACTCTCAATCACTCTCTGACACTCTCTATTACTCTCTGACACTCTCTGACACTCTCTGACACTCTCAGACACTCTCTGACACTCTCAGACACTCTCTATCACTCCATATCACACTCTGACACTCTCTATCACTCTCTATCAAACTCTGACACGCTCTGACACACTCACACAATCTCTATCACTCTCTGGCACTATCTGACACTCTCTGAAACTATCTGACACTCTCTATCACTCTCTGAAACCCTCTGACAATCTCTGACACTCTCAGACACTCTCTATCACTCTCTGACACTCACTGACACTCTCAGACACTCTCTATCACTCTCTATAACTCTCTGACACACTCAGACACACTCTCTCACTCTCTGACACTCTCTGACACTCTCTGACACTCTCTATCACTCTTTATCACTCTCTATCACTCTCTGACACACTCTGACAATCTCTGACACTCACTGACACTCTCAGACACACTCTGTCACTCTCAGACACTATCAGACATTCTCTATCACTCTCTGACACTCTCTCACATATTCTGACACTATCTGACACTCTCAGACACTCTCTGACACTCTCTATCACTCTATTACTCTCTGACACTCTCTGACACTTTCAGACACTCTCAATCACTCTCTGACACTCTCTGACACTCTCTGACACTTTCAGACACTCTCAATCACTCTCTGACACTCTCAGACACTCTCAGACACTCTCCATCACTCTCTGACACTCTCTAACACGTTCAGACACTCTCAATCACTCTCTGACACACTCAGACACCCTCTGACACTCTCAGACACTCTCTATCACTCTATATCACTCTCTGACACTCTCAATCACTCTCTGACACTCTCAGACACTCTCTGACACACTCAGACACTCTCTGACACTCTCAGACACTCTCTATCACTCTCTGTCAATCTCTGACACTCTCTGACACTCTCAGACACTCTCTGACACTCTCTGACACTTTCAGACACTCTCAATCACTATCTGACACACTCAGACACCCTCTGACACTCTCAGACACTCTCTATCACTCTATATCACTCTCTGACACTCTCAATCACTCTCTGACGCTCTCAGACACTCTCTGACACTCTCAATCACTCTCTGACACTTTCAGACACTCTCAATCACTCTCTGACACTCTCAGACACTCTCTGACACACTCAGACACTCTCTGACACTTTCTGTCACTCTCTGACACTCTCTGACACTTTCAGAGACTCAATCACTCTCTGACACTCTCTGACACTTTCAGACACTCTCAACCACTCTCTGACGCACTCAGACACTCTCTGACACTCTCAGACCCTCTCTATCACTCACTATCACTCTCTGACACTCTCTGACACTGTAAATCACTCTCTGACACTCTCTGACACTCTCAGACACTCTCTGACACACTCAGACACTCTCTGACACACTCAGACACTCTCTATCACTCTCTATCACTCTCTGACACTCTCTGACACTCTCTGACACTCTCTGACACCCTCAGACACTCTCTGACACTCTCTGACACTCTCTAACTCTCTCTGACACTCTCTGACACTTTCTATCACTCTCTATTACTCTCTGACACTCTCAGACACTCTCTACCACTCTCTGACACTCTCTGACACTCTCAGACACTCTCTATCACTCTCTGACACTCTCTATCACTCTCTATCACACTCTGACACCCTCTGACAATCTCTGACACTCTCTATCACTCTCCATCCCTCTCTGGCACTCTCTGACAATCTCTGACATTCTCTGACACTCTCTATCAGTCTCTGACACACTGTATCACTCTCTGACACTCTCAGACACTCTCTATCTCTCTCTGACACTCTCTATCACTCTCTGACTCTCTCAGACACTCTCAGACACTCTCCATCACTCTCTGGCACTATCTATCAGTCTCTGACACTCTCTGACACTGTCTGACACTCTCAGACGCTCTCAGACACTCTCTAACACTCTCTGACACTTTCTGACACTCTCTGACTCTCTCTATCACTCTCTGACACTCTCAATCACTCTCTGACACTCTCTGACACTCTCAGACACTCTCTATCACTCTCTGACACTCTCTGACACTTTCAGACACTCTCAATCACTCTCTGACACTCTCTGACACTCTCTGACACTTTCAGACACTCTCAATCACTCTCCGACACTCTCTGACACTTTCAGACACTCTCAATCACTCTCTGACACTCTCTGACACTCTCTGACACTTTCAGACACTCTCAATCACTCTCTGACACTCTCTGACACTCTCTGACACTCTCAATCACTCTCTGACACTCTCTGACACTCTCTGACACTTTCAGACACTCTCAATCACTCTCTGACACTCTCAGACACTCTCTGACACTCTCTGACACTTTCAGACACTCTCAATCACTCTCTGACACACTCAGACACCCTCTGACACTCTCAGACACTCTCTATCACTCTATATCACTCTCTGACACTCTCAATCACTCTCTGACACTCTCAGACACTCTCTGACACACTCAGACACTCTCTGACACTCTCAGACACTCTCTATCACTCTCTATCAATCTCTGACACTCTCAGACACTCTCTGACACTCTCTGACACTTTCAGACACTCTCAATCACTCTCTGACACTCTCAGACACTTTCAGACACTCTCTGACAATTTCAGACAATCTCAATCACTCTCTGACACTCTCAGACACTCTCTGACACACTCAGACACACTCTGACACTCTCTATCACTCTCTGACACTTTCAGACACTCTCAATCACTCTCTGACACTCTCTGGCACTTTCAGACACTCTCAATCACTCTCTGACACACTCAGACACTCTCTGACACTCTCAGACTCTCTCTATCACTCTCTGACACTCTCTGACACTCTCAATCACTCTCTATCACTCTCTATAACTCTCTGACACACTCAGACACACTCTCTCACTCTCTGACACTCTCTGACACTCTCTGACACTCTCTATCACTCTTTATCACTCTCTATCACTCTCTGACACACTCTGACAATCTCTGACACTCTCCATCACTCTCTGACACTCTCTATCACTCTCTATAATTCTCTGACACACTCAGACACACTCTCTCACTCTCTGACACTCTCTGACACTCTCTGACACTCTCTATCACTCTTTATCACTCTCTATCACTCTCTGACACACTCTGACAATCTCTGACACTCTCCATCACTCTCTGACACTCTCTGACACTTTCAGACACTCTCAATCACTCTCTGACACTCTCTGACACTTTCAGACACTCTCAATCACTCTCTGACACACTCAGACACCCTCTGACACTCTCAGACACTCTCTATCACTCTATATCACTCTCTGACACTCTCTGACACTCTCAATCACTCTCTGACACTCTCAGACACTCTCTGACACTCTCTGACACTTTCAGACACTCTCAATCACTCTCTGGCACACTCTGACACTCTCAGACACTTTCAGACACTCTCAATCACTCTCTGACACTCTCTGACAATTTCAGACACTCTCAATCACTCTCTGACACTCTCAGACACTCTCTGACACACTCAGGCACTCTCTGACACTCTCTATCACTCTCTGACACTCTCTATCACTCTTTATCACTCTCTACCACTCTCTGACACACTCTGACAATCTCTGACACTCTCCATCACTCTCTTACACTCTCTGACACTTTCAGACACTCTCAATCACTCTCTGACACTCTCTGACACTTTCAGACACTCTCAATCACTCTCTGACACACTCAGACACCCTCTGACACTCTCAGACACTCTCTATCACTCTATATCACTCTCTGACACTCTCTGACACTCTCAATCACTCTCTGACACTCTCAGACACTCTCTGACACACTCATACACACTCAGACACTCTCTGACACTCTCAGACACTCTCTGTCAATCTCTGTCAATCTCTGACACTCTCTGACACTCTCAGACACTCTCTGACACTCTCTGACACTCTCTGACACTCTCAGACACTCTCTGACACTTTCAGACACTCTCTGACACTTTCAGACACTCTCCATCACTCTCTGACACTCTCTGACACTTTCAGACACTTTCAATCACTCTCTGACACACTCAGACACTCTCTATCACTCTATATCACTCTCTGACACTCTCTGACACTCTCAATCACTCTCTGACACTCTCAGACACTCTCAGACACTCTCAATCACTCTCTGGCACTATCTATCACTCTCTGACACTCTCAGACACTCTCTATCTCTCTCTGACACTTTCTATCACTCTCTGACTCTCTCAGACACTCTCAGACACTCTCAATCACTCTCTGGCACTATCTATCATTCTCTGACACTCTCTGACACTGTCTGACACTCTCAGACGCTCTCAGACACACTCTATCACTCTCTGACACTTTCTGACACTCTCTGAATCTCTCTATAACTCTCTGACACTCTCAATCACTCTTTGACACTCTCTGACACTCTCTGACACTCTCAGACACTCTCTATCACTCTCTGACACTCTCTGACACTTTCAGACACTCTCAATCACTCTCTGACACTCTCTGACACTCTCTGACACTTTCAGACAATCTCAATCACTCTCTGACACTCTCAGACACTCTCTGACACACTCAGACACTCTCTATCACTCACTGACACTCTCTGACACTTTCAGACACTCAATCACTCTCTGACACTCTCTGACACTTTCAGACACTCACAATCACTCTCTGACACACTCAGACACTCTCTGACACTCTCAGACACTCTCTATCACTCACTATCACTCTCTGACACTCTCTGACACTCTCAATCACTCTCTGACACTCTCTGACGCTCTCTGACACTTTCAGACACTCTCAATCACTCTCTGACACTCTCTGACACATTCAGACACTCAATCACTCTCTGACACTCTCTGACACTTTCAGACACTCACAATCACTCTCTGACACACTCAGACACTTTCAGACACTCACAATCACTCTCTGACACACTCAGACACTCTCTGACACTCTCAGACACTCTCTATCACTCACTATCACTCTCTGACACTCTCTGACACTCTCAATCACTCTCTGACACTCTCTGACACTCTCTGACACTTTCAGACACTCTCAATCACTCTCTGACACTCTCAGACACTCTCTGACACACTCAGACACTCTCTATCACTCTCTGACACTCTCTGACACTTTCAGACACTCAATCACTCTCTGACACTCTCTGACACTTTCAGACACTCACAATCACTCTCTGACACACTCAGACACTCTCTGACACTCTCAGACACTCTCTATCACTCACTATCACTCTCTGACACTCTCTGACACTCTCAATCACTCTCTGACACTCTCAGACACTCTCTGACACACTCAGACACTCTCTGACACACTCAGACACTCTCTATCACTCTCTATCACTCTCTGACACTCTCTGACACTCTCTGACACACTCAGACGCTCTCTGACACTCTCTGACACTCTCTATCTCTCTCTGACACTCTCTGACACTCTCTATTACTCTCTATTACTCTCTGACACTCTCAGACACTCTCTATCACTCTCTGACACTCTCTGACACTCTCAGACACTCTCTATCACTCTCTGACACTCCCTATCACTCTCTATCACACTCTGACACCCTCTGACAATCTCTGAGACTCTCTATCACTCTCTATCCCTCTCTGACAATCTCTGACATTCTCTGACACTCTCTATCAGTCTCTGACACACTGTATCACTCTCTGACACTCTCAGACACTCTCTATCTCTCTCTGACACTCTCTATCACTCTCTGACTCTCTCAGACACTCTCAGACACTCTCCATCACTCTCTGACACTCTCAATCACTCTCTGACACTCTCTGACACTCTCTGACACTCTCAGACACTCTCTATCACTCTCTGACACTCTCTGACACTTTCAGACACTCTCAATCACTCTCTGACACTCTCTGACACTCTCTGACACTTTCAGACACTCTCAATCACTCTCTGACACTCTCAGACACTCTCAGACACTCTCCATCACTCTCTGACACTCTCTAACACGTTCAGACACTCTCAATCACTCTCTGACACACTCAGACACCCTCTGACACTCTCAGACACTCTCTATCACTCTATATCACTCTCTGACACTCTCAATCACTCTCTGACACTCTCAGACACTCTCTGACACACTCAGACACTCTCTGACACTCTCAGACACTCTCTATCACTCTCTATCAATCTCTGACACTCTCTGACACTCTCAGACACTCTCTGACACTCTCTGACACTTTCAGACACTCTCAATCACTATCTGACACACTCAGACACCCTCTGACACTCTCAGACACTCTCTATCACTCTATATCACTCTCTGACACTCTCTGACACTCTCTGACACTTTCAGACACTCTCAATCACTCTCTGACACTCTCTGACACTTTCAGACACTCTCAATCACTCTCTGACACTCTCTGACACTCTCTGACACTTTCAGACACTCTCAATCACTCTCTGACACTCTCAGACACTCTCTGACACTCTCTGACACTTTCAGACACTCTCAATCACTCTCTGACACACTCAGACACCCTCTGACACTCTCAGACACTCTCTATCACTCTATATCACTCTCTGACACTCTCAATCACTCTCTGACACTCTCAGACACTCTCTGACACACTCAGACACTCTCTGACACTCTCAGACACTCTCTATCACTCTCTATCAATCTCTGACACTCTCAGACATTCTCTGACACTCTCTGACACTTTCAGACACTCTCAATCACTCTCTGACACTCTCAGACACTTTCAGACACTCTCAATCACTCTCTGACAATTTCAGACAATCTCAATCACTCTCTGACACTCTCAGACACTCTCTGACACACTCAGACACACTCTGACACTCTCTATCACTCTCTGACACTCTCTGACACTTTCAGACACTCTCAATCACTCTCTGACACTCTCTGGCACTTTCAGACACTCTCAATCACTCTCTGACACACTCAGACACTCTCTGACACTCTCAGACTCTCTCTGACACTCTCTGACACTCTCAATCACTCTCTATCACTCTCTATCACTCTCTATAACTCTCTGACACACTCAGACACACTCTCTCACTCTCTGACACTCTCTGACACTCTCTGACACTCTCTATCACTCTTTATCACTCTCTATCACTCTCTGACACACTCTGACAATCTCTGACACTCTCCATCACTCTCTGACACTCTCTATCACTCTCTATAATTCTCTGACACACTCAGACACACTCTCTCACTCTCTGACACTCTCTGACACTCTCTGACACTCTCTATCACTCTTTATCACTCTCTATCACTCTCTGACACACTCTGACAATCTCTGACACTCTCCATCACTCTCTGACACTCTCTGACACTTTCAGACACTCTCAATCACTCTCTGACACTCTCTGACACTTTCAGACACTCTCAATCACTCTCTGACACACTCAGACACCCTCTGACACTCTCAGACACTCTCTATCACTCTATATCACTCTCTGACACTTTCAGACACTCTCAATCACTCTCTGGCACACTCTGACACTCTCAGACACTTTCAGACACTCTCAATCACTCTCTGACACTCTCTGACAATTTCAGACACTCTCAATCACTCTCTGACACTCTCAGACTCTCTCTGACACACTCAGGCACTCTCTGACACTCTCTATCACTCTCTGACACTCTCTATCACTCTTTATCACTCTCTATCACTCTCTGACACACTCTGACAATCTCTGACACTCTCCATCACTCTCTTACACTCTCTGACACTTTCAGACACTATCAATCACTCTCTGACACTTTCAGACACTCTCAATCACTCTCTGACACACTCAGACACCCTCTGACACTCTCAGACACTCTCTATCACTCTATATCACTCTCTGACACTCTCTGACACTCTCAATCACTCTCTGACACTCTCAGACACTCTCTGACACACTCATACACACTCAGACACTCTCTGACACTCTCTGACACTCTCTGACACTCTCTGACACTCTCAGACGCTCTCTGACACTTTCAGACACTCTCTGACACTCTCTGACACTTTCAGACACTCTCCATCACTCTCAGACACTCTCTGACACTTTCAGACACTTTCAATCACTCTCTGACACACTCAGACACTCTCTATCACTCTATATCACTCTCTGACACTCTCTGACACTCTCAATCACTCTCTGACACTCTCAGACACTCTCTGACACTTTCAGACACTCTCAATCACTCTCTGACACTCTCAATCACTCTCTGTCAATCTCTGTCAATCTCTGACACTCTCTGACACTCTCAGACACTCTCTGACACTCTCTGACACTCTCTGACACTCTCAGACACTCTCTGACACTTTCAGACACTCTCTGACACTCTCTGACACTTTCAGACACTCTCAATCACTCTCTGACACTCTCTGACACTTTCAGACACTTTCAATCACTCTCTGACACACTCAGACACTCTCTATCACTCTATATCACTCTCTGACACTCTCTGACACACTCAATCACTCTCTGACACTCTCAGACACTCTCTGACACTTTCAGACACTCTCAATCACTCTCTGACACTCTCAGACACTCTCTGACACTTTCAGACACTCTCAATCACTCTCTGACACACTCAGACACTCTCTGACACTCTCAGACTCTCTCTATCACTCTATATCACTCTCTGACACTCTCTGACACTCTCAATCACTCTCTGACACTCTCAGACACTCTCTGACACACTCAGGCACTCTCTGACACTCTCTATCACTCTCTGACACTCTCTATCACTCTTTATCACTCTCTATCACTCTCTGACACACTCTGACAATCTCTGACACTCTCCATCACTCTCTTACACTCTCTGACACTTTCAGACACTCTCAATCACTCTCTGACACACTCAGACACCCTCTGACACTCTCAGACACTCTCTATCACTCTATATCACTCTCTGACACTCTCTGACACTCTCAATCACTCTCTGACACTCTCAGACACTCTCTGACACACTCATACACACTCAGACACTCTCTGACACTCTCAGACACTCTCTGTCAATCTCTGACACTCTCTGACACTTTCAGACACTTTCAATCACTCTCTGACACACTCAGACACTCTCTATCACTCTATATCACTCTCTGACACTCTCTGACACTCTCAATCACTCTCTGACACTCTCAGACACTCTCTGACACTTTCAGACACTCTCAATCACTCTCTGACACTCTCAATCACTCTCTGTCAATCTCTGTCAATCTCTGACACTCTCTGACACTCTCTGACACTCTCTGACACTCTCAGACACTCTCTGACACTTTCAGACACTCTCTGACACTCTCTGACACTTTCAGACACTCTCAATCACTCTCTGACACTCTCTGACACTTTCAGACACATTCAATCACTCTCTGACACACTCAGACACTCTCTATCACTCTATATCACTCTCTGACACTCTCTGACACTCTCTGACACTCTCAGACACTCTCTGACACTTTCAGACACTCTCTGACACTCTCTGACACTTTCAGACACTCTCAATCACTCTCTGACACTCTCTGACACTTTCAGACACTTTCAATCACTCTCTGACACACTCAGACACTCTCTATCACTCTATATCACTCTCTGACACTCTCTGACACTCTCAATCACTCTCTGACACTCTCAGACACTCTCTGACACTTTCAGACACTCTCAATCACTCTCTGACACTCTCAGACACTCTCTGACACTTTCAGACACTCTCAATCACTCTCTGACACACTCAGACACTCTCTGACACTCTCAGACTCTCTCTATCACTCTCTGACACTCTCTGACACTCTCAATCACTCTCTGACACTCTCAGACACTCTCTGACACACTCATACTCTCTGACACTCTCAGACACTCTCTATCACTCTCGGACACTCTCTGACACTCTCAGACACTCTCTGACACTCTCTGACACTCTCTGACACTTTCAGACACTCTCAATCACTCTCTGACACTCTCAGACTCTCTCTGACACACTCAGACACTCTCTGACACTCTCTGACACTCTCAGACACTCTCTGACACTCTCTGACACTCTCTGACACTTTCAGACACTCTCAATCACTCTCTGACACTCTCAGACACTCTCTGGCACTATCTGACACTCTCTGAAACTATCTGACACTCTCTATCACTCTCTATCACTCTCTGAAACCCTCTGACAATCTCTGACACTCTCAGACACTCTCTATCACTCTCTATAACTCTCTGACACACTCAGACACACTCTCTCACTCTCTGACACTCTCTGACACTCTCTGACACTCTCTATCACTCTTTATCACTCTCTATCACTCTCTGACACACTCTGACAATCTCTGACACTCACTGACACTCTCAGACACACTCTGTCACTCTCAGACACTATCAGACATTCTCTATCACTCTCTGACACTCTCTCACATACTCTGACACTATCTGACACTCTCAGACACTCTCTGACACTCTCTATCACTCTATTACTCTCTGACACTCTCTGACACTTTCAGACACTCTCAATCACTCTCTGACACTCTCTGACACTCTCTGACACTTTCAGACACTCTCAATCACTCTCTGACACTCTCAGACACTCTCAGACACTCTCCATCACTCTCTGACACTCTCTAACACGTTCAGACACTCTCAATCACTCTCTGACACACTCAGACACCCTCTGACACTCTCAGACACTCTCTATCACTCTATATCACTCTCTGACACTCTCAATCACTCTCTGACACTCTCAGACACTCTCTGACACACTCAGACACTCTCTGACACTCTCAGACACTCTCTATCACTCTCTGTCAATCTCTGACACTCTCTGACACTCTCAGACACTCTCTGACACTCTCTGACACTTTCAGACACTCTCAATCACTATCTGACACACTCAGACACCCTCTGACACTCTCAGACACTCTCTATCACTCTATATCACTCTCTGACACTCTCAATCACTCTCTGACGCTCTCAGACACTCTCTGACACTCTCAATCACTCTCTGACACTCTCAGACACTTTCAGACACTCTCAATCACTCTCTGACACTCTCAGACACTCTCTGACACACTCAGACACTCTCTGACACTTTCTGTCACTCTCTGACACTCTCTGACACTTTCAGAGACTCAATCACTCTCTGACACTCTCTGACACTTTCAGACACTCTCAATCACTCTCTGACGCACTCAGACACTCTCTGACACTCTCAGACCCTCACTATCACTCACTATCACTCTCTGACACTCTCTGACACTGTAAATCACTCTCTGACACTCTCTGACACTCTCAGACACTCTCTGACACACTCAGACACTCTCTGACACACTCAGACACTCTCTATCACTCTCTATCACTCTCTGACACTCTCTGACACTCTCTGACACCCTCAGACACTCTCTGACACTCTCTGACACTCTCTAACTCTCTCTGACACTCTCTGACACTTTCTATCACTCTCTATTACTCTCTGACACTCTCAGACACTCTCTATCACTCTCTGACACTCTCTGACACTCTCAGACACTCTCTATCACTCTCTGACACTCTCTATCACTCTCTATCACACTCTGACACCCTCTGACAATCTCTGACACTCTCTATCACTCTCCATCCCTCTCTGGCACTCTCTGACAATCTCTGACATTCTCTGACACTCTCTATCAGTCTCTGACACACTGTATCACTCTCTGACACTCTCAGACACTCTCTATCTCTCTCTGACACTCTCTATCACTCTCTGACTCTCTCAGACACTCTCAGACACTCTCCATCACTCTCTGGCACTATCTATCAGTCTCTGACACTCTCTGACACTGTCTGACACTCTCAGACGCTCTCAGACACTCTCTAACACTCTCTGACACTTTCTGACACTCTCTGACTCTCTCTATCACTCTCTGACACTCTCAATCACTCTCTGACACTCTCTGACACTCTCTGACACTCTCAGACACTCTCTATCACTCTCTGACACTCTCTGACACTTTCAGACACTCTCAATCACTCTCTGACACTCTCTGACACTCTCAATCACTCTCAGACACTCTCTGACACTCTCTGACACTTTCAGACACTCTCAATCACTCTCTGACACTCTCTGACACTTTCAGACACTCTCAATCACTCTCTGACACTCTCTGACACTCTCTGACACTTTCAGACACTCTCAATCACTCTCTGACACTCTCTGACACTCTCTGACACTTTCAGACACTCTCAATCACTCTCTGACACTCTCAGACACTCTCTGACACTCTCTGACACTTTCAGACACTATCAATCACTCTCTGACACACTCAGACACCCTCTGACACTCTCAGACACTCTCTGACACTCTCTGACACTTTCAGACACTCTCAATCACTCTCTGACACTCTCTGACACTTTCAGACACTCTCAATCACTCTCTGACACTCTCTGACACTCTCTGACACTTTCAGACACTCTCAATCACTCTCTGACACTCTCAGACACTCTCTGACACTCTCTGACACTTTCAGACACTCTCAATCACTCTCTGACACACTCAGACACCCTCTGACACTCTCAGACACTCTCTATCACTCTATATCACTCTCTGACACTCTCAATCACTCTCTGACACTCTCAGACACTCTCTGACACACTCAGACACTCTCTGACACTCTCAGACACTCTCTATCACTCTCTATCAATCTCTGACACTCTCAGACACTCTCTGACACTCTCTGACACTTTCAGACACTCTCAATCACTCTCTGACACTCTCAGACACTTTCAGACACTCTCAATCACTCTCTGACAATTTCAGACAATCTCAATCACTCTCTGACACTCTCAGACACTCTCTGACACACTCAGACACACTCTGACACTCTCTATCACTCTCTGACACTTTCAGACACTCTCAATCACTCTCTGACACTCTCTGGCACTTTCAGACACTCTCAATCACTCTCTGACACACTCAGACACTCTCTGACACTCTCAGACTCTTTCTATCACTCTCTGACACTCTCTGACTCTCTCAATCACTCTCTATCACTCTCTATAACTCTCTGACACACTCAGACACACTCTCTCACTCTCTGACACTCTCTGACACTCTCTGACACTCTCTATCACTCTTTATCACTCTCTATCACTCTCTGACACACTCTGACAATCTCTGACACTCACTGACACTCTCAGACACACTCTGTCACTCTCAGACACTATCAGACATTCTCTATCACTCTCTGACACTCTCTCACATACTCTCACACTATCTGACACTCTCAGACACTCTCTGACACTCTCTATCACTCTATTACTCTCTGACACTCTCTGACACTTTCAGACACTCTCAATCACTCTCTGACACTCTCTGACACTCTCTGACACTCTCTGACACTTTCAGACACTCTCAATCACTCTCTGACACTCTCAGACACTCTCAGACACTCTCCATCACTCTCTGACACTCTCTAACACGTTCAGACACTCTCAATCACTCTCTGACACACTCAGACACCCTCTGACACTCTCAGACACTCTCTATCACTCTATATCACTCTCTGACACTCTCAATCACTCTCTGACAGTCTCAGACACTCTCTGACACACTCAGACACTCTCTGACACTCTCAGACACTCTCTATCACTCTCTGTCAATCTCTGACACTCTCTGACACTCTCAGACACTCTCTGACACTCTCTGACACTTTCAGACACTCTCAATCACTATCTGACACACTCAGACACCCTCTGACACTCTCAGACACTCTCTATCACTCTATATCACTCTCTGACACTCTCAATCACTCTCTGACGCTCTCAGACACTCTCTGACACTCTCAATCACTCTCTGACACTCTCAGACACTTTCAGACACTCTCAATCACTCTCTGACACTCTCAGACACTCTCTGACACACTCAGACACTCTCTGACACTTTCTGTCACTCTCTGACACTCTCTGACACTTTCAGAGACTCAATCACTCTCTGACACTCTCTGACACTTTCAGACACTCTCAATCACTCTCTGACGCACTCAGACACTCTCTGACACTCTCAGACCCTCTCTATCACTCACTATCACTCTCTGACACTCTCTGACACTGTAAGTCACTCTCTGACACTCTCTGACACTCTCAGACACTCTCTGACACACTCAGACACTCTCTGACACACTCAGACACTCTCTATCACTCTCTATCACTCTCTGACACTCTCTGACACTCTCTGACACTCTCTGACACCCTCAGACACTCTCTGACACTCTCTGACACTCTCTAACTCTCTCTGACACTCTCTGACACTTTCTATCACTCTCTATTACTCTCTGACACTCTCAGACACTCTCTATCACTCTCTGACACTCTCTGACACTCTCAGACACTCTCTATCACTCTCTGACACTCTCTATCACTCTCTATCACACTCTGACACCCTCTGACAATCTCTGACACTCTCTATCACTCTCCATCTCTCTCTGGCACTCTCTGACAATCTCTGACATTCTCTGACACTCTCTATCAGTCTCTGACACACTGTATCACTCTCTGACACTCTCAGACACTCTCTATCTCTCTCTGACACTCTCTATCACTCTCTGACTCTCTCAGACACTCTCAGACACTCTCCATCACTCTCTGGCACTATCTATCAGTCTCTGACACTCTCTGACACTGTCTGACACTCTCAGACGCTCTCAGACACTCTCTAACACACTCTGACACTTTCTGACACTCTCTGACTCTCTCTATCACTCTCTGACACTCTCAATCACTCTCTGACACTCTCTGACACTCTCTGACACTCTCAGACACTCTCTATCACTCTCTGACACTCTCTGACACTTTCAGACACTCTCAATCACTCTCTGACACTCTCTGACACTCTCTGACACTTTCAGACACTCTCAATCACTCTCTGACACTCTCTGACACTTTCAGACACTCTCAATCACTCTCTGACACTCTCTGACACTCTCTGACACTTTCAGACACTCTCAATCACTCTCTGACACTCTCTGACACTTTCAGACACTCTCAATCACTCTCTGACACTCTCTGACACTCTCTGACACTTTCAGACACTCTCAATCACTCTCTGACACTCTCAGACACTCTCTGACACTCTCTGACACTTTCAGACACTCTCAATCACTCTCTGACACACTCAGACACCCTCTGACACTCTCAGACACTCTCTATCACTCTATATCACTCTCTGACACTCTCAATCACTCTCTGACACTCTCAGACACTCTCTGACACACTCAGACACTCTCTGACACTCTCAGACACTCTCTATCACTCTCTATCAATCTCTGACACTCTCAGACACTCTCTGACACTCTCTGACACTTTCAGACACTCTCAATCACTCTCTGACAATTTCAGACAATCTCAATCACTCTCTGACACTCTCAGACACTCTCTGACACACTCAGACACACTCTGACACTCTCTATCACTCTCTGACACTTTCAGACACTCTCAATCACTCTCTGACACTCTCTGGCACTTTCAGACACTCTCAATCACTCTCTGACACACTCAGACACTCTCTGACACTCTCAGACTCTTTCTATCACTCTCTGACACTCTCTGACACTCTCAATCACTCTCTATCACTCTCTATAACTCTCTGACACACTCAGACACACTCTCTCACTCTCTGACACTCTCTGACACTCTCTGACACTCTCTATCACTCTTTATCACTCTCTATCACTCTCTGACACACTCTGACAATCTCTGACACTCTCCATCACTCTCTGACACTCTCTATCACTCTCTATAATTCTCTGACACACTCAGACACACTCTCTCACTCTCTGACACTCTCTGACACTCTCTGACACTCTCTATCACTCTTTATCACTCTCTATCACTCTCTGACACACTCTGACAATCTCTGACACTCTCCATCACTCTCTGACACTCTCTGACACTTTCAGACACTCTCAATCACTCTCTGACACTCTCTGACACTTTCAGACACTCTCAATCACTCTCTGACACACTCAGACACCCTCTGACACTCTCAGACACTCTCTATCACTCTATATCACTCTCTGACACTCTCTGACACTCTCAATCACTCTCTGACACTCTCAGACACTCTCTGACACTCTCTGACACTTTCAGACACTCTCAATCACTCTCTGGCACACTCTGACACTCTCAGACACTTTCAGACACTCTCAATCACTCTCTGACACTCTCTGACAATTTCAGACACTCTCAATCACTCTCTGACACTCTCAGGCACTCTCTGACACTCTCTATCACTCTCTGACACTCTCTATCACTCTTTATCACTCTCTACCACTCTCTGACACACTCTGACAATCTCTGACACTCTCCATCACTCTCTTACACTCTCTGACACTTTCAGACACTCTCAATCACTCTCTGACACTCTCTGACACTTTCAGACACTCTCAATCACTCTCTGACACACTCAGACACCCTCTGACACTCTCAGACACTCTCTATCACTCTATATCACTCTCTGACACTCTCTGACACTCTCAATCACTCTCTGACACTCTCAGACACTCTCTGACACACTCATACACACTCAGACACTCTCTGACACTCTCTGACACTCTCAGACACTCTCTGTCAATCTCTGTCAATCTCTGACACTCTCTGACACTCTCAGACACTCTCTGACACTCTCTGACACTCTCTGACACTCTCAGACACTCTCTGACACTCTCTGACACTTTCAGACACTCTCTGACACTTTCAGACACTCTCCATCACTCTCTGACACTCTCTGACACTTTCAGACACTTTCAATCACTCTCTGACACACTCAGACACTCTCTATCACTCTCTGACACTCTCTGACACTCTCAATCACTCTCTGACACTCTCAGACTCTCTCTGACACTTTCAGACACTCTCAATCACTCTCTGACACTCTCAATCACTCTCTGTCAATCTCTGTCAATCTCTGACACTCTCTGACACTCTCAGACACTCTCTGACACTCTCTGACACTCTCTGACACTCTCAGACACTCTCAGACACTCTCTGACACACTCGGACACTCTCTGACACTCTCTGACACTTTCAGACACTCTCAATCACTCTCTGACACTCTCTGACACTCTCTGACACTTTCAGACACTCTCAATCACTCTCTGACACTCTCAGACACTCTCTGACACTTTCAGACACTCTCAATCACTCTCTGACACACTCAGACACTCTCTGACACTCTCAGACACTCTCAATCACTCTCTGACACACTCAGACACTCTCTGACACTCTCAGACTCTCTCTATCACTCTCTGACACACTCTGACACTCTCAATCACTCTCTGACACTCTCAGACACTCTCTGACACACTCAGATACTCTCGGACACTCTCAGACACTCTCTATCACTCTCGGACACTCTCTGACACTCTCAGACACTCATGACACTCTCTGACACTCTCTGACACTTTCAGACACTCTCAATCACTCTCTGACACTCTCAGACACTCTCTGACACACTCAGACACTCTCTGACACTCTCTGACACTCTCAGACACTCTCTGACACTCTCTGACACTCTCAATCACTCTCTGACACTCTCTATTACTCTCTGACACTCTCTGACACTCTCTGACACTCTCAGACACTCTCTGACACTCTCAGACACTCTCTATCACTCCATATCACACTCTGACACTCTCTATCACTCTCTATCAATCTCTGACACGCTCTGACACACTCACACAATCTCTATCACTCTCAGACACTATCTGACACTCTCTGAAACTATCTGACACTCTCTATCACTCTCTATCACTCTCTGAAACCCTCTGACAATCTCTGACACTCTCAGACACTCTCTATCACTCTCTGACACTCACTGACACTCTCAGACACTCTCTATCACTCTCTGTAACTCTCTGACACACTCAGACACACTCTCTCACTCTCTGACACTCTCTGACACTCTCTGACACTCTCTATCACTCTTTATCACTCTCTATCACTCTCTGACACACTCTGACAATCTCTGACACTCACTGACACTCTCAGACACACTCTGTCACTCTCAGACACTATCAGACATTCTCTATCACTCTCTGACACTCTCTCACATACTCTGACACTATCTGACACTCTCAGACACTCTCTGACACTCTATATCACTCTATTACTCTCTCTGACACTCTCTGACACTCTCAGACACTCTCTACCACTCTCTATCACTCACTGATACACTCTGAAAGTCACTGACGCTCTCAGAAACTCTCAGACACTCTCTGTCACTCTCAGACACTCTCTATCACTCTCTATCACTCTCTATCACTCTCTGACACTCTCTGACACTCTCTGACTCTCTGAGACACTCTCAGACACACTCTATCACCCTCTGACACTCTCAGACACTCTCTATCACTCTCTGACACTCTCAGACACTCTCTATCACTCTCTGACACTCTCTGACACTCTCTATTACTCACTGACACTCTCAGCCACTCTCTATCACTCTCTATTACTCACTGACACTCTCTGACACTCTCTGACACTCTGTATCACTCTCTGATACTCGCAGACTCTCTCTATCACTCTCTGACACTCTCTATCACTCTCTGACACTCTCTGACGCACACTGACACACTCTGACACTCTATATCACTCTCTGTCACTCTCTGACACTCTCTGACGCACTCTGACACTCTCTGACACTCTCAGACAGTCTCTATCACTGTCTGTCAATCTCTGACACTCTCTGACACTCTCAGACACTCTCTGACACTCTCTGACACTCTCAGACACTCTCTGACACTCTCTGACACTTTCAGACACTCTCTGACAATCTCTGACACTTTCAATCACTCTCTGACACACTCAGACACTCTCTATCACTCTATATCACTCTCTGACACTCTCTGACACTCTCAATCACTCTCTGACACTCTCAGACACTCTCTGACACTCTCTGACACTTTCAGACACTCTTAATCACTCTCTGACACACTCAGACACTCTCTGACACTCTCAGACTCTCTCTATCACTCTCTGACACTCTCTGACACTCTCAATCACTCTCTGACACTCTCAGACACTCTCTGACACACTCAGATACTCTCTGACACTCTCAGACACTCTCTATCACTCTAGGACACTCTCTATCACTCTCGGAC